>NC_086157.1:53227904-53533978 GCF_035149785.1 Candoia aspera | reverse complement strand
ATATTGTATAACATAAAACATAAAGCTGGACCACTTTTACCTCTTCCCGCCTCTTCCAGGTGTCTATACAGATTATTTGTTTCATTCTTATTCTTCTAGCTTTCACAGTTGTCATTAAATAGTCAATACAGAAAGTCTGATTTCTCAAGCTTTATTTCTCAGGCCACTCAGTATTCTGCTCTGACATCTGCAAAGCCATGGACAGAATGACACTGACATTTTCAAAACAGAAAAATAAAGTCAAGATAGATAGAATATTTTAATTTATTTCTCAAATGGAATAGCAACATTCTTCTTCTGTTCTTTTCCCCAGATAATTTACAGTGGGGACAGAAATTTTGGTACACTCCAAATGCCTTGAATTATAACTCCCATATTCATCAAATAACATGAGTAATAGTAATTCTGATATTTACAGTTGAAAATATATCCATGGCACTATGCAAGAGTGTACAGACAGGAGGATGCGTGCATCTTAGTGACACGGAGAAAAAATCAAGATTCATATATTCCCTTTCTTTTAAAGCAATTCAGTTTTGTAGCTACAGTTAAATTTGCAATAGCAAATTTGATAGTTTAAGTAAGGAGTGGTTGAAATACTTTTTGTTTGTTGTCCTGAATATCTTACTGTTCAGATTCATTCTAGTATTACCAGAGTGAGAAAAACTTACCTTGGATCACTCTTGTTTCTTCTTGCATAATCTTTTCAGTTTCTCTCATAAGTCTTCCTCCTTCCCTTTTCTTTTTAAATTAAACAGCCTGAAGCAAGGTAATCTCTACTCATAGCTGAGTTTATCCAGTCTGCTGCATTATGTAGGTTGCTGTTTTCTGTATGTTTTCCAACACTATAATATCCTTTTTGTGACAATCAGGACTGTAGGCAATACTCAGATTTTAGCTACACTACAGATTAGTAGATAACAATCGAGTATTGGCTGCTTTATTTAAAATTTCTTTCTGAATGAATTCAAAGATTAAATTATTCACTGCTGAATATTGGGTTAATGCTTTCATTGAGATACCCATTACAAGACCAAGATCTCTTTTTAGTCAGCCACTGCCAACTGCCAACTGCCAAATCCCATCAAATTGCATGTGAACTACTCACGATCTCCTCTTTTTGGGGGCTACCCAGAATATTCTAGCAATGGCTTCTCAAGTCACCACCTCAGATGCCTACAGTACTGCTCCATCCCCTAAATTGCCATTCCTCTAAAAACTGAGTTCTCAAAGTCTACCAAATGGCTCTTTGAAGGTCTGTTGTGAGCTCAGAAAGTCATCCTTTCTCTTCCCAGTCTCCAAATACTGTAGTTTGCCAAACTTTCCAAACTGAGGAAACCCTAGAAAAGAAACCGGGGAGCTTGTATGCCTCTGATGGTCACCATTTGCATGGTAGAGACCAATAGAAAAAGAAACAGAATAGCCCGTCTTTCTTTCTTCTCATGCATTGCTTTTTTAGGCAATGCATGTGTCCTCTTTTCTCCAAATCTCTCCACACCTTTTTCCTTCCCTCCTTCATGATTTACTTCTATGAGGAGGCCACAACAGGTGGCATGCTATGGAAACAGTCTGTTCTTACTTTCTTCACAGCTTTTCTGAACAATATTTTAACCTAGAGTCTTTCCATCTACAGCTTTCCAGAAATATTCAGTGTTGTTTTTGTACTACTAAGACTCTTCCCTTCCCCACAAATTATTGCTTTTCTGTTTGCTCACAGAATTGATCTATCAAAACTAACTTCATCTTTAATCATAGTGAAGGACCTAATATGTCATTCTGCAAACAACAGGGAGTTGTAGAGTATTTTTTATATGGATTTAGCTTCTATTTTCTTACTCATGAATGAAGGGAAAATAAGGGACACATAAAGATGCATTTTATAATTGTATCCTTGTCTCAGACATCCAATGAACTAAATATGCACGTTTCAGGTGTTGTAATTGAAGTATTAAGTTGTATTACTTTTTTTAAAAAATCTGCTTCATGTGGCCTGGAATTTAAATTATACCTAGATAACTTATAATGGTCTTTTTTCATCTTCTTCTTCAAACTGGAAATAATAAAATTAATAGAAGCCTGGCTGAACATTGAGCTTACAGATTAAGTTGCTAGGAGAAAGCTTATGATTTTGAAGTTTTCAGGGAAGAAAAAGAATTGTCCACACAATCATAGCACAGCCATTAGCTGAAATATTTTATTTTTGGAGAAGAGTTGTAATGGAGGACGTGATCGCAATTTGTGCCCTTAATGCATGTCATTATTGCTAAATATCCTATTGCATCACAGAGGTGCAGTAGAAAAGTTCTCTGGGAGTGGGTTGTTTTTTAATTCCAAAAAAATCTGGATTTTCTAATTATTTTTAAGAGCTAGCAATAATTTTCCATTAGTGTATAAGTATATGCTAGCCACTGTAAGCACTATTTATTCATTGGCTGGAAGAATTGTAAGGCATGAACAGACCTTTTTACAAAATGGACAACATGTGTTTTGCCTAGCTCCTATAAGGAATAGACTAGCCTTTTTTGTAAATGAAAGCTATGCTAAAGCTATGGTTCATCAAATGGGAGACAACTGCATTCCCTTGCAAATGCCTATGAATCTTAATCTAAAGAATTCTAGCTTAGTTTGTATCATATCCACTTTTACTGCTGTTTATACATGTAGAAACTAGCATGCATGAAATTTTCACAAACTAACCAAGATGCAAAACCCTTTTTTCATTAAATAGTACCTCTTTTTTCCTGTTGAAATTACAACACTGTGTTACATAATTCACTGTTGTTTTGTATTTTTCCATAGAGAAAAAATATGTCTACTAAATCTTAGGCAAATCTTAACAGGATGTTTGTCTTTCTAATTTTTATTCTGTGTATCTCCATCCCTTAACTCTTTCTTGTCCCTGGCAGTATGTATGTGCACGCACCCAGTAGGTCAGGTAATCTGAGCCTCCTATTGGTTCTTTGTTTTTGTTTTAATTGAAGTTTCAGAACATAGGTATTTTGTTCAAAAAATCTATAAAAGTAGCATGCTTGCTTAGTAAAGGAGATGACTGAACCAAAGAACAAAACAACCATCATGGCTGATATAAAAGGCATTGCACCAATGTCCAGTGGAATTAAATGCAGGAGAGAATAATAACTTTAGTGAATAATGCTTCCCTTTCATGTCAATAATTCCTTCTCAAATCATGGACAAAAGGAGTTTGAATCATTACAGAAAGGTTTCTGCATCACTTATTACAATGTCTGTCAGGTTACAGCCCAAACTATTTGACAAATTCTGATTTCCCATGTCTTTTACATCTTATGTCTGCAACAAGTGATAAAGGCTATATTATTCATCGTAAGTTTTAAGACATAACTAAATTGTTGAATAGTGCTTTAGTAAAACCACCATGGTCATACGTTTACTCATGCAAGTGCCTGAATGTATTAGTAAAGATGTTTGGGAAGTCATGATTTCTCCCAGACTCTGGAATTCCTTGTCATCAAAAATATTGGTTGCCAGGCACAGAGATTTTAAATAATCCAAAAGGTATTTCTCTTTTGTAAGTGAACTTGTTCTAGTCATTGTAAATATGCCGCACTTGATTTGACTGATGTACAATTCCTGTTTTTACATTTTTGATGTTTTTTAGTTGGCTTTCATTTCTGTTATCTTTTTCTTAATATTTGGTAGTAAATAAATACATAAATAATAAATGACTAATAACATTCAAATGAAATCTATCACAGTGCAAAATCCCAAATATCCATAGAAATAACTTGTGGTTTTAGACTTTGCTGGTCAAGGCCATTCAACATATTATTTATTTATGTATTTATGTATTTATGTATTTATTTATTTATTTATTGTGGCCCTGCCCATCTCCTCCCACTGGGGGACTCTGGGAGGTTTACAATAAAAGGATTGATTAAAACATCAACCATACAATATAAATACAATATATAAATATAAAATTACTTTAAATAAATAAATATAAAAATAAGGATAAAAAAGTAAAAAAAGTCCAAGTGGCAGAAAATCTGAAGCAGCCCATGCATGGGAGGAGTGGTCTAAGATACCAGCTGTCCCCATGTAGAACTAGTCCCCTCTCTGCCCCAAGTGAGGCGGCAGAACCAGGTCTTCAAACTCCTCTGGAAGGTCAGGAGTGATGGGGCCAATCTCACCTCCAGGGACAGTGAGTTCCACAGGGTGGGTGCTACTGCAGAGAAGGCCCCATTCCTGGACCCCGCCAAATGGAGTTCTCTTACAGATGGGGTCTGCAGCATGCCCTCTCTGCATGATCAGGTGGGATGGGCTGATGTAATGGGGAAGAGGCGGTCACTCAGGTAACCTGGCCCCTTATATCGAAAACTTTAATATATTCAAGTATATTTCAACTTTCTGAAAGTTGAAAGTTTCAAAATTTACACTGTGTTATGATATAAATTTTAAATACATGTGGATATTATATACTCATCTTACCGTATTATACTCTTTCTAATACAAAGTCCCAATGAATTCCACAAAATGAAATACTGAAGAGCTTGGCTTTCTATGCCTTTATGGTTCTAGGACACATACTAAACATTATTGAATCGAATTATTCACAAAGAATTGTTATTAATTAATTAGTTACTTCTAAGCAACTTATGGGCCATATAGCATATAGCTTTCACATTAATTTTAAAAAGTATAACTTATAACAAGTACCAAAAAATCCACAATAAATACAATAAATCCTTATTATTCTATCATCTATCACTTATCCTAGGCTGACATACTGCCAAGTGTTTACACATTTCTGAAATATCAGACTGTTCTTATTTAAGGCAGCAAGATATTCCATAAGAAAGAAAATCCCCACTGAGAAAGCTAGCTCCTGACCTCTCTCCTGTTACCCTTCATGAGGGGTGGGAAATTTTAACTTCTCATTCTTGGGAAGAACGCTTACAAAGTTCACATAGTAAGAGCCCTTAACTTATTAGCAGAGAAATGTTCATGTTGTATTGCTCCTCTTCTGCATATTCACAACTTAACTTTATGTAAAATAGGTATAAAGAACTTTGTAGATGAATAATTTTAATAGCATTCATTTTCTAATGAAATCTGTTGTACATGTTTAGGCGTGCATAGAGAAAGGAGTTTGTTTATGAAAACCATAATAATGTGCTGAAGATCAGTGGACTATGACAAATGAAGCTACTATGTTCATAATAATAATCAGATACATTTCTAAATAGTTATAGAATAATCCTTGGGAAGCAGAGAAATAATATTATTTAATTGGTTCTCTAAGGGTATTTCATACTTATATCCTGTAAACTACAGGACCCAGTGCACAATGTGGGGGTCTTCGTAGACTCACGGCTCCTTCTGGAAGTGTGCCTTTGCACACCTTCGGGCTGTGCACCAGCTGTGCCCATTCCTGGACCGGGAGGCACTACTCACTGTCACTCATGCCCTTGTGACCTCCCATCCAAATTACTGCAATGCACTCTACATGGGGCTGTCCTTGAAGAGTATTTGTAAGCTTCAGCTGGTGCAGAATGCAGCTGCATGGGTAGTAAATGGAGTCGGATATTCGACACACGTAACACCACTGCTACAGGAGCTGCATTGGTTGCCAGCGTGCTTCCGGTGCAGTTCAAGGTGCTGGTTGTCACTTTTAAAGCCCTTCATGGCTTGGGACCAGGTACCTAAGGGACCTTCTTCTCCCAGTTGTTTCTACTTGTCCAATTCAATCTGGTAGATTGGGCATGCTATGGATCCTGTCAGCCAAAGAATGTTGGTTGGCAGGGACTAGAAGGCGTGCCTTTTCAGCCATAGCGCCTGCCCTCTGGAATATTCTCCCTTCAGAGATCAGGATGTCCCTGACCCTGTTGGCCTTTTGTAATGCCGTGAATACCTGGTTATGTGCCAGGTCTGGGGCCCCAAGCACAGTAATAGTCCCATTTCTTGGCTATATTAGCATCTTACATTGCTTACTTGGCAGCCATGTATATTTATTTTGTACTGTGACTCTTTTAATTGTAATTGTTTAATTGTTTGATAGTTTTTTTATTGTTGTAAGGTGCCCAAATTTACTTGTTGAGATGGGCAGCTATAGAAATTGAATGAATGAATGAATGAATGAATGAATGAATGAATAAATAAATAAATAAATAAAATAAGCTGAGTTTTTTTTTCTTTCTTGCTTTGCTATTAAAGGTTTATTTTTGTGAAGAAGAAAGCACTAAGTAATTCAGTAATTTAATGGAAAGGTAAGTAATTTAGACTTCAAGATTTTATTATTAATAAGATGAAGACAAACATTTCTGAAACTTTTAATGCAGAATGGTGTAGTCCACCTAACTGGGTTAAGTACCTTCAAATAAGTAGCATATAGTTCAAAGATTTTCAAAAACAAGGGAGAACACTTAGAGCTTTGACTGAATTTGAAATGAGCATGTAACTCAGAAGACCTGCTTGGCCTTATTTATAAAGTGCTGGTGAAGTATTATTCAGAAACTGAATAAGTCAAAGACTGCATGATTAAGTGGATACAGAATTTTGATACAGTGACAGAAATGCAATAATGAGCATTACAATGGAAGAACATTAAATTTACCCCAAATATTATACTTAGAGAAATTGGAATCAGATATTTTAGCACTGGTATATTACTCTACTTCTATCATTAAAATAGATATCATTCTCTAAAAGTTGCTGGAAATTAAATTTCCAGGTTGGATCATTTTATGTTTGTTACTGATGTTGTCAACTCAACAGTTCTAGAAAATGATTAATACCAGAATGACACAAATGTTAAAAGTTTTATTCCTATTTCAACCTGTAATATTTTTATTAAACTTTACTAAACCATATATTTTCTCAAAGTATATTGAATTAGCTTCATGTATGCTAACTGCTACAAGGATTCTATGTGCCTTTTATTGGAAAGGACATTTGATCCCCGTATGGAGAAACGGTTAGCCACGTTGTGGGAGTCTGCCTTGATGTCTAGAATAAATTAATATCTTAAAAGTAAATCTGACACAGAATGTATTTCAAATTGGAAACCATTTCTAGACTACAATTCAATAAATGGATTAGTACCATATCCAAAATCTGGATTTATTTATGCATAAAACCTGTTGTTGTTTATTCGTTTAGTCACTTCCGACTCTTCGTGACTTCATGGACCAGCCCATGCCAGAGCTTCCTGTCGGTCGTCAACACCCCCAGCTCCCCCAGGGACAAGTCCGTCACCTCTAAAATATCATCCATCCATCTTGCCCTTGGTCGGCCCCTCTTCCTTTTACCTTCCACTCTCCCTAGCATCAGCATCTTCTCCAGGCTGTCCTGTCTTCTCATTATGTGGCCAAAGTATTTCAGTTTTGCCTTCCCTCATTCCCTCAAGTGAGCAGTCTAACTTTATTTCCTGGAGGATGGCCTGGTTTGATCTTCTTGCAGTCCAAGGCACTCTCAGAATTTTCCTCCAACACCACAGTTCCAAAGCATCAATCTTCCTTCTTTCAGTCTTCCTTATGGTCCAGCTCTCACAGCCATATGTTATTACGGGGAACACCATTGCTTTAACTATGCGGACCTTTGTTGTCAGTGTGATGTCTCTGCTCTTGACTATTTTATCGAGATTTGTCATTGCTCTTCTCCCAAGGATTAAGCGTCTTCTGATTTCCTGACTGCAGTCAGCATCTGCAGTAATCTTTGCACCTAGAAATACAAAGTCTTTCACTGCCCCTACATTTTCTCCCTCTATTTGCCAGTTATCAATCAAGTTGGTTGCCATAATCTTGTTTTTTTCTTTTTTGAGGTTTAGCTGCAAGCCAGCTTTTGCACTTTCTTCTTTCACCTTCATCATAATGCTCCTCAGTTCCTCTTCACTTTCAGCCATCAAAGTGGTATCATCTGCATATCTGAGATTGTTAATGTTTCCTCCAGTGATTTTCACTCCAGCCTTGGATTCCTCAAGCCCAGCATGTCGCATTATGTGTTCTGCGTACAAGTTGAATAGGTAGGGTGAGAGTATACATATTTTATTTTTATAGGATTTCCAAATTAAACAAACTTTTAGTAATATGGATAGAATTTATTATTTTATTATTAATCAAATTTATCACTGCCCATCTCCCAAAAGGGACTCTGGGCAGATTACAATAAAAGATAGATAAAAATATAAAACTAGAAAACCCTATAATACAGATACAATAAATATAATAAAAACCTCGATGGTTAAAAGTTCTTTATGATTTGCAGGCAGAACTGGGTCCTTCTAAGAAACTAGCCATCCCCAGAAATGGCTACTCTCCCTCCTGCCCCAGGAATAATTACAAAACCAGGTCTTTAGCTGTTTCCTAAAGTCCAGGAGGAAGGGAGCTAATCTCACTTTCAGGGGAAGGATATTCCAAAGGGTGGGTGCTATTGCAGAGAAGGCCCGCCTCCTGGACCCAACCAGATGGAATTCTCTTGCAGACGGGGTCCGTAGCATGCCCTCTCTACATGACCGGGTGGGACGGGCTGATATGATGGGTAGGAGACGGTCCCTTAGGTAGCCGGACTTGTGCCATGCAGGGCTTTAAAGGTGATAACCAACACCTTGGATTGGACCCGGAAGCATACTGGCAACCAATGCAGCTCGCGGAGCAAAGGAGTGACATGTGTTGATCTTGGGAGACCCAAGATCGCCCGCGCAGCTGCGTTTTGCACCAGTTTTTAATCTTATTTGGTGATATTGTTTCTTGATATTTATATTTTGCTTGGAGCTTAAAAGCAATTTATAGGCTTTAAAAATGATATATTTAGTTATTCAAAATTCTCTAATGATCTACTGGCAAATTGTAATCTCTATGTAAATCCTTTGTCTATTCATTTGTATTTTATTCTTTATTGTGTTTGTTGTTGTTGTTCTCTTCCCTTCTCTGTTTATATAAACTCCTTGAAATGAATAATAAAACATGTTTTTTAAAAAAATAAGTATTCAGATGTATAAAGTATTCCATTCTATAGTTAGGCATTTGAGTAAAAATTTCTCCACATGCCTATATTAAAAACATATGAATTGCCCCATCAATATTCCCACCCCTACCCTCACCCCTGTCCAGTGGTCAGTGCCAGAGACATCCAGATGAAACAGAATATGTCCAACTATTGTACCATCTGCTTGCCATTATTGCAAAGAAAAATGTGTTTATTATGCTCCAGAGGACCGTACTGAAAAGCAGTTGAAATAAGCCTAAAGACTCAATTGGCATAGCTTTATAAAAAAAACACAGTGAATAGGGCAGGCAAACTATAATTTAAATATTAGGAATTTCTCAAGGAATGCACAGCCTTATGAATATACAGAATGTATAACTGCATCAAATTTATTATTGTGACATAGCAAATCCCATTTTGCGAAGATATTTATTGTATATCATAAAGTGGAAAAATTGTATTTCCTATTAATATATTTTTCAAGAGCATATTTGCTCAATGAAACAACTACTGTAAAAGAGATATGAAATGTATTCTATGCTTTTTACTCTGATCCCTCAAACCCTCAAAGGATTCTATAATACTTTGATAGAAAGGATTCTATAACTTGATACTTTGACAATCCCAAAAGTTATCTTACTGTGTTAAATAACATAGATAAATTTGTAACAGCTGAAAGACATTTGACACTTCGTATGCCATGCCATATTGCTTATCTAAAGCTATTTGTGACAATGTATGTATTGTGTATGTATGTATTTATTAACATAATTTTTGTTCCATATTATCCTTACTTCTCTCTGTGATGTACCATCTCAACAGCAATCTTACCATATAAACATGGTATCAATGAAAACAATGAAA
This sequence comes from Candoia aspera, assembly GCF_035149785.1. Lineage (NCBI taxonomy): Eukaryota > Metazoa > Chordata > Lepidosauria > Squamata > Candoiidae > Candoia > Candoia aspera. The sequence goes on along the minus strand of NC_086157.1, from coordinate 53,524,153 downwards.
AAGCATAAACAAAGGTCATCTCTCTTCCCATATGCTTCAAAGGCATCAAAGGCCACTTCAAAAGGAAGGTTTTCAGAAGTTTTCTAAAAGTCAGGAAAGAAGGGGCCAAATGGTTTTCAATGGACAGCATGCTCCATAAATTTGATGCCATGACCCAGACCTGCCTTAATGACTTAAGAGGACAGTCAGACTCATTTTATATTTATCTGATTTTATTTTTCCACTGTGAAATTTTATTTATACTTTTTGATGTAACAGAGCTTTTTTTCTTTCCATCTCTTACGTTGCTTAATACAATATTCTTTCCTTTTGCTTTAAGACAAGGGAAAAAATATTGGTCTATCTAGTACTTATTCATCCTGAATCCACTGAATTCTAAATCAACATATTATTATTTTAGTCTTATAGACTGTTATGTTAGGAGCTCCCACTTGTCAAATTAAACTAGATCTTGCAGAATAGCGTTCATCAGATTCAGACAAGGCCCCAAAGTGCCCTGATTTATATTGCAGGCCATCGGTTTAAAGTGCCTACTGCTCAGGCATTAAGACATTTATTCTTGGCTTCTGAAGTCATAGCCTAAGGAACCTGTAGAAACAATTTTTCAGCTTTTTTTTTATTAAGAAATGTATAGCTTTTCTTATTTTCAGGAAGTAAGGAAATAGGAAGGGGATTCAATAACCATCTGGTAAAGAGCAGGAAGAAATAGCATTGTACAGTTGCAGGAAATAGATTTTACATTTTTGCATTGCTTGTACGGTATTGCAGTGCTACATTCATGAAGCCAGTAAACACAAAGCCTATTTTTGTTTGTTTTGACTCCCTAACTTAACTCTTTCAAAATCTTCTAAAATGCCTTCATATTTTGGTTAGCTCTAGCATTATTACTTGTAAATTGTACACAGTATGGTAGCCAAATACAAGTTTATTCCTTTTATTTCATTAAAGTGAAAGCTGCTGCTGTTTGCAATTTTTCCCAATATTTTAGGAAAAAATATGTGGAAAAATGAAAAAGTGTAATAAAACTCTGCTTGCTTCAAATTATCAGTGCAATCTATTTTTTATAGGCCAATCCTTTCCCACCTGGAACTTACATAAAATAAGTAGCTTTTGTGCAGTAACAGCTTCAATTAACCCATCTCCCTCTCTGAAGGAGAACTAAGAACACAGAACCATAGTTCTGCTCCCATGGTATGCACGCATTCTCATTCTTTAAAAGTCCAATTATTCTTGTACAGCAGAAGCTACCACTGCTCTGGTCCAGAGAATTGGGCTCAGTTCCAGTGCTGAAGAAGGGAGAAAATGCCACTTCCTAGCTGAACTTATGATTGAGCATACCATGGCTGGAATTATTCCCAAAAGTTTCTATTCAGTTTGATTCAAGCAAATTACTTTTATAACATTTTATAGCTTGTAAAGAACTAAACTATTTAGGAAAATGTAACTTTTAAAAATTCCAAATTATTTATTATATGAACAGCTAACCTGCTCTTGTTTGAGTTTTGTGCTCCCGAGAGGCATGGAAGGAGAGGGGAACGAGGCATGAGTCAAGATTATACCTCAAACATTAGTAAAATGAATGAATTTTGGCAATGTAACATTTTTGCCTGTTCTTCAAAGTGAATAGTGGAGATAGAGGCCATGGTCTAGCAATCTGAGGCACGTCTATAGCTCAGAAGAGGTTAAGACAGGTTATGGGATTGTTTGACTCTCAGTAGCCTCCTGACTCCCATTCTTACTCCCAAATTAACAAAAAAAAAAATCTTTCCCACCAACTTTGGATAAACCTCTTCCAGTGATGTTTTCATATCAGCAGATGGTCTGATGGTGTCTCTAGCAGGTCTCTGTAGCCTTAACCCTCCCTGAATTTAGGCACCATTTGTAATGTAATTTGTTCTCCTATCTAAATAGCTGAATTTGGATGGTGATGCTCAGGGACTACTGCTCAAATTCATGACATAAATGAGTTTGGCATGCTATGGCTCCCACAGTATTTCATGCTGTGAATATTGTCAATGTTACTACTTCAATAAAAATGCCTTATTTTTATGATTTTCTTTCATTATGGCTGATTTTGTTGTTTAATAATGTTTCCATTTATTTGGTTAAAGTATTGTAGTTTATATTTTTATTTTAAACCACCTAGGAAAGTTTTTGAATAATAATGTATAAATGATTAAAATAAATTTCATTATTATGCCTATAATGTTTAAATAAAACAGATCTTTTTTTTTAAAAAAAAAAACCTCCTACTTAACTCATACTTTAAAAAAACCTCCTATTTATATTTACTGACTACACACTAAAAAAGAACTCTAGTTCACAGAACTCTGGCTTGAGTTGTCTAAATAATGGATGGATTCCAGGAATGAAATTTTGTAGAAATGATAAAACATTTGGCCAAACCATAGCAAGCTTGATCAGGACTACTTTAAATGAATCCTCCAGTAGTTGGAAGAATTGTTTACTATATACTTATATGTACTATATAAGCATGAAGGAGTATTGTCATTAAGTCCGTTAAAAAACTAAAACAACAGAGTCTGAATCAAATTGTTGTCCCTTCCCCCCTGCCTCCTGGGCTGGTTTGATACTATAAAGTTTTAAATATGTTTTGGGAATCTTTCCTTAGCCTTGAATAAGCAGGCCTTTTCTGCATCCAGCAAAACTATGGATTTCAATTTTTCTTAAGAGCGTAACCAAAAAAGCAATTAGTAATCTAATATCAGATGCCTGAGTACTTTTTATAAAACCGGATTGTATACAATTGATATTGTAAGTAATCTACATTGATTTTGATTGATTGACTGATTATGTGCCATTAAGTCGGTGTCAACTCTTAGTGACCACATAGATAGATATCTGTCCCTAATCGGGTCTTTTAGATCTTTTAATGGTGCACCTATCACCACTATAACTGAATCCATCCACTTTGCTGCTGGTCATCCTCTTCTTCTCTTTCCTTCCACCTTTCCCAGCTTAGAGCCTTCTCTAGAGAGCTAGGTTTTTTCCATAATGTGTCCAAAGTAGGATAATTTGAGCCTGGTCATTTATACCTCTAGAAAGAATTCTGGGCTGATTTGTTTGATAATCCATCTGTTTGTTTTCTTGGCTCTCCACAGTATTCTTAGCAGTTTTCTTCAATACCAAAGTTCAAAACCATCAATACTCTTCCTATCCTGCTTTTTCAAAGTCCAACTTCCATTCCATAGAATGTCACAGGGTTTGCACAATTTTGATCTTTTTAGGTACAGTAGTAGTAGTAATCTACATGTCAATGGCCTATTAATATTTTTGTATCAATCTGGAAGCCACTGTATGAACTCAATATGGAGACACTGATTGGTTCAAGATCTAGAAAGATGTGCAATAAGGTTGCATTCTGTCACCTTTCTTATTCAACTTGTATGCTGAACTGATCATCAGGAAACTGGAGCTAGACAAATCAAAAATTGGGGTAAAAGTTGGCGGAAGAAACAGCAATAACCTTCGATACATGGATGATACAACCCTCCTCTCAGAAACCCAGGAAGGCCTAAAGCACCTAATCATGAAACTCAAAGAAGAAAGCGAGAAGTTTGCCCTCTTTCTGAATATCAAAAAGGCCAAACTCATGACAACTGCAAAGAATGGAAAATTCAAAATAGTAATTGATGGAGAGGAGGTGAAATGCATGGAAGAATTCACCTTTTTAGGATCACTGGTCAATCGAAATAGAGAATGCAGCCAAGAAATTAAATGCCAAATCATGCTGGGTCGCACAGCAATGATGAGTATGAATCAAATTTGGAAAAGCGAGGATGTCAACATGACAACTAAATGTAGACTAGTCCGCACTATTGTGTTTCCTATAACTACATATGGCTTTGAAGTTGGACGATGAAAAAGTTGGATAGAAGTAAAATTGATTCTTTTGAACTATGGTGTTGGACCGCAAAGATAACAAATAAAGAAGTGTTGAAGCTCATAAAACCAGACATATCACTAGAAGGCAAAATAACAAAACTTAATCTTAGTTACTTCAGTCATGCCATGAGATCAACATTGTTGGAGAAAGACGTTATACTTTGAATGGTCAGTGGCAAAAGACGAGGATGCCAAAGAACGCGCTAGTTGGATGTAATCAAAGCAGACACAGGCCAAAATATAAAGCAACTGAAACAAGCTGTACAAGATCAGTAATCATAGAGAGAGCTGGCTTATGGAATTGCCAAGGGTCGGATACGACTGAATGGATAATTTGATTCGATCAATGCATAGCAAGGACATGGAACAATAACTTGAAAACTCAACAGGATTTTAACAAGCCTTCAGAATCACTGCAAGTTCTTAATAAAGGATGCTAGAAAACATTTATTTAAAAAGACATCATTGTAAATTTCCAGTTCAGTCATAAGGATTGAAACAGTGTAAAAGTTTTTTTTTTCACAGCAAAAATCTAAATGTATCTGTTCTGCCATCTGTACTAGGGATTTTTCATGGGTGTAATAATATATTATTTCTTGGAGAGATAATAGTGCTGCTAAATAGGCTGCTTGATCGTGCATGGTTAGGAAAAACTATATTATGTAAAACTTCATTCATTTATTTCTTTGTTACATTTAGCTATGATATAGTCTGAATAAAAAAATTAAAAAATAGAATTTTCTGTATCTGAATCATTTTATCTGCTATTGTCTCTAATAGTACAGATAATATTACATTGTTGCAATTGCTTCAGATGAAAGACTAATATTCTGCCAGGCCTTTTATTTAGTTCCCAATTTCAGTAAATATGTTGTTTCAAGTATATAATGGCAATTAAGTTTCAATTTATACTCATAAAAAAGTTATATACTGTAATTCTCATGCATGTCATTTTCCATGTGTACTTAAAATTTCATTAACTTCTTTTTCCAGGTATTGTTTTTAAATTTAAATTTAATTTAATTTAATTTTTTCATAAGCAATAATATGAATATGTTGGTCTCTTTAGAAGGGAAAAATCCTTCAAATTCTTGTATCTGTTTTATAAATAATGAAGCCTTTAATAAAGGGTCACTGGGCATATAATGCTTATATTGCATTTATTCACAAATTCAATTAAAGCTATTAGAAAATAATTAGGCAAGAATAAATTTGGTATGAAACTGAACAAAAATGTATTCTAGCTGGACCATATTTAAAAGTAACCATGTATCAGCCTAGTTATACTTCAGTAGTTAAGCTAGCAACACTTTCCAAGTACAAGAATTATTCCACTCTAACAGGAGATCTAAAACTTAATTAAAAGTTCAAGTCATAAGTATCTGTTCCATAGCAAAGTTAAAAAAAATCTCTCCAATATATCTGGAATATCCTTAGTAGGACCATAGATTTTAATAAATGCAATATATTTATTTAAATACTTTGTCACCAGTATTAAAATTTTCCTTGTCGATTTATCATCAATTTTTTCCACCAGATATTTTTAGTTTTATTAATCAAAATTTCTACAGTTCTTGTAGATCTTGAGTTTCCACTCATCTATACTTGACCAACCCCTCTCCTAGAATAAAAGATTATTCTCTTATGATAGAATATGAGTTTCTTGTTAACAGGGGGAAGAAAAATCAGATTTTAAAATGTTCAATTTTATAACTTTCCAGTCCCTCTTAAAGGAATATCTAAGGCCTTTTATATCGATGAAACCAATAAAAATTTTGCAACTGCCCATCTCCCCCAAAATTTGAATAATAATAAATAAATAAATATGCCATAATGAGCTAAAATTCAGGGTCTGTATGTGTGACTATATACTGTGTGTGTGTTTACATTAAAGATAGGCAAAACAAAAGTAAAAATACTTTTGGATTTTTTTTCTCTCAGAAAAAATGACGCATTCTTTTTGTCTCCATAGATATGGGGGGGGGGAGGCCTTGACTGAAGCTGTGGAACATAATCTACCATGTTGGTCCAGTGGAGATTATGCATACATGTTTTTTTAGGGCTGAAGAAGAGTAACTGGCTCAGGTAGGTTCCAAGGGGAGGACTAGAACCTGGGAGATTCTATCTATCTATCTATCTATCTATCTATCTATCTATCTATCTATCATCTCTCTCTCTTTCTCATCTCTCATACACACAAATACCCTCTCACACACATATAGGGATACACTCACATGAAGACACACTGTGGAAAACTGGGCTCATCATTAGATAGATATTTATTCTGTAATACAGAAGCTACTATGGAGTTCAGTGGTGACAGAAGAAATGAGTCTTTACCCAGCCAATGCTAGAATTAGCAGATTTATAGGCAGTGACTCAGGGATGCAGTTCTTTGTAAGTTGTGTTTATTCATGACTAAAAAAAACATATGGAAATCCAACAATTTGGTCTAGTGGTTAAGGCAATGGGCTAGAAACCAGGAGATTGAGAGTTCTAGTCCTGCCTTACGCGTGAAAGCCGGCTGGGTGACATTGAGCCAGTCCCTCTCTCTCAGCCCAACTCACCTCGCAGGGTTGTTGTGTGTGGAAAAGAGGAGGAGGGAGGAATATTAGGTACAGTATGTTTGCCGCCTTGAGTTATTTATAAAAATAATAAAGGTGGGATAGAAAACAAATAAATAAATAATGCAAGCCCTATTATTACGAGAAACAACGTTCAGTTCTTGTATATCTTTTTCCTACTGTTCAGCATGATAAGCTGTACATTTTTATTGTAATGGACCAGGCGAGTCTCATGCTGTTTGTTTCTGACCATTCCAGAAGCTCACGTTGCTTTCCATACAGTGGAAAGTCAGATACATGCATGGTATTTTTACCTTGCTATAAGCATGAAATTGTATGGTTGGCTGTTGCTTGTCTCATGGATTCATCAAAGGTACTCCTCAGTCTTGACATAAAGTTAGCATATTTTTTATACCCAGACTATTTTGTTGCCCATTTCACAGCTTATCCAGTCAAAAGACCATTTCAAAATCCTATTTGGGAATGATGTGTGGAAGATTCTTCTGGTCTGAAAGAGATTTATAATTCTCATTGAACAGCAAAGATAATAAACATCTTGAGGCTTCCATTGCATTATGCTCCAGACTGGGAGATCAGGAGAATTACAGTTAAAGTTGCCATCAAGTGACTTTTACTTAGTGCTGCAGTTGGTCAGTCACCATGGGCTGCATCTAGGAACTCACTCATTCTTGTCCTTCATAAAAGTGGGAGTAGGAAATACTAGATACTAGAAGTCTCACTGCTAATCATGAAGGGCAGAGCAACACATTCCTGCAAGTCAACTGTCATAAAAGTTGCACAGAAGCAATCTGTATGGTATGTAATGCATCATACCATGATTTAAGGATGCAACAGTTATATTAATTTCAAGAACTAGAAAAGCTGTGCAGAAGAAATTCAGCAGCTATCAAGTGTAAAATGCAAGCTCTACAATTGTTAGAAGCAAGTTTCAATCCTTGCACTTCTTTGTCCTGTCAGTGCTGTGTAGGGGTGAGTCTTACTTTTGGGCAGGAGAACAGTAAATATCTGTTATTGTAATGGTCCAGTCAGATTTTAGACTGTTTGCCAAATCTAGATATCACAGGAAACATCACCTGCACTATTTAAAGTAGGTATGAATGTTGGTAAATCAAAGAGAGAAATATTTCAAGGAAAAGCATTAGTTTCATTCAGCTAATGAAATAAAGATTCTGGATAGGTCTGAAAACAAATTTGACAGAAGCATCCTAGATCTCTTGCCTTCAACCTGACCAAAGCATATGGTGACATTAGATCAGTGGAATTTATTGCTAGGGAGGTTCCTAAAACAGGGGTAATAGTTATATACAGTATTCCTTGTTTGACTCTTAAATAGACAGAATTGCTAGAACTGACATAAAAGTTAGTAAAGGCACTTTACAAATAATCTGGATATTGGGAGTATTAAATTTATCTGTGTTAATGCACCTTGTGATCATATATGTTGACAAAGATGATTTGGAGATAGTGTTAGGTTAGGTTATATGCTCATAAATAGTCATGAAACATGAGGCATGAACTGTTAAGTAAATGTGAGATTAGGAACAGTATAATGTTGTAGCAATTTTATCTATTTGAAATGTACAGCTCATTTCTTGCTGATATGTTTATGGTTTAGACAGACAGGGCTGCAACTAGGGTCTGTGTCACCCAGGGCAAACATGGATTCCGTGCCCATTTTGGCACCCCCCCCAGCACTCATTTTGGCTCCCCCCCCAGTGCTCACTTTGGCGCCCGACCAGCACGGTGCCCGGGGCACATGCCCCGGTTGCCCCCCCATAGTTGCGGCCCTGCAGACAGTCCTGTTAGTCAAATTTCTTTACAAGCCTTGCTGTTGAAATGTGTTAGTAAATTGATGGAGTGAATGCTAAGCCACACTAACTTTATAAACTTTTAAGACAATGTTTACTGGCTTTAAATATATTTGTATTTTAGTAAAAAGTGACATACATATTTTTTGCTTCAGGGAATGATTTAAAGATAAATACCTGTACATAAGACTCCAGAATTATTTATGTCCCCAGGGAAATATAGTGTTATTAGGCACCTGATAAATTAATGACTCTGGGGTTCTCAAATGTTGCAATGCCATGAGCCCTTAAAGTGATAAATGAATTTGAGTTACTGCCACATACCCCTTATAAGCAAAATTGATGGTTTTGTTAGGTTTAGGGTGGGCAAGAAATAAGACTCATAGCCTTCTCACTTAGTTCTTTGCACTTATTTTATAGTATATTGCACTTATTTTGTATATTCCAAAATGCAGGAATATACATTGTGGGGAATTTTATTTTCAAATGAGCATCAGAAGAGACGTCAATGAAGTGTTTCTCTTCAGTGAGTGTGCCAGCTATCAATTTAGCATCATCTGTATGCCTACCAATATAGATTAGATACAGATTTATGCTTGTGAGAAAGACAAGCTTGACTCTGTTCATATGACATGATTGCCTGGTATATGCTTGAAAGGCTGCTTGTGATATCCAGATGAAGCACAATGAAGCAAGATTGCTTGTGGAAATCAGACAATTAGAATTAGAATCTAGAAAATTAGAATTATAAAATTAATCAGATGTTATATTGTAGATTAATTTATCCACAGTAACCCTTAGGCATATGGTTCATGAATTATAATATGAAAAGCTGTGCTATAACCAAACAGCAGAAAATCAACAAGCTATTTGAAGCTGTCACAGCCCTTTCTCTCATTTCATTTAGGATCATGGAAAACCACCTTTCCTCGTGGTTTAGTTGCAGTGCTGCCAGGACAAAACTAAATCTGCATGAATGTTGCGATCCCATTTCTGACCTTAGCTACCTCTCCCAAGGCATGCTAAATCAAGTGATCAGTGGAATTCTCCAGCTATGCTGCCTCCCCTCTTCTGAGTATCTCCAACCTGAAGGAATGATCTATAAATCATTGCAGTGGGGGGGGAGGGGTGCAGCTTGAAGCAAGTAATCTGATGTCTTTTTGCTTCTGCCTTATCATTTGTCAAATGAAGGCTAACTTGCCAAGAACTAAAAAAAAATGAAGGGAGGAGACATGCTTTAAGATTTCATATTTTACTGCAGACCCTGTTCATATATAAATATTGTTTGTAGTCCTGGCTTGGTTAGACTGGAGCCAAACTACAAAATTCCACATACACACACCTGCTGCCACGTGCAAATACACTTTTTTGCACAGTTGAAAACAGACATTTTACAAACAGTCTGTCCATACCAAGATTTTTTAATTGCCTTTTCACCCACTATTGTATCCAGCTGTTAGGGATATAGTAACAAAATGGCAACAGAAGTGGTTGACCAGGAATAGAAAGCAGAGAGCATGACCGCATATGCCTTAAAAATCCAATAAGCACCCTCTATTTACCTCCATTACTTATTATCTGACTTTACCTCCAACATAATGGATGGCAAGGCACTGCAAATCACATATACCTTAAGAATACTGCTCCACAGTAACTTCAGCACTGAAACAATACAGCTGGGGATAACTTAAGGTCACCTTATTCATGAACTGGGTAGGAAATGCAGATAATCTCATGGGGCATGGCTTAAAAAGAAGAAGTTGCCAGAACATATTTGTGTTATTATTAGGTTTAAAGAAAGGCTCATAAACAGCTTTAATTCATCTAGATAAACATAATGTGTCTATATGGATATGCACACTCAACAGAGTCATAGATGGGGGTAAAAAAATAATGATAAAAAATGGTATAAAGAATCAGAGTTATAATCAGCACAAAGAGGACAACTCATCAACATTTTTTTTTAATCTGTTCGATCATGTCCAGTTCTTGGAGACTGCCTGGACAAGTCCCTGCAGTTTTCTTGGCAAAGTTTTTCAGAAGTGGTTTGCCATTGCCTCCTTCCTAGGACAGAGAGAGAGTGACTGGCCCAGGGTCACCCAGCTGGCTTTGTGCCTAAGGCAGGACTAGAACTCACAGTCTCCTGGTTTCTAGCCTGATGCCTTAACCACTACACCAGACTGGGTCTCCAACCAACTTTAAGTATACTAAAAAATTCAGATTAAAAATAGCATAATACTAACATATCTAATACACACATAAGAACAGGATAAAAGAAAATAAAAACAATTGTAAGAATAACATTCCTTTGCAGAGTCTAGATCCACAGGGAGGCATCTTCCCCCTAAAACAGGCTGTATCGAAAAGGTGGGAATAACAGTGAACGTCAAGATCACTGATCTGTGGATACCTTGGCTGTAAAATTGTTTATGATGTGCATATTATTTAACTATAAATCCAAACATTTATTCCACTTTCCTTTTCTTGTTGTTTGCTATTAAAAGGGAGATGCCTCTGATGTCTCCCAAAGCAGCTTGGGGCAGGGAGGAACAGTTCACTCCAGCCCTTTATCAAAGTGAAATATCCCAGTGAATATTTGTGAAGTCTTAATATTTTGGTGCAAAATAAAAGAAAAAGCCAACAGCAGTACAGAGATACTCTGACTTCAGTATTTCAGCAGTGTTGTTGTGGGGAAGATAGGAGGAGGAAGGAATATTAGATATGTTCTCGCCTTGAGTTATTTATGAAAATAACAAAGGTGGGATAAAAAGAATCTAAAAACTCCCATCAAATTCATAGACAATAACTGAAATGTATCTATTTTTAATTTCTAGTGAATGGAATCGAGATAAGGGCAGGGAAAGCAAGGCCAGGTCAAGACATTTTACCATCTGGGACACCCTACCTGAAGCACATTTTTGTAAGCCCCCTTTCCTCCTTTCTGAAAGCAAACATGAACAAAATGTATGAATCTATGAAATGAAGAAGCAGTTGGCTGCTTTTTCACAACAATCTGATGTAACACATGTTTCAGTCAGCCTTGAATAGTGAATTGGTACCATATAATCCAGAAGCTTATGGGGAAGGATTGCTCCAAAAGTATTACCTTGACACAGTAAGGCAGACCACCTTTTCCATTGGCAAGGAACAGGCAAAGGGACTACAGAATAATTTCCACAGTATCTGACAATACAAGGGGCTCAATTATCTTCATAAATATTCCATTGAGTTTCTGAGGCTGTCATAAAACTTTACTCAATCATAATGTCAAATGACATTATATTCTCAAGGGTGCTCCCAGGGAAGTAACTGGAAACCACTAAACATCTAAAGAAAAATTAGGACAGTCCAAACTTTTAAACAAATGAACTTAATTTAGTATTCTTGAACTTGTACAGAAACTGGAGCCCAACTGCCGCAAATTTCAAAACTTAGTAATACAGTTTGCAAGACAAAAATACTTTAAAACTGCCTATAATAAGGTAAAGGATTCCACTAGAACACATTAGAAATTAAACACAAAAGGACGTGAAAGATTCTTGCAAAACACACTCACACATCATTGGAAAAGCAAACGTAAGCCTGCATGCATTTGGAAAAAATTGTGTAAACTATCTTTTCTAAACTTGCAAACAAAATGAATTTATAATTAGGAAATTGGCATCTGACTGGAAGTGAAATTGGCAACTTTGCCAGTTTCTAGGAAAGAGTATTTAGTTTCCAAACCCGATTTCATAATGATAGTGTGTGTGCGTGTGTGCGTGTGCATGCGTGTGTGTGTGTGTGCATGTACTGTATGTATGTACGTATGTACTGTATATACAGTATGTGTGTGTATATACACGCACACATTATAAATTATGTAATATGAGAAAAAAATATCTATTGATATGTATACATTCACTTCTCGTGACATTGTATGTATGTGTGGGCAATGTACAGTCCTAAAGTCTTAGGCAGTCCTGGACTTAATTTCAAAAGCTCTCAGGTACTGTTATGATATATCCTAACAGTTCTCTGTTCCTTTCCTGCTTGAACAAGGGAAAAGGTACGTGAGAAAAGGGAAGACCGAGCAAAACAGTTCATTTGAGACAGAGAAGTCCTCTCCACTCTCCATATGCTATAGCTCTACCAACTGCATTTTCCAAGAGATTATCTCTTGACAGAAAAGTTTCCCTAGCTCAACTGCTCATTAATATGCAAGGTCAAACCATAGCCTTAGTTTTAAGGGTTTTTTTAAAAAAAATAGAGACAATAAAGCAATAGTTATGAGGAATCCTTTAAAATCTCTCTCTTTTCATCTTCAGAATGTGCCATATCTTCTTCCCTTCTCTATTTTCATCTTCTTCAAGTGTTCACAGGAGAAAAAAATTCAAAGTACTGACATTAATGGAATTCATGGATCTAAATCATTGTGGAACACTTTGAACATTTTCTCCTATCATTCACTAATGAAGGTTTAGGACCTTCAATATTTAAGATTTATGGCAGATGTTACATCCAAGTCATTTCGTTCCCCCCTTCCCACCAGCAATAATTTAAGAAATGTCTCAGACCAAAATAATCTGACAAATTTAAAATGAATTTGCAAACAATGCTGTATGGTATGAAATTCTTCTTCATGTTGCTTTCTCATATTGTTTATTTAACTCTGAAAGTTAGTCATATACTGCATATTTTCCCCACAAAAATATGTTCATGTGATCCTTGTCCTCACAGTTCCATAGACATTATGGAATTATGCCTTACCAACAAAAGTAGAATATTAGTTATTCTAGAATACAGACATTCTAGAATACAGATATTAATAACATTTCTAAACTTAACTGGTACCTTTTTTGGTTCCTTTGAAATTAATCTCACCAGACTGGATCTTCCAATTTTTAAGTAAACCATAGCTGTCATTCTACATGGATTCACTAGTGCACTACTTCTAGTTCAAACATTACACTAAAGTATAATGTGTGTGGTTTTTGCTTTTGTTTTCAGCCTAATGTGATACATGTGAATAGACAATGAGTTTATTAAATATATTAAATTAATGTTGATACCATGTTGATACCATGGTTTAATGTTGGTTTGTGTACTGATTGCAACTGTGATATAGCATGATATAGCAATGGGAATACATGTGTTTCTGGTTCTCTGGTTTGTCCCTACTTTGTTTTTATGTCCTGCTTACATTTCTAACAATGTAGAAGGGAAAGAGCAAGAAAGACTTTTTAAGTCTTTAAAAATAAACAAAACAAAACAAAAACTCTTACTAAGATTCAAGCACCACTTGAAGCAAAACTAAAAAGTGAAATGTCCTTCTCTGTTTCTTTAAGCCCAGGCTGCTGATCAAAGCAGAGCATCCCTATTGCACAGTCCTTTGTGGTATTGTCTCCACTGTACAAAGTGAAGCACTGAAGCAGAGAAATCCCGCTTCATACATCCCAGATAATTATTTTTTTTGCCTAGAAGAGTTTCATCCATGCATTCAGCTGGCTTGCCAGCTGGGTAAAGAATGGGCTGCATGTGCTGGCTTGCCTTTTTTCTTCTGTAACCTTCGTATATAGTTAGAAAATGGGAACGAAAGCTGTAATTGTGTGTGCTTGAATGGAAGGCTATGAGCCCAACACTAGGCCAAAAGTCTGGGAGGGTTGGTCAAAAACTTTAGTTGACTATTCAGAGATATTAACCAGTGTTCAGATAGGTTTTAAACAAATACTGTAAGATTATTAAGCCTGAGTTTTCATTAAATTCTCTGCACATGGACAGCAAATAAAGCTGTAAACATTAAAAGAGGAAAACTATTTCCTCAACTGCTTGGTTTCCCTTCTCCACAAAATCATGATGATATAAAAATCTCATTACACCAGCTTACTGTGCAAATGTGTAACTAATTTATTTTCAACAAATTCCTTGCTTCCCCTAGCATTTTATTTCTCACCATTTTGGTTTCCCCTACTTACAAAAGCCTTCAGCACAGGATCGTTGCCTTGTCATGGTGCTGGAGCTTGAGCACCTCAATGATACCATGAGCTAAACCGTGAAGGGCCACCCAAGACGGGAAGGTCGTGATAGAAAGGTCAGACTAAATGCGATCCCTGGGGAAGGTAATGGCAACCCACCCCAGTATTCTTGCCATGAAAACTAAATGGATCAGTACAACCAGAAATACGTCGGTATACCATTGGAAGATGAGAACCCCAGGTCAGAAGATGGTCAAAATGCTACTGGGGAGGAACAGAGGATGAGTTCAACTAGCCCCAGACATGATGACACAGCTAGCTCAAAGCCGAAAAGACGGCTAGCGGCTGACGGTGCTGGTGGTGAATGGCGAATCCGATGTTCTAAGGATCAACACACCATTGGAACCTGGAATGTAAGATCTATGAGCCAGGGCAAATTTGATGTGGTTATTGGTGAGATGTCAAGATTAAAGATAGACATTCTGGGCGTCAGTGAATTGAAATGGACTGGAATGGGCCACTTCACATCAAATGACCACCAGATCTACTACTGTGGACAAGAGGACCACAGAAGAAATGGAGTAGCCTTCATTCTTAATAGTAAAGTGGCTAAAGCAGTGCTCGGATACAATCCAAAAAACGATAGAATGATCTCAATTCGAATTCAGGGCAAGCCATCTAACATCACAGTGATCCAAATATACGCCCCAACCACAGATGCTGAAGAAGCTGAAGTAGAGCAGTTCTATGAGGATCTGCAGCACCTACTGGACAACACTCCTAAAAGAGATGTTATTTTCATCATGGGAGACTGGAATGCTAAGGTGGGCAGTCAAATGACACCTGGAATTACAGGTAAGCATGGCCTGGGAGAACAAAATGAAGCAGGACATAGGCTGATAGAATTTTTCCAAGACAACTCACTCTGCATAACAAACACTCTCTTCCAACAACCTAAGAGATGGCTTTATACATGGACTTCCCCAGATGGACAACACCGAAATCAGATTGACTACATCCTTTGCAGCCAAAGGTGGCGGACATCTATACAGTCGGTAAAAACAAGACCTGGAGCTGACTGTAGTTCAGATCATGAACTTCTTCTTGCACAATTTAGGATCAGACTAAAGAGATTACGGAAGACCCACACATCAGCTAGATATGAGCTCACTAATATTCCTAAGGAATATGCAGTGGAGGTGAAGAATAGATTTAAGGGAATGGACTTAGTAGATAGTGTCCCGGAAGAACTCTGGACAGAAGTTCGCAACATTGTTCAGGAGGCAGCAACAATACATCCCAAAGAAAGAGAAAACCAAGAAGGCAAAATGGCTGTCTGCTGAGACACTAGAAGTAGCCCAAGAAAGAAGGAAAGCAAAAGGCAACAGCGATAGGGGGAGATATGCCCAATTAAATGCAAAATTCCAGAGGTTAGCCAGAAGAGTTAAGGAATTATTTTTAAACAGACAATGCGTGGAAGTGGAAGAAGACAATAGAATAGGAAGAACAAGAGACGTCTTCCAGAAAATTAGAACCATTGGAGGTAAATTCCAGGCCAAAATGGGTATGATCAAAAACAAAGATGGCAAGGACCTAAAAGAAGAAGAAGAGATCAAGAAAAGGTGGCAAGAATATACAGATGACCTGTATAGGAAGGATAACAATATCGGGGATAGCTTTGACGGTGTGGTCAGTGAGCTAGAGCCAGACATCTTGAAGAGTGAGGTTGAATGGGACTTAAGAAGCATTGCTAATAACAAGGCAGCAGGAGACGACGGCATCCCAGCTGAACTGTTCAAAGTCTTGCAAGATAATGCTGTCAAGGTAATGCATGCTATATGCCAGCAAATTTGGAAAACACAAGAATGGCCAGCAGACTGGAAAAAAATCAACTTATATCCCCATACCAAAAAAGGGAAAGAATGTTCAAACTATCGAACAGTGGCACTCATTTCACATGCTAGTAAGGCAATGCTCAAGATCCTGCAAGGTAGACTTCAGCAATTCATGGAGCGAGAATTGCCGGATGTACAAGCTGGGTTTAGAAATGGCAGAGGAACTAGGGAGCAAATTGCCAATATCTGCTGGATAATGGAAAAAGCCAGGGAGTTTCAGAAAAACATCTATTTCTGTTTTATTGACTATTCTAAAGCCTTTGACTGGGGGTGTTGACGACCAACAGGAAGCTCTGACGTGGGCTGGTCCATGAAGTCACGAAGAGTCGAAAGCGACTAAAACGAATAAACAACAACAACTTACAAAAGCAAATAAATGCAAAATATTTCATAATTCAAGACTACTCCATATCATATGTTTGTTCCAACTAACATAATAAAATAAATTTTATTTGTCACATTTATACATTTTTCCACGACTTTGTTGAAGAGCACAACTCTGTTCTACACATGTCCTGCTCAGCATACAACTGCACTTTACCTCCTAACTTTTGCTATTGTGAGAATGCTTGATCAGAATTCTGTCAAATGACTTCCTGGGCATTATTAAGACACCCATTCCCATGTAATTTTGGCATTCATTCTTACTACATTTCTCTTTGTATAGAGGAAGAATAAGACTTTTCCCCATCTTCCAAGGAGGAAGATTTAGGAGAGCCTATCCCCCAGCCTCTTCTAGCTATAGGGCTAGTTCTCCAAGCAATCTGAGAGACTGATTTATTAGGATATAGAAGATGGTCCCCAAAGTGGTCAATATCAATCCCCAAGGGTTGATGGGACTATCCAAGGGGTCAGTAAATGGCTGGGGGTCAATAGGAGGTTGATAAATGATGAAAGGTTGATTGGGGACAATTAACCTTTTGGGGTCTCTGTAAAGCTCCATGCCAGTCCCTAGTCCTCAAGGTGAGGTGGCTAGGGGCAAGACAGTGTCACCCAGGGTTCTATGGTCAGCTGCCAGTGAGAGTGGCCTTGAGTTGACTCTATAAGATGTGTGTTGTTACTGGCCTTGTTTGATGATGATGATGATGATGATGATGATGATATAGTACCATTAGTTAAATTGTATTTATTAAATTATTTTCATATAATAAATGCTTGGGGGTCAATGAACAATCTGAAACTTCATGAAGGGGTTGATGAACTGAAGAGTTTGGGGACCCCTGGTGTAGAATTACATGATATACTTACACTCAGGAAGCAGAAGTACACCTCCATTTCAGACTGAGTGTTTAACTCCGTTTTCTACCAAGACTGAACCCTTCTACATTCCTAAGTTGACTCTGGGTTGATTCTGACTTGCTTAGCAAACAGCGGTAAAACAAGACATGAATTATCATGATCTGTATACACAGCAGTTTATGGGAACTGTGCCATCAAGTCAGCTCATGGAACTGGTCAACTTATGTCCAAAAGTGAAAGGACTCAAATCAAAAATCAGGAAGGACAATATTCAAAACTTAATGTGAACAATTCACTTTCTCTGGGATATTCTGTCCCAGACCTAAAGATGACCATCCTTTTGCAAAGAAATTTTGAAGACCAATTTTATCCTGAAAGAGCAGAGCTAGGATTCATTAAGGGTTTTGATACTATTTTATATGGATTAAGCAAATACTAAATTTTCTTACAAACTACATTTGTGTTAGTCAATTGATCAGTGCAAGATTATCAACGCCATACAGCATTATTTGCAAATTGTAGAAAACTTTCACTACTGATGATTATGCACAGATAAGACACACTGTTTAGGACTTCCTTTAAGAAATAGTTTATCCAGATTTCCAAAGATAACCATGGGAAATTTGTCAAGGCTAAAGTTTTGAAATCATCACTCTTCTGTTATAAATATTATTTCTGTTTAAAGTATCAAGAGGAAACAGACACACAATTATTAGGAAATATTTAGTCTTTCTGTTATGTTCGACGTAAACATCTAGTAAGAAGGGAGATGAAAAATGCATGTGTTGTTTAGTATTATATGTGATCCTTTGACTTTATAGGAGATAGTTCATATCACTCTTCTGTTGGAAAACCCCATGACTTTATACATCTGTGCTTGCAAAAGCTGAGATATATTAAACAACCATGTTTCCAGCACACCAGCTCTGATTTTCATGAAATTCTGCATTTTCATGAAATCTTTCCTCCTATGGTCTTTAAAAGATCAGGGAGAGAGCTAATGTAATAAACTTGCTTATGCTTAAGGAAATGGTGCCAATGCATTGCTGGTTGAAACAGTATGTGACTTATATTATTATGCCTCATATTAGATATACACATTTGTATATATGCTGGTAATTAAACTAAAAAAGTCAACTGAAAAAAAGGAATAGCATAATACAAAACATTTTTGAATTTATTTATTTATTTGTTTGTTTGTTTATCTGAAGGCCACAAAGAGATTAGCTTATAGGCTTGAGAAACACCAGGTAAAGTCTAAACTTCTTTACTTTCTTCCATTAAAAATATAATTAGATAGTTACCCTATAAATATACAATTTAATAAAAGGATCATCCCTTCTTAGCAAATGTATGAAAAAGATTAAAACAGAGGGTATGACCAGCAATGATTTCTGCCTTGTTACATGGTGATTTCTTTCTTTGGAACGCTGCAGCTGTCTGTTGTAACAGAGCCAAAGTTTATGAACAGAAAAGGAAGTCCCACAGGTTGAGTGCAGGAAACACCAATGAAATTATCCGGGTTAAAGTTTGATATTTCTTTCTTAGGTCATTATGACATCTTGCCTGAATATAGAGCAAAGTGCTTTTCTGTTTTTATATGGTCTTCGTTTCATGTTAGGAAACAGTACTAGGAGAAAATAGAACACTGTTGCTATGCATCTCATGGTCCTTGATCACATCTCCATGGTAACCACCAATGACAATTTATGCAGAAGCATTAGGGAGATGTGGAACCATCACATTCTTCTCTCATATTACATTTAGATATGGGAAATCTTTGGAAGGCTGTGAAAAGTTCATTTATAAGCTTGTTGGTTGGTCTGTGTTGCTGTACCCTGTTTATCCCATTTGCATGTATTAGTATGGTGTCATGTTTTTACTGCCTTAGTCATCTACAAATCCTGTCTTTTCTAGAAAAGGGGAACAATCTAGCTTTAATTCTCTGCTCAGAGGTAAATTTATAAAGTTGGATTATGCAACGCTGTCATATCTTGCTTTTAAAAATTGCTGCTATTCTTCATCTATTAGAGCAAACTAATATTGTATAGCCTGTGGAGGTGGCACAGTATTTTTCATTATAAAATATTTCTATATCAGTTTGAATAACTGAAGCACAACTGAAGAGCTTGGCACTGATATTTTGGGGCTGTTCGCTGGATAAATTCAGAAGGGTGGTAAGCCACCCTGTTCATTGCAAACTATTAAAGGTTTGTTTCTCCACTTGTTGTTTATTTCTTTAGTCGCTTCCGACTCTTCATGTCTTCATGGACCAGCTCACACCAGAGCTTCCTGTCAGTTGTCAACACCCCCAGCTCCCCCAGGGACAAGTCCGTCACCTCTAGAATATCATCCATCCACCTTGCCCTTGGTTAGCCCCTCTTCCTTTTGCCCTCCACTCTCCATAGCATCAGCATCTTCTCCAGGGTGTCCTGTCTTCTCATTATGTGGCCAAAGTATGTCAGTTTTGCCTTTAATATCATTCCCTCAAGTGAGCAGTCTGGCTTTATTTCCTGGAGGATGGACTGGTTTGATCTGCTTGCAGTCCAAGGCACTCTCAGAATTTTCCTCCAACACCACAGTTCAAAAGCATCTATCTTCCTTCTCTCAGCCTTCCTTATGGTCCAGCTCTCACAGCCATATGTTACTACGGGGAACACCGTTGCTTTAACTACGCGGACCTTTGTTGTCAGTGTGAGGTCTCTGCTCTTAACTATTTCATGTAGATTTATCATTGCTCCTTCCCCAAGGATTAAGCGTCTTCTGATTTCCTGACTGCAGTCAGCATCTGCAGTAATCTTCGCACCTAGAAATACAAAGTCTTTCACTGCTTCTACATTTTCTCCCTCTATCTGCCAGTTATCAATCAAGCTGGTTGCCATAATCTTGGTTTTTTTGAGGTTTACCTGCAAGCCAGCTTTTGCACTTTCTTCTTTCACATTCAACATAAGGCTCCTCAGTTCCTCTTCGCTTTCAGCCATCAAAGAGGTATCATCTGCATATCTGAGATTGTTAATGTTTCTTCTAGTGATTTTAACTCCAGCCTTGGATTCCTCAAGCCTAGCATGTCGCATGATGTGTTCTGCATGCAAGTTGAATAGGTAGGGTGAGAGTATACAGCCCTGCCGTACTCCTTTCCCAATCTTAAAACAGTCCATTGTTCCGTGGCCTGTTCTTACTGTTGCTACTTGGTCGTTATACAGATTCTTCAGAAGGCAGACAAGATGACTTGGTATCCCCATACCACGAAGAACTAGCCACAATTTATTATAGTCCACACAGTCAAAGGCTTTAGAATAGTCAATAAAACAGAAATAGATGATTTTCTGAAACTCCCTGGCTTTTTCCATTATCCAGTGGATATTGGCAATTTGGTCCCTAGTTCCTCTGCCTTTTCTAAACCCAGCATGTACATCTGGCAATTCTCGCTCCATGAATTGCTGAAGTCTACCTTGCAGGATCTTGAGCATTGCCTTACTGGCATGTGAAATGAGTGCCACTGTTCGATAGTTTGAACATTCTTTCCCTTTTTTGGTATGGGGATATAAGTTGATTTTTTCCAGTCTGCTGGCCATTCTTGTGTTTTCCAAATTTGCTGGCATATAGCATGCATTACCTTGACAGCATTATCTTGCAAGACTTTGAACAGTTCAGCTGGGATGCCGTTGTCTCCTGCTGCCTTGTTATTAGCAATGCTTCTTAAGTCCCATTCAACCTCACTCTTCAAGATGTCTGGCTCTAGCTCACTGACCACACCGTCAAAGCTATCCCCGATATTGTTATCCTTCCTATACAGGTCATCTGTATATTCTTGCCACCTTTTCTTGATCTCTTCTTCTTCTTTTAGGTCCTTGCCATCTTTGTTTTTGATCATACCCATTTTGGCCTGGAATTTACCTCCAACCTCACTCTTCAGGATGTCTGGCTCTAGCTCACTGACCACACCGTCAAAGCTATCCCCGATATTGTTATCCTTCCTATACAGGTCTTCTGCATATTCTTGCCACCTTTTCTTGATCTCTTCTTCTTCTGTTAGGACCTTGCCATCTTTGTTTTTGATCATACTCATTTTTGCCTGGAATTTACCTCTGATGTTTCTAATTTTCTGGAAGAGGTCTCTTGTCCTTCTTATTCTATTGTCTTCTTCCACTTCCACGCATTGTCTGTTTAAAAATAATTCCTTAACTCTTCTGGCTAACCTCTGGAATTTTGCATTTAATTGGGCATATCTCCCCCTATCGCTGTTGCCTTTTGCTTTCCTTCTTTCTTGGGCTACTTCTAGTGTCTCAGCAGACAGCCATTTTGCCTTCTTGGTTTTCTCTGTCTTTGGGATGTATTTTGTTGCCACCTCCTGAACAATGTTGCGAACTTCTGTCCAGAGTTCTTCCGGGACACTATCTACTAAGTCCAGTCCCTTAAATCTATTCTTCACCTCCACTGCATATTCCTTAGGAATATTAGTGAGCTCATATCTAGCTGATCTGTGGGTCTTCCCTAATCTCTTTAGTCTGATCCTAAACTGTGCAAGAAGAAGTTAGTGATCTGAACTACAGTCAGCTCCAGGTCTTGTTTTTACCGACTGTATAGATGTCCGCCACCTTTGGCTGCAAAGGATGTAGTCAATCTGATTTCGGTGTTGTCCATCTGGGGAAGTCCATGTATAAAGCCATCTCTTAGGTTGTTGGAAGAGAGTGTTTGTTATGCAGAGTGAGTTGTCTTGGCAGAATTCTATCAGCCTATGTCCTGCTTCGTTTTGTTCTCCCAGGACATGCTTACCTGTAATTCCAGGTGTCATTTGACTGCCCACCTTAGCATTCCAATCCCCCGTGATGAAAGTAACATATCTTTTAAGCGTGTTGTCCAGTAGGTGCTGCAGATCCTCATAGAACTGCTCTACTTCAGCTTCTTCAGCATCTGTGGTTGGGGCATATATTTGGATCACTGTGATGTTAGATGGCTTGCCCTGAATTTGAACTGAGATCATTCTATCGTTTTTTGGATTGTATCCAAGCACTGCTTTAGCCACTTTACTATTAAGTATGAAGGCTACTCCAGTTCTTCTGTGGTCCTCTTGTCCACAGTAGTAGATCTGGTGGTCATTTGATGTGAAGTGGCCCATTCCAGTCCATTTCAGTTCACTGACGCCCAGAATGTCTATCTTTAATCTTGACATCTCACCAATAACCACATCCAATTTGCCCTGGCTCATAGATCTTACACTCCAGGTTCCAATGGTGTTTTGATCCTTAGAACAACGGATTCTCCGTTCACCACCAGCACCGTTGGCCGCTAGCCATCTTTTCGGCTTTGAGCTAGCTGTGTCATCATGTCTGGGGCTAGTTGAACTCATCCTCTGTTCCTCCCCAGTAGCATTTTGACCATCTTCCGACCCAGGGGTCTCATCTTCTGACCTGGGGTTCTCATCTTCCGATGGTATACCGACAGATTTCTGGTTGTACTGATCCATTTAGTTTTCATGGCAAGAATACTGGGGTGGGTTGCCATTACCTTCCCCAGGGATCGCATTTAGTCTGACCTCTCTGTCATGACCTTCCCGTCTTGGGTGGCCCTTCACAGTTTAGCTCATGGCATCATTGAAGTGCTCAAGCTCCAGCAGCACAACAAGGTAACCATCCTTTGCTGAAGGTTTCTCCACTGCAATGATCTAAAATCAGAATGAACCTCATAGCCTCTTTGCAGACTAAGACATTTTATTAAAAGGCATACACTTTCATGAACATACTTCATCAGATTCACCAAGTAGCACAGCTCACCTCTTTCAATGTCTAAAATGATCTAAGGCTCTTTTGCTGTTTTGCTGCAAGGTGACTTCTTATCTTTTTATTGACTGTTTACTTTACAATCCTTTTTCCACTTCCCCTGCCTTTGACATAAAAATAGATCTGATGCCAGACACTTGAAACAAGTTCTGTATCTTGATTCCACAGTGGGGGAGGAGGGAAATCCATCCAGATTTCAGGGAAGATTCTTTTCTATTTCCCAGCACCTGCATATTGCATAAATAATAGTCAGTTTTCAGTCTGTTGTCAGATAACAGTTATTTGCATGTCCACCAATGCAAAAGCTGGCCAGATTTTTCTTGTGCTATAGTAAAAAACACAAAAAAATGTAAGTCTTAGGTAACGTTCAGTGATGTGTCAACTAGACTGTATTGCCGGTTGCAAGTAAAGTGTTAAATAAATGTACATCAAATATGATACTCACATACTCACCAAATAGCAAATTGTTCCTACAGTAGTCTGAAGGGCAGAATAAGGTGGCACATTCAGTCTTCAGGTTGATCTAGCCATCAACCAGTGTATGTACTGCAATAATTCAGCAAAATGAAATGGCTTGAACAAAGCTGGAGTTATAATATTTAAGAGCAAACACTGGTGGTGTTTTTCCTCCTTTTGTTCAGGGAAGAAGAAAACATTTTAGCCATGACTCCTTGATACATGTTAAAAATTAAAGGGATGTATGGTGATGACTTTAAAATCCTGAAGAAGTCTTAATTAATTAAAAGGGAGGGAAGCTCCCTCCCTCCAATATTAGCTAAATCAATCTCTTTGGGTAAGGAAGAATTTGACTCTGAGAATGCTGTTCACAAAGATTACTTTCCCAACAAAGATCTGCCTCCATCTCTGAACACGATATCCATGATTTAATACCCTGGGAATCAAGGTCTTTAATTTGTAGGCACAGAGGAAGGTGTCCTCCCTTGGGAAGACTTCATATGTGGATATAAATGTTAAGACTGAGCTCATCTCCACTTTGTTTTCTCTTCTGTAGAATTTTTCATGTGAAGAAAATTTTTGTCAATTATATATATGCCATTTTCACAAAATACAAACTACACACACAGACACACACACACACACTGTATATATTTTTACATAGATAAAAGACAAAGGAAAGGAAAGGAAAGGAAAGGAAAGGAAAGGAAAGGAAAGGAAAGGAAAGGAAGAAAGGAAGAAAGAAGAGGGAGGGAGGGAGGGAACAATGCAGAAAGCAGTACAGTGCAGTAAAAGAAAGAAAAAAAGATATTTAAAGAAACAAGAACCAGAAAAAGTAAGCAACTTCTGATCTTCTTTCCAGCAGTTACTGTACAAACAAACTCATTATCCCTCCTCCATCTTTAATATTACAAAAATCCCTTCAGTCCCTTAGTCAATTCTTGTTCAATCATCAAATTCAGAAATCATCATTTAACTCTTTTCAATTTGATGATTTCAATTTGATGATTTCAATTTGATGATTTCAATCATCAAATTCAGAAATCATCATTTAACTCTTTTCAATTCAGCAAAAAATCCATAAAAGGTTTCCAGTCTTTTATAAAAGTACTTATTGTTTTGTCCCTGACCAGACAGGTCAGTTTTGCCATTTCTGCCAATTCTACTATATTCACAATCCATTCCTTCCTTGTGGATATTTCTGTATTTCTCCACTGTTGTGAGTATAATAATCTTCCTGCAATTTCCATATTTAAAATCAATCTTCCATAAGTCTTTTCTAATTTGCTATCCGTAAGTCCCAACATAAAAAGTTCTGGTTTCTTCTCAATGTTAATCTTTAAAGTTCTGTATCAGAATTTTAACATTTGTATCATCATGTGCATTTGTATCCATTTTTTGTTTGTTTTTTGCTTTTTACAAGTCCACCATGCATGGTAAAATGTTCCTTCATGTTTTTCACATTTCCAGCATTGACTATAAGTACCTTTATACATCTTAGATAATTTCTCTGCTGTCATATACCAACTGTACATCACTTTATAAAAATTCTGTCTTAAATTATAACACAATGTGAATTTCAATCCATATACCCACATTCTCTCCCATTGATCCATTTGTATGTTATAACCAAAATTCTTAATCCATTTTATCATGCAGTCCTTAACTTCTTCTTCTTCCATTTCAAATCTCAACAAAAGTTTATACATTTTTGCAATCACGTTCATCATTTGTACACAGTTCATTTCCACATCCCATCTTATGTTGTTCAATTCCCATTATCTTTTTATCTATGTTAAATATTTCTCTTAATCCTACATATGAAAACCATTGAACATAAAATCCTTCTGCAGTAAATTGTTCTCTTGACTTCATCTTAAGTTGTCCATCTTCCTGTACTAATGGCTCTTGATATGTTAATCACTTTTTGCTTGTCTATTTCTTTTCTATAAAATGCTTCCTGTGCAGAGACCAATAAGAGTATTTTCAGACACAACTGGTTTTATACAGTATTTATTACATATCCTTAATATGGCACTTTTTACATAATGATTTTTAAAATCTACATTAACTTTATCATACCATAAAAATCCATGCCACCCAAATCTCAGGTTGTGCTCTTCTAGTTCTAGTATTCTTTTATTTCTCAGCAATACCCACACTTTCATCCAAACCTGACAGCAGTAAAATACAGTTTAAAATCAGGCAATCCTAGCCCTCCTCTTTCTTTTGCATCTTGAAGAATGTTATATTTAACCCTTGGTTTCTTACCCTGCCATATAAATTTGGATACTGGTATCCTCGGTTAATGACCACTTGTTCAGTGACCATTTGAAGTCATGACAGCACTGAAAGAGTGGTACTTATGACTGGTCCTTGACGTTCCAGCTGTCCCAGCACCCCCACAGTCACATGATTGTGATCTTAGTGCATGGCAACCAGCTTGCACTTACAATGGTTGCAGCATGCCATGGTCACATGATCGTCTCCTGCAACTTTCCCTGCTGCCTTCCCTATTGACTTTGCTTGTAGGAAACCAGCAGGCAAGGTTGCAAGTACCTCCTGTAAGTCACTCCTACTCCTGCTGCTTTTTCTCCCAAGGAGCCTGGCTATGGAGTACAAGATCCTGGGATATCATACTTCATTGTGCAGACCTTTCCACAGCACCCCCCAGCATGCACTCCATAGTGCACACCTGACTGCCTGGCTGCACTCATGCTGTGCCACAGCAGCCATCTGTGCACCCTTCTGCACTGGGCAGCAGCCACCCCTGGCCCAACTGCACTTGCACAGTGCCGCAGCAGCCACTGGCACACCCTCTTTCACACGGCAGCAGCCATTGCCTGCCCAGCTGCACTCACACTGTGCTGCAGTAGCCATTTACCTGCCCACCAGCCTGCTTGCAAGCTGCCTGGGACCTGCTTATGAGTTGCCCAGGACTGGGAACTTCCTGCTGGCTTCCCCATTGACTTTCCTTGTTGGAGGCTGGCAGGAAGTTGCAAGAAGGTCCTTGTTTATTGACCCATGATCTTTGCTTAATGACAGCAGTGGGGACTGCCAAGATTGCCATTGCAAAGTGATGCAGTCATGTGACATTGCGCTTTATGATTGTGTCAGGGCCAGCCCAAGAACAATGATGAGTCAGAGTATTCCAAACACCAGTTCTTTATTGCTTTCACCATATAGACACAATCTTGCCAGACTAAAGCTATCCTAACTAGCCTAAAGGGAAATAACCTAGGAGACTCTAGGGCAGGGCTACTCAGACTCTCTTTGATTCCCTGCCAAGACTCTCTGGACTGCGAGTCCTCTTATCTCCTTGGAATGTGCTCGCTCCTTCCTGAGAACCAGCTTCAAAATCCACCACAGATCGCATCACTTAGCAATGGAAATTCTGATCTCACTTACTGTCATGAGTACTGATGGTAAGCAGGAGGGGGCCCCTATCCAGGGGGGAAAATGCATGCATAGTTTAGAGACTTTGAGCTGTCATTCAAAGAAACCCAGGACAGACTGGCCTTGAGTTTTGGGGTTTATCTGTCTGGGTTTTCCCATGCTTCTTCAGTTTGGTAGGATTTTCTGTCTACAATAGCAGTAATAAAACACTATAGACTTTCTCCTCGTCTCGGCGTGGTCTTTGTTTAGTCAGGACAATTACTGTTATTAAGTGAGGGCTACCTGTATATTGTTTTGCCATTGCTTAAATGGTATATCATTTTTCAAAACAGGTATCGTTTGAAATAAAAACATCATTCTAGGTAACACATTCATTTTTATCACATAAATTCTTCCAAACAATGATAATTGTTATTGTTTATTTTAATTTTATTCCATACTTTAACATAATTCTTTTGAAATAACATACAAGTCATATTAGTCATAATAATGCCCATGTATTTTACTTCTTTCTCAATTTGAAAACCAGTTTTTACAATCAATTATTTTTGATCTTCCATCCTCATCCTCATTTTGTTAACATCTTCATTTTGTCCTTATTAATTTTAAATCCAGCTAACCCACTAAATTCCTTTAACTTTTCCATTGTCTATTCCTTCCATAGGATTTTCCAGAATTAAAACCAAATTGTATGCAAATGCCCTTAATTTATATACTTCTTTGTTGACCTTCACCCCAGCTATTCTCTCATCATGTATTATATCTCTATTCAAAACTTCAAGAGCCAGAATGAACAGTCATGGCAAAAGCAGACATCCTTGTCTTGTCCCTTTTTGTATTTCACAGGGTTTTGTCAATTCACTATTAACTATAATTTGTGCTGTTTGTGAGTTATATATCGATTTCACCCATTTAATATTTTTTTTCTCCAAATTCCGTATTTTCCAAAATTTTAAACAGGAAAGTCCAGTTCAAGTTATCAAATGCTTTCTTCGTCTCAGGAAAGATCAGTGCAGCTTG
This sequence comes from Candoia aspera, assembly GCF_035149785.1. Classification (NCBI taxonomy): domain Eukaryota; kingdom Metazoa; phylum Chordata; class Lepidosauria; order Squamata; family Candoiidae; genus Candoia; species Candoia aspera. Next base: position 53,496,114 of record NC_086157.1, on the reverse strand, counting down.
TTTTTCATTATATTGTTCCAAATATTCTAATATATTGAGAATAACTCTAATATTGTCTCTTAACTGTCTTTTAGGCAAAAAGCCACATTGATCTTCATGTATAAAATCTTGCAAGACATTTTTTCATCCTTTCAGCTAATACCATAGTAAATATTTTGTAATCATTATTCAGTTATTATATTGGTCAGTAATTTTTTGCTAAAGTCTGGTCTTGACCTCCTTTATAATTAATGCTATATTTGCACCTGTCCAGCTTTCTGGTATCCTTCCTTTTTCCAAAATGGAATTCATCATTTTTTTTTTAAGAGGTTGTACGAGATCATCTTTAAAATATATATAATAGGAGTCTGGCAATCCATCTGGACCAGGAGCTTTCCCTTTTTTTTTTTTTTTAAATAGCCTCACAAGCTTCCCTTACTGTTATAGGTCCATTCATCATCTGCTTTTGTTTATCTATTATCTTTAGTAGATTTTGTTTCTTTAAATATTTATCCACTATCTGTTACCATAGCATTCCCATTTTATACTTTTAATATCATTTTCTTCTCAAAAATACAAACATTTTTCCTAGCATTAGGACCATCAAAGTCATACTTTGTACAATGGAACAATCATTGTTCAGGCTAAGATACAGACAAGTTAAAGGAGACTGAGATATTACATGTCTCACCTCTGGGTTAAATAAGGATGATTTATAATTTGTTATGAAATGTGTTGTGCAGTTTATTAATAAATGAGAGTCTGAAGTGTGGTTCACATATAGCATAGCATGTCATTTTTAAAATGGATTCTTGAATCCATCATTTTCATTCACTTTTTTCAGAGTCAACTAGAATCTCTACATGCAAATGAAGAGGAATTACAAAGCATGGCCTACTTAGAAGTTACCCTAAAGTTCTGTGAATGGTAAAGAATTTAAAACAGAGGTAGGGCACATGTTTGAATGGATCTCAAGATTTCATGGGAGTGAGTGAGAAAGATTTCTTTCTAAAATGGTTGATAGCTACTGCAGGTACAACAAGCATTGCTTGGTAGGCTGAGCAAGCCTACTGACTATATGGGATGCAGAAGAAACAGCAATGTAGATGAAGAAAAATCCAATTTCATAAGTAAAAGCCCAGTCATCTGATGTGAGTATAGCTTGCTCCAGACAGTACATATATATTTTCTTCTTGGTATGGCAAGCTTCAACTTGAAGCTTAAAAATAGAACTACCTATATTGTTAAGAGGAAAAGCGTAGAATCCATGCTCTATAAGACAAATGGACTAGCTTTATCATCATAAAAAATTGAGAACATTATGAGAAACCACTTGTATTGCAGTTCATCACATCCAGAACAAGGAACAGTGAGTCCCATATAAATGACAGTGATCCTTTGTGATGAACATGGACTTCATTTTATTTACTAGTTCTTGTGAAAAGGTAACCTGTGGCCTGAAGGAAGAATGTTTTAACCTTTAAGACAACAATATTTATATAATTTCTAGTTACAGGAATTAAGTTGGTAGTTTTAGAGTCTAACCATATGTTTTAATACTAATTTTAGTATTTAGTAAATTTAGTAATTTAATATTAATATTTATTTTTATTTTTATTTAAATATGAAATTGCCCATAGTTTCGGAGTAGTAGGCATGTTTGATTGTTCAAGCTACTTCAAGAAAATGTACTGACAGCTGCTTAACAATAAACTTTGATAGCGGTGGTAATGCTGAAGCTAAAAAAGGTTAAAGAATCAGGGTCTGCATATTATAGACACCTCAGCAGAGTATTGTGTTAAGTTTATGTAACCCAACCCTTATTGTTTTCTGAACTTGGAGAATACTGTTTCTATACTGACATTTCCATGCAACTAAAAACCTATATTTCACTATAATTTATTTATTTATTTTATAAATTTATTCACCACCCATCTCTCCCCTATGGGGTTCTCTGGGCAGCTTACAATAAATGTACTGCTGGCAACTATTTTTAATTGGAACAGTTTGTCAAATTGTAATTGAAGAAATAGAAAGAATGAAACACCCTTTTTGCTTTTCAAGGAGATCTCTCTGAGTGACCAAATAAAGTCAGTGACAAGCATCAAGATGTATTATCAAGATACCTACCAAATATTATGTTTTTCTATCCAGTTTTCTGTCTACACTACCCACCAGAAACTAATACTGGACTTACTGTATAATTGTATAGTTTTTTTTTTAAGTGGTTTGGTTTTTTGCCTTACACTTGCTCCACAACAACCACTGATATAGTTCACTTGGAGATTATTTTTCATTTAAATTACAATTTAGAAGACATGAGCTGACATGCTAAATAAGCTAGTAGTTATAGTTTTGAGGGACTAGACTGTGTTCTATGACTATCAAGCTGTTAGAGTCTCCACATTTTGGAAGTGATAATAACCAACTCCTGGGGACATCTTTGTGTAGGAAAATCTGTGTTGCCTCCTTTTAGATATACCTTCACAAAGTCCTTGACCAGGCCTACAGATAGGCTCAGTAATATGTTTCCTTAGGTAGGAACTGCACTGAGTCATATAGTGTAATACTGATGCCATTTCTCAATCTAGTCCATAGCTCTGGGATTTCCTGGTTCTCTCACATCTAAATAAAGACCAGGTCAAATCTTGCTCAGCTTTTTTCAAGCTCAGTCAAGATTGGCTAGGTGTTACCATTTGTCGAGGCTATATGTTGAAGGCCCTCTTTCCAGAACAAACTCAACAAAAACATTTCAGCCTGCAGGGTAACTTTGAGGTTTCCAAAGCCTTGCTTTGGAACTCTAAGCAACCTGTTTCCCTTCCCTGTACCTACTTCTTTGTCTTGTGTTGTTTTTATTTTTAACCAGAGAGAAAAATTTTCATCATCTTCATCATCATCATCATCATCATCACCACCATCATCATCATCCAAATTTATATGCCGCCTAACCCCCATGACTCTATAAGCCAATCTTGCTAGGGTCAGCAACTTGCTAGGAGAGAAATTTGAGCCCATCACTCCTAAGGAAGTGCAACTGTGATCTGGATTCTTGTCCTTTCTGGTTAGTGAATGGCTCCAGGGGGCTAAGTTAATGCAATGATTAATTTATCCTTAAGAAAAAGGGTGATTTCACCTGATTTGAACGAAGTGGTGGTTAGTCTCCTCCTCAAGAAGGGAGAGGCATCATTGGACTCAGAAATTTTAGGCAAATATTGCCCTGTATCCACACTTCCTTTTTAGTTACATCCCATTTGGATTGTTGCAACTTACTCACATGGACTGCCCTTGAAGACCATCGAGAAGCTTCCACCAACCTAGAATAGAGCTGCTTGTATACAGCTGTTCATAAAGTTCTCCCACATAACCCCTTACTTCAAAAACAATATGGTCAACTTCCAGGCAAATTTCAAACTCTTTAATGTCCTTTATGGCTTAGTCCATGAATATCTACAGAACTATCTAGTCATAGAAGCTTCTGGTCATCCAATAATATTGAGTAGGGTAGCCTGTTCCAGGTCTTTTCCTTAGGGATTATCATCTATAGGCCCAAGGAGTTGATCCTACCCTTTTGCAGTCCCATTTCCTTGGAATAGTTTACCACCTGAGATTAGAGAAAACTCCTTTACTGGAAGAAAGGAATATAAATCACTCAGAGTCATGCTGGTTTGGAAAAGCATATAAAGCTCCAATAAACAAACAAACAGATGGGCTTTTTGTTGAAGAGCATGGTATAATTTGCATTGAAATTTCTGGCAGATCCTGGAACACAGAGGAAGGAGGAGGACCATTTTATATATATACACACACACATACAGTGTGTGTGTGTGTGTGTGTGTGTGTGTGTATTCTTTAGGCCAGGGGAAGGTAAGAGTGAAACAGAGACACACAGTAAACCTTCCAAAAATAACAATCAGTACAAATTATGAGCAACACAACTAGAAGTTTAAATTTGTACCATGAAACTCTTCCTGGCCTAAAATGTATGAACTACTAAGTAAATTATGGTTAATATTAATATTAAAACTATGTATAGTTATACTTTTAACATAGCATATGACAATAACTATATGCTATCATATAAGTGATAAAATATGATAAAATATTCTATTGTATCTAAAAAAGAATGATTATAGTAAAATATTATTCTATATTAGAGTGAGACCACTAAACAAATATGACTAGAAAACTGAACATAATGGATAGCAATACAATGCAATTATAAGTCTTTCATTTTTAATTGTTATGTTAGATATATATCTGTCAGGCCCAAGAACAACAAAGAGTTGGTCCATTCAAACTCCAGTTCTTTATCTGCTCACACAGTATAGACAGAATCTTGACAGACTAAAGCTACTCTACCTAACCTAAGGGGAAATAACCTGGGAGTCTCTAGGGCAAGGTTATCCTTGTTGGAGGTCTCAGCAAATCAGCATGCCTCATTAGCATGTGGATGAGTTCATTCTAGGATGCAATTCTCTATGTACTTCTGGAGGAAGCTGTTTGTTGTCCCTCCCACATTCTTCACTTCCTCCTTCTTCCACCATCTGGGAAGGAAGCATGCAGCTTCTGCTCCTTCCATTCTGGGTGCGATGCATGGGCCTGGAGTCAGGAGGTTCCCCCTTTCTGCATGCAGCCTTTAGCACCAATGAGGGCTAAGGGTTCATTCAGTTTAGGAAAAGAAAGAAGGATCATTTTTCTGAATGGATGTAACTGGACCAAATAAATGAGTAAGACTTCTTTTTTGCTTACTTTTGAACCTACTTTGTCTAAGTGTGTAATTCTTTATGCTTGGGTTGGCTAAGTGTGTATGATCAATAACCTATATTTCTCTAATGTGCTCATTAATGCTATTTTAGATAATATTCTTCTCTGTGTGTGTCTTTTTGCTGTATTAAGCTCTGCTCTATTCAGTGGTCTTAGCTGTCCACTAATGGCTTCAATCCTGAAACTCTTCATTTTCCTACCATTGCCTCCCAGATTGTGCCTCCGCTTATCTACCTCCTTGGAATGTGCTCCCTCCTTCCCGAGAACCAGCGGCACTGCCAAAATCCACCACAATATCCCAATTTTTTCCTGGAGCTCAAAGTGATTTAACTGGGGATCTCTGGGGGTCTTCCTGGGCTCAAGGCTCCTGCTTGGAGAGGCTAGGGGGCCTTTCCACATATTGTGCACCAGTTGTGCCTTTATCTGGTTCAGGAGACTCTGTCTACTATCACTCATGTCACAGTCACTTCCCCATTGGATTACTGCAATGTGGTCTACATGCTCTTGAAAAACATTTGGAAGCTTCACCTGGTCCAGAATGCAGAAGCTCATGCAGTTCTGGATGCACTGAGTTTCACCTGTGTGGCTCTGTTGCTTTTCATGAGCTACACTGGCTCTCTGTATGCTTCCAGATACAATTTGAGATGCTGGCTATCATCTTTAAAGCCTTTCATGACAGAGCCAGGCTGCTTGAGGGACCACCTGTCTCCAACAGTCTCTGCCTGTCCCACCAGTTCCACCAGGTTAGGCATGCTCTAGTGTCACCTAGTGGAACCCAGGAGATAAGCTTTTCTGTTGTAGTACTTGTCCTATGGAACAGCCTCATCCATGAGATCTTAAGGACCGCAACTCTCTTGGTCTTTTAGAAAGACGTGAAGATATGGCTTTTTGCCTAGGAATTAGGGCCAGGATATTAGAGGAGTCCAACATATGTCTGTTTTTGTGTTGAAAGATAGTTATGCAGGTGACTCAGCCACTGTTTATTATTACGATTATGATTGTGATTGTGATTGTGATTGTGATTATTTTTTCTTTACAGAGGATTTATCATATTGTTCTTTCCCTGTGTATTGGTTGTTAGCCATGAGTTGTTATTTAAATTGATCAGCCATATATATATATTCTTAAAAAATAAATACATAAAATAAAAATAAATTTTTTGTTTTATTCCTACAACACCACTACTTATGAGAATATAATTCTATTACATTGTATGTATGTACTAGTTCATACCTCTCTCTTGCACAATCAACACTATTTTTACAATTTGTGGATTTTGACTTTGCCAGTTAATGCTAATGATAGCAAATAAATTCAGATCAAATTTAATTTTCTTCCAGTATTTAACGTAATAATATAATACCTTAATAAACAGAGCACAGGAATGACCTATTCACCTTCCTTCTTTCCTTCCTTCCTTCCTTCCTTCCTTCCTTCCTTCCTTCCTTCCTTCCTTCCTTCCTTCCTTCCTTCCTTCCTTCCAGATAGATTTTCATCCACTGTCTACATAGATTGATTTTTTTAAAGCTTCAAGACATTTCTTTTTTCTTTTTCCTTCCTGACCACCAATGGTTTTTCAGCTGTTTGTTAACCATTAGAATGTAGATTTGGGGTATGATTTTTGATAAATATGTAAACATTAGTGGTAAGAGCTACCATTTTTCAGAGCTGTATGAATGCTTTCATGAAAATGTACAAGCCTAACAAATCAGCTATAAATAATGACTCTTGCACATTTGCAGATAAATACAGATGAAGCTTTTATTGGAATATTATATTTTACCATCATTTTGCTTAACTATTCAGGCATCTCAGTTCATGGCTGTCGAGGTGCTAGAATATGATTTAAGATTTTAAAGCAATTACTTTATGCAAACCACAGTGCATAAAAGCTGTCACTTTACCCGTTCAAAATAGCATTTTAAAAGGCACCTAAGGGCTTTAATTTCATGAAATCAAATGACCTTCTCCAGAGGACCTTCTTCTTTGATTGCATTTAAATCTGACACTGGTATTGGTCTCCACAGCATAACCCAACAGCTTTTATTTGTTCCCATCAAAATGTGTTCAAGCATGCAGCTCTTGCTAGTTAAAATATATGAACCAGAGGAGTCAGTAGGATTTGACAGGCCTTGCATTTATAGCTTTTGTTTGTACTTGTATTAAAGATATAATATTTGGAAGGATGGACAAAGCACCAACATTCTATGCAGTGGTTATATTTCCATACAAATATAGAAAGATGTTTTATGGTAGTTAGTTTGTATGCTTTGGAATACATTATTTAGGCTTTAAAGGTAAAAAATATGCCAATATATGTTTATCATATGGTGCACTGTAATTAATTATAGTTTGATGTACCTTCCTACTAGTTTACCCCAGTTGCTGGACTGTTTCCAATGTATAATCTAATATTGAAATATGTAATTTAAATGCCAAGTGGTTTTGCTAATACTTAAAGGGTAGTTTTGCTAATACTTAAGAGCAGTTTTTGAATTTGTATAAAATCAAAATACTAATAAGAGAATAGCTAGAAAGAAACCCAAATTTTCCCTTATTTCGTATGTTTGTTTGTCATATTTATATAGATGCCCATCTCACAGATTTGCTAATAAAAGCTAATAATTAAAAATTCAACAATTAAAACACAAATCACTTCTTGATAAATTTTTCAAGTATTTACTTCTAATATTAACATAATTGCTTTAGCATTTACATATTACATATACACATTGCTTATCAAAGAAGCAAGTATACATTTTAAAATTAGTGTTCTGATACTTTTGCTACAGTTGTATTTTGCAGAATTTAGAAGTTATTTATTTTCATGAACAAAATATTGGAAGCTAGTTCTAAACTTGAGAGTTTTGGAAAGACTGACTAGGAATGCTGTTCTTTAAATCATGATAAACTAAGTCTACATTCGGGTTTTTCATGATAGCCACCTACACAACCCTAATGAGTTTCCATTAAGAATAATGGAGTGAAAATTTGGCTCTGGGACATAGTATTTGGTCAATGACAGGGTTTTCTAAGGATCTACTCCTGCTAGTTAGTACCAAATATTAGTAGTAAGTGTTGCCATCATTATTACACTCTTTAATTTACTATAGTAGTTAGTTGTACCAGATGGTCAGTTTAATCTTTTAGCCTGTTATTTCAGTACTTTAAGACCGATGGGTATCTCTTTTAAAATCTGAATCACAATAATCACGCTAGGACAGGACAACAGTCCAGTATCTTATATTTATGTCTTTTTCCTGTCAAGTGCTGATTTGTGACCAGCTGGTAAAGCCTATTCCTCAGAGAAGAAAACAATGGATGTGTTTGTGCTTCTGGCAAGAAATACTGCTTAATAGCTTATATAGCATGCATGAGATGCCTCAAACACTTCTACACATTGCTCATAAGCCATGTCAAATTTTCCTAAACTAATTAACTGAATTACCACCATAGTTTGCTTTCGTTTGCTAAGTGTCCTTTAGCCCCTGTCACTAGATTAGAATGCAAAATACATTGTTTTATATATCACAGTGCCAGTAATGGGTGTTGAAGGCTTCTTAAGTGATGCTTCTGAAAATCTCTTCATCCAAATCTCTTTACTTTCAATTGTCTGCATTTGTTTGCACAATATGCACAAGGAGATTTAGATTGTATCATTTTATATGTTCATATTTTCTAGAAAGTATTGCTTTGTACAGAGCCAGTTTGGAGTAATGGTTAAGGCAATAGGCTAGAAACCAGGAGACCTTGAGTTCTAGTCCCACCTTAGGGACAAAGCCAGCTGGGTGACTTGGGGCCAGTCACTTTCTCTCAGCCCTAGGAAGGAGGCAAGGACAAACCAATTCTGGAATCTTACCAAGAAAACTATGGGGATTTGTCCAGGCAGTCACCAGAGTCAAAAACTGACTCGAAGGCATCTCTTTCTCTTTCTCTCTCTCTCTCTCTCTCTCTCTGTGTGTGTGTGTGTACATGTTACCACAGGGCCAAATTTCTTTATCTCTTTTAGAGTCCAATAATAAAATAGAGTCTTTATCTCTATATTATCCATCTGGATATTAGAATAGATGAAACATTACATTTTTTTTATTTACTCCATTACATGTAAAAAAACCCAGTAAGCCGTATGGCATCATGAAACTGATTTACTATGTCATCTGTTTTTACGGACTGTTGAAAGGAGCTAATAAGGCCATATAGTCCTGCTTCCATCTTCAATAGGTGACTGTTCACTCTTTGAACTTGGCCACCACTTCTCTTGATTTTTACTGTTGAACTTTTTATGTTGTTTGAACAATAGAAGATGCATACTCAATCAGAATCCACTGTCCTATTAACTTAAAAAATAATTAATTACAATATTTAAATATTCAGGGTTCAAGTCTGAACCTTGTGGCATCCCACTTAACAGGTACGTCTGTTATGATGAAGAACCATTGATAAGCAATTGAAGTAGAATTGCCATGCTATCCATTCCAGATTACCATTCCTGAATATCAGTATATTGCAGAGCAAAGGGGTACTGTCAAAATGTTGTTTAAATGAAGATATATATTATAGCACTCACACAATCATCTATTAAGGTTATTGAAGTTTATTCTTGAAAAATCCATGCTGAATATTAGGAATTGTTTCAAAGAACTTCAGATCTCTTTGTGACTTCCATTAGAACTTTCCAGGTACTGTTGCCAGTTCTAGTAGCTAGGTACCAGTAATCCAAGTACTTCCTGGATCCTTCATTTTCCTTTTTGTGAAGATAGTTGCATCTGACACTTCAACTGGTATTTGGAATTTTTTAAAAGATAATACGTAAAGGTTTGATCTTAATACATAAGTCATCAGAAAGCTCCTTCAGTTCCCTAGAATGTAATTCATTTAGCCCTGGAGATTTAAACTCATTCAACTAAATAGGTATTTTCTGAATTGTATTACTATCAACCTCAAGCTGCAAGCTTCCTAGTTCACTCTGTTCTTTATAATTTCTTGACTGAACAGGAAACTAGTCTGAAAAATTGTACCAAAATAGGAATAATTTGTCTTTCCTTTACTACCTGTTAGCAATTTGCTGTATTCATAGAACACTTTCTGTTATTTTCCTTTTATTCTGAATATAATCTAAAGACACCTTTTGTTGTTCATAGCATCCTTTGTCAGCTTCGGCTAATTCTGATCCTTCCTTTCTCTTCTACAATTCCAGTCTACTTGCCTACCCCTTTCTTTGGTGATTTGCCCAGGGGTATCTGCAGGGTATGGTCAGAGTCACAGATGACACTCATAAAAAATGGGTGGAACTTTGATCATGCCATTATGGGAATCATCTTGATTTTTTTTTTTTACCATAAAATGTGGACACCCCTGGACCTGCCTTTCCTTCCTCTTCCCGCAAGTGCCCTTTTCTGTTTCCAAATCTTCACTAAGCTTTTTCTGCAGACATATTGGTTTCTTCTGCTGTCTTTCCTTTTTCTTTAATATTGGAATTGTTTACAACTATATATTCAAATATTTTCATGACTCATGGTATCCTTCCTCCCAACCACAGGGTTAAATCTTTCTCCCCTCCAATGTGCTATAAACCTCTGCAACTGCCAGTACATCTAAACAATCCTTTCTTAGGCTGAGAAAATAAAGAGCATAGCAGCTGGATGACTCTGGGTGACCTATGGCAAGAAACCCCCGGACTACATCAAAAAAGTTAAATTGATATTTTGGGTTGAGGGTTTGCTTTAAATACTACTGAGAAGTCAATCCTGAATTTTTGTTTCCATGGAATTTAATTATTTCATTTTCAGGCAGTATATAAGCCACAATGATTCACATAGCTGTATTCTTTTCAGCAGAATGAAATCAGTCAACATTGATTTGAATAAAAGCTGTAAACATTTGATTTACTGAGTTCTCAAGCTGCATGCTTTCTTCTAAATTCATTTTAACTTTTAGTAGTGTAATGGTTCCCAGGTTTGGGTTTTCAGACACCACTGAGTTAATAAAGACCAATGCAACAGGAATGGGTTTGGGAAAATGCAGGATGAAAAAATGACAGATGGTACTAAAAGGTTGTGAACATGTTTTGCTTAACCATAGTTGTTTAATTTCTGCAATGTACATTTTTCTATTTTTAAAAAAATCTTAAAACCCAATTGCATTCAAATGCTTGTGGTTCTTTTGTCACAGACTGAATTTAAGCTAGACACTGTCCTATAAAACATTAGCTGCAGTTACTTCATAGTCCATGTACTTATCTTAAATATCATTTGGAGGTTTGGAAAGGAAAGCAAAAAATAAAATAAAATAAAGTGGCTGCTACAATTTATGGAAAACCCTATGAAATACAAAGTAGTAAAAAAGGTCAAATCATCAAGAATTATATTTGTCCAGATTATGTATTCATAAAAGATACATATAGATCACTTTTATAATATTCCTAAGCAACCTATATATAATATTAAAAACAATATTAATGATTTGATTTCTATAATACCCACTCAGACAAAAATAAACAAAAATAAATCTTTATGCACTCCATTACTTTTACATTGGTCCATTGTTTTGACAGTAGCAGTAAACTTTTTATCTCTGTTGACTCAAGTAATATAAATTCTAAAAAAATAGCTTGAATAAAGAAAACGAAATGAATAAGGATTCTTCAATCTTGATAAACAGCTGTCTCTGTCTCTCAGTCTTTCTGTTTAAGTACCAAAAGCAGCCCCAGTCATGAAAGATTGTCTGTTCTCTCCCCTTTCACAGCAACACTGTCCAAAATCTACCAGGAAGATATCATGAGCTCTCTCTCTCTCTCTATTTCTCTCTCTCTCTCTCACTCACTCTCTCTCTCTATCTCCCTCCCCTTTCAGGTTGCACAAGCTAGACGCTGTCCATAAAATGACTTGATAGTGCATTACCCCTACATAATCCCAACAGTAAAAAATGGCATCCAAATTTGCACAGATGCAGGTGACTTTATTTTCAGGTTAGGAAAAGTCTTCTACATTTCCTGTCTTCTACATTTCCTTCCTATATGAATCAGTGGTGAAAATACTGTGAACAATATCAGTCTAGATGGAATCATATTGTCTGTTTTTGCCTGTTTGTTGGTACGAGGCTAATGCAAAGGTTGAGAGTTGATATTTTTTAGAATCTGGGACACAAGCTTTTGTTCATTAATTCATAATCTTTATTAATTTATGACCAGAGCCCCCACCCCCTCCCTCCCAAAAAAGTACACAAGAAGAAGCAGCTTACAGAAGGAGATTAGTGGTAATATACTACAGCTGTCAATAGAACAGAACAGAAATGCAAATGGAATATGTGTGTATGCTACATACACAATATACACACAGAGAGAGGTTCAGCACCCTTAACAAACATTAGAGTGAAACTTAAACTCTTCTAATAGCAATTGCAATCAAGCCAAACGTTAATATATTCCTTGAAATTTCAGTGGGGAAGTCAGCAAGTATAAAATAACAACAACATCAACAACAACAACTTATTAAATATATATGCTGTTAATAAGTAAGTTACATTTCAGACCAGAGTGCACAATGGATAAGAGAAGGCAATGAAGTAAAACGTCGTCTCTGTTTGATTGTAGAGTTGGAACAGATGCATAAATCTTCTGCATAAGGGATATTATTATACAGTATCTCCCTTCCATCAGCACTGACAGTAAATCATTAAACCTTGCTAATATGACTACTCTTCTAGGAGTAGCAAAAGTAATTTTGTGGAGGCTATTAGAGAGTATGAAACAACTATGAAAGAGGTCCTTGAGACAGTACAATGAAATTGTAGTTCTGTCATTCTGTTTATTCAGATCAAGAACCCTCTGTTTAATTACGTGCATGGCTTTGTCATGCTATTCTGAGTGCTATTAGGAGTAGAAAAGAACAATTACCAAAGTCCAAATCATTAGCAATTGTATTCTTCCAAGTGAAAGTAAACTTATCTGCCAAAATAAGCTGCACCAGCAGTTCACCTGAAAAGGTGTTTCTTGCCAGCAGTTCAAGTGACAGATCCTCATTCAAGCTGCTTATAGAAGGTCATTCAAGTTCTAATTGCAGAAGTGCATTTAGAGTAGAGTGTGAGACTTGTGATATGGTTCTGATGATTTAGACTGGATGATTTTAAAAAGTGAGTAATCAGAGTATGCACAGAACTGGTGTCATGTCCCCCGTTGCGATGTATACATACATCACAATGGGGAACATGCCTTCCCGGGGAAGGGGAGGAAGGAGGAAGGAATTAGTGATAATCTCACAAACACTTAAAGACAAATACAAATAAAGGACAAAGGAGCCATACCTTTGTCCTGACCTGAAAAGCCATCACCCTATCTCCCTGACATCTCTGCATTACCACGGGGGACACACCTGCTCTGGACACAGGAAGAGGACAGAGGCAATCAGCGCTAATCCCCCTGATCACCCATCGAGACTCCAGAATCGCACCCTGATCGCCCATCAAGACTCCGGATCAGGACTTTGGGACAATAGGGGGTGGGGAAGAATCAGGTCCGCACCGCGGGTATTTACCGGATACCTTGCACGCCATGTGCTCATTCCCATCTTTTTTCGTGTATGCATTCTATTCCCAATAAACCAGAAATCCTTAGCCCTAACTAGTGAGTCTGTGTTTCTTTGGGAATAAGGCAACCATCACAACTGGGTGCTTAACACCTCAGCACTGAAAACTTTCATGGCTGCCAGAAACAGCATGTTCCCATTGCTGCTGGCAAATCTACACTGCACTGGTGGCTTTGTGAGCTTGAGTTGTGACCACTCAGCTTTGCTGTATTCAGGAAGTATACAACTGCAAATAGATGCCTAGATATTTACACATCTTTACTTGCTTAGTGGGATGGGTATTGATTTCCCACATATGCTGGCAACATTGCTTGGTGAACAGTAACACCTTCATTGTTTAGTAATTTATTTCCAGTCCCTGAGCTTAGCCACAGCCCAACAGCTGCAGCAGAGTCCAACTGAGTTAAGGGAGAGAATAGGTATGTCTTCAATATAGAGAACTGTGGAAATTAGTTTCTGATTTAGTGAGGTGGGATGAAATTCCCATTTGAAAAGGGCCTGAACAATTCCATTAACGTAAAAGTTGAATAAAATGGGGAGGGCAAAATGCCCCCTTGCCTGGCATCCTTTTGTGTGGGATTGATATTGCATTTAACCTGCATAAAAATGTCCTCATTTATATTACGATTAGCCATAGACACTGACAATAATAGTTGTTTTTACCATAACCACTGAATCAAATCAAAAGCTGCCTTCAAGTCAATGAAGGCAGCATAGACTGCCTCTGGGAGGGTCTAATATTTTTCGGCTAAATATTGCAGAGTAATTTCTTAATCAAAGACCAAGAAACGTAGCCTAAAGCTGGTGCATATTACAGCTAAAACCTTTTCTTAAATTAGTCAGTCAGTATTGTGTGTAAATGCATAGCATATATTTTATTTACTATGCTGACCAGGCTAAGTGAGCAATAATTGCCTGTCCTCTTTTTAAAACTTTGGAACAGTTATTGAGTGTTTCTATTCTTTGGACATCTTGATAGGTTGGTTGATATGGGTAAATGAAGAAGTTAACAGGGAAGCACCAGCTCTTCAAACCTATGTGGTTTGCTAACTATGGCTCAGAACTGGTTGAATTCCTAGCACCAAAAGTTTGCCTAGAAGTTGAATTGATAGCAAACACTGAAGCTTCATTGGCATTATTTTCTAGCACAATGGACTACCTAAGCAATGATACTTCAGGCTAGTTTTTTTTTCTTTCTCTTCAATCATGTCTGATTCTTAGAGACTGCCTGGACAAGTCCCTGCAGTTATCTTGGCAAGGTTTTTCAAAAGTGGTTTGCCATTGCCTCCTTCCTAGGGCTGAGAAAAAGCAACTGGCCCAAGGTTACGCAGCTGGCTTTGTGCCTAATGCGGGACTAGAACTCACAGTCTCCTGGTTTCTATCCTGATGCCTTAACTACTATACCAGTTAGCAGCTGGTAAATTGATGCAACACTTGTTCTGGACCACCTAGCATGGTAGTACTCACCAGTGCATGCCCCCAAGCCATTCTGAGCCTATTTGATGGGTGGGGTGTTAAGAGCAAGTAACCCAAGCAATGTGAACAATTGCTTCCCAATGGGGGTAGTGCATTGAATATTAACATGTGATGGTAGTCCCAGATGGTGAATTATCTTTCTGGGTCACCAGGAGTTGAGCTATTTAAGATCCTTATATCAAAGTTGATAGCTAAAAGTCAATCTCCAATCTTCTATTGGTATACCTTTATATTTGGTGTGGCATGGCCCCAAAAGAAGGAGTTTGTCAAACATAAACTTAATGCAATAAAATGTAGAAAGAGGGATTTGTCATCAAGTCCTTTTTTTGCATTAAAATCATAAACTCTAATCAAAGCTGAATTAGGAAACTGAAAGGTCAAATCTAATATAAAATCCCAGGAACTGTTGTTCTGAGAAATTAGCCTGTTTTGGCTGATGGGACCAAGTTGCTTCACTAAGCAGCTTTGAACATTTTTCCTTGTTTGAATCTTCAGAAAAGTGAAGCATCGTTTTGGACTTCACATGCTGCGCATAACTGCACATGTAATGACTGTAGAACAAAAGCTATAGAGACTTTTAAGCTATGTTATTATGGATTTAGAAATGGCATACAGTCTAAGCACAGCTTGTATTCCTGCTCAAGCTTGGGAAAGATTTGCCCAGGCAAAGACTGAAGGGGTGAGCCATTTTCAATAATTTGATAGAGATGCCACTGATGCCTTGATATGTAAGGTGTATGTTGAAGGCAAAATTCCACATAGTAATTCTGCAGGCAGAGAATCAACAGCTTCATAATTCTTCCATAATGCCTTCTTAGATGTATACCTGATGTATTTATGCTGATTCTCCTTATTCTGAAATAACCCAGGTACAATACTATTTCTACTGCCAGAAATTCAAAAGGTCTACAATAAAATCTCAAATTTTTCAAGAGATATAACTATTGTGTTACTGACTTGTTCTACTACTTTCAGTGATTAATTCATATGCAATTGTGCCAAAACCACTGGTCTAGTAAAAAAGAATTCCTATATTAAAAAATCTTAAATTTTGCAAGCCAAAAATTAATGTTTAAATTCACATCCAATCTTAAGAAAAGTCCTGGGGAATTCAGTTTTGTTTCAATCTTTTTGTTCACAAAAAGATAGTATTACGCTACACTTGGAATTTCCTTTTTTAACATAGTCTGCATTTTTGTTGTTCAGAGCTCACTGTAAATCTTTGTAATCAATGCACAATGTTTAAGCAGCATGAATAATTTTTGACTGACTGAAAACCTGTTCAAGCAATTCAGTGCAGTCAACAGAAATAATTGAGGGAGCCTGTCTCAAGAGACTTCTAGTCTCCTGAGTATTCTGGCAGTTTTACTGTCACATTATTGTACTGTGTGGTCTTAGACAAACTATCACTAGGAGCTTCTTCCAACACTATAGACACCTGCTGTTTAATTGCTTCTGCTTATCTTTCCAGAATATTTTCAACCTGGGTAACTTATTGTCATCTCTCATTCCAGCCTCCTTCTACTGCTCCTTTCCTTCTTCTCTGAAACTGCTTTTAGAAAATCTTCCCTGCTGTAATTCTCCAGTGCTTGATGTCACTCACTTTACATACTTTCTGTTTTGGGGAAATAAAATGGTATCCTCATTTGATTGGTTACAGAATAATGATGGGAAAGTAATTATAGATATATTTCAAATGGCTGAAGAAGTCAGATGCTCATCTAGAGACATTTGCATTTTGTAAACCCAGTGTAAGACTATTTTAGCCAAATATTATTTACATAAATTCCAGTTTTATCTATAAGAATAATAAAATAGTTTTTCAGACCTGTTGTAGATGAGTGTTAATCACCTTTTGGAATAATCACTGGTTTTACCTTCATAAACCTTAAAACAAAATTTCTGCTTCTCACTTCAGCGTGTATTTTTGTTGTTGTTCAGCCATTAAGTCATGTCCGACTCTTCGTGACCCCATGGACCAGAGCACTCCAGGCCTTCCTGTCCTCCACTGTCTCCTGGAGTTCACTCAAATTCATGTTCATTGCATCAGTGTTGCTATCTAGCCATCTCATCCTCTGCCATCCCCTTCTCCTTTTGCCTTCAGTCTTTCCCAGCATCAGGGTCTTTTCCAGTGAGTCTTCTCTTTGCAATAGGTGGCCAAAGTATTTTTTTAATATTTTTTTTTATTATTATTAATTGTTCAAGATATAATTAAGGCACATAATGCAGAATATAAGACTGACAGAATACAAGTCTAAAAAAGAAACAAATAAGCAAAAAAACATATCAGACCAGTGGCTTCTGACCTTTTCCAGCACAGGTATAAAAGTACATAAAAGTTAATAGTTACATTACTAGTGGGAAAACCATAGCTTTGATTATATGGACGTTTGCTGGCAAGGTGATGTCTCTGCTTTTTAATATGCTGTCTAGGTTTGCCATAGCTTTCCTCCCAAGGAGCAAGTTAATTTCATGGCTGCAGTCACCATCTGTGGTGATCTTGGAGCCCAGGAAAATAAAATCTGTCACTGCTTCCATTTCTTCCCCTTCTATTTACCAGGAAGTGATGGGACCAGATGCCATGACTTTAGTTTTTTTAATGTTGGGTTTCATGCCAGCTTTTGCGCTCTCCTCTTTCACCTTCATCAAGAGGCTCCTTAGTTCCTCTTCACTTTCTGCCATTAGGGTGGTATTGTCTGCATATCTGAGGTTGTTGATATTTCTCCCAGCAATCTTAATTCCACCTTGTGATTCATCCAGCCTGGCATTTCTCATGATGTACTCTGCATATAAGTTAAATAAGCAGGGTGACAAAATACAGCCTTGTTGTACTCCTTTCCCTATTTTGAACCAATCAGTTGTTCCATGTCCAATTCTAACTGTTGCTTCCTGACCCACATACAGGTTTCTCAGGAGACAGGTGAGGTGGTCCAGTACTCCCTTCTCTTTAAGAATTTGCCACAGTTTGTTGTGATCCACACAATCAAAGGCTTTAGTGTAGTCAATGAAGCAGAAGTAGATGTTTTTCTGGAACTCTCTTGCTTTCTCCATGATCCAGCAAATGTTGACAATTTGTTCCTCAAAACCCAGCTTGTACTTCTGGCAGTTCTCAGTTCATATACTGCTGAAGCCTAGCTTGTAGGATTTTGAGCATAAACTTGCTAGCATGTGAAATGAGTACAATTGTGCAGTAGTTTGAACATTCTTTGGCATTGCCCTTCTTTGGAATTGGAATGTAAACTGACTTTTTCCAATCCTGTGGCCACTGTTGAGTTTTCCAAATTTGTTGGCATACTGAGTACAGCACTTTAACAGCATCATCTTTTAGGATTTTAAATAGCTCAGCTGGAATACTGTCATCTCCGCTAGCTTTGTTGTTAGTAATGCCTCATAAGGCCCATTTACGAGGCCCACATACTTATATGAAATATCACCCTCTAGGATGTCTGGCTCAAGGTCAGTGACCACACCATTGTGGTTATCAGGGACTCTGAGATCTTTCTTGTATAGTTCTTATGTATATTCTTGCTACCTCTTCTTAATCTCTTCTGCTTCTGTTAGGTCTCTGCCTTTTTTGTCCTTTCTCATGCACAAAACATTCCCTTGATATCTCCAGTTTTCTTGAAGAGATCTCTAGTCTTCCCCGTTCTTTTGTTTTCCTCGATTTCTTTGCATTGATCATCTAGGAAGGCCTTCTTATCTCTCCTTGCTATTCTCTGGAAATCTGCATTCAGTTGGTTGCATCTTTCCCTTCCTCCCTTGCCTTTCACTTTCCTTCTTTCCTCAGCTATTTGTAAAGCCTCATCAGACAGCCACTTTGCTTTCCTGCATTTCTTTTTCTTTGGGATGGTTTTAGTTGCTGCCTCCTGTACAACGAACCTCCATCCATAGTTCTTCAGGCACTCTGTCTACCAGATCTAGTCTCTTAAATCTATTTATCACCTCCACTGTATATTCATAAGGGACATGATTTAGGTCATACCTGAATGGTCTAGTGGTTTTCCCTAAGTTCTTCAATTTAAGCCTAAATTTTGCAATAAGAAGCTCATGATCTGAGCCACAGTCAGCTCCAGGTCTTGTTTTTACTGACTGTATAGAGCTTCTCCATCTTTGGCTGCAAAGTACATAATCAATCTGATTTTGGTATTGACCATCTGGTGATGTCCATGTGTAGAGTCATCTCTTGTGTTGTTGGAAAAGAGTGTTTGCTATGACCAGCATGTTCTCTTGACAAAACTCTATTGGTCTTTGCCCTGCTTCATTTTGTACTCCAAGGCCAAACTTGCCTGTTATTCTGGGTATTTCTTGACCTCCTACTTTAGCATTCCAATCCCCTATGATGAAAAGGACATCTTTTTTGGTGTTAGTTCTAGAAGGTGTTGTAGGTCTTCATAGAACCAGTCGACTTCTGCTTTTTCAGCATCAGTGGTTGGGGCATAGACTTGGATTACTGTGATGTTGAATGTTTGCCTTGGATTCAAACTGAGATCATTCTGTCATTTCTGAGCATATATTCTCAGTGTGTTTCTGAGTATATATTCTCAGGGTGTATAACTAATCACAACTCAAAGACATGTATGTATACACACATACGCATATATACATATACAATGAATATCAGCTGAATAGCACAAAAGAGTACTATCTGCTTTTTATAAGCCCCTTAATGCAGCATGCAACATACCTAATCATGCAAAACTTAAGAATTATAAACAATAATACTAAATAATAATTTTAAAACTTTATAGACTGCTGTAATGCAACATTATCCCAGAATTAATTGACTTTACTTTCTCCACCATTTGATGGTATTTCTTCCAGAAAAGTCATTTCCAAAAGCTGATGCTGAAGGCTTTTTTCTTTATGCTTTAGTCTATGAAAACTTTGGAATTCATTTTTTTTCTGATGGTTTTAAACAATTTAAGTTGAAATTGCTGGGATATATTAGCCAGGATCTGAATGTTATATGGTGGTTCTCGTTGCATTTGATTTCAAGAAAATCATTGATGAACTGAATTAAGCTTTAAAAGCTATTGGAGTAGAGTCAGTGCATTTCTCTCCACATTTGTGCCATCAGTGTGAAATAATATTCAAGAAATAATTGGAGGGCATATAATTATTTCAGTAGAAATAAAATGAAAATCCAGCCAAGAGGGCCAGAATTTCAGATGATATAGAGATCAACTCCATATAGGCATGGAAATTTTGGATCTTTGAAATTTAGTTCCTAAAACCTACTTTTATTCTTTACAAGCCAGCTGAATGTTGTAAAGGGGCTCATGACTCCCTGAAAAGATTTGGGACCAAGTTTAATGTGTTTGGAGAAGTCTGCAAAAGAAAGAATGTATGTGAAATGGTCTAGATCTGGCTGGGGCTGAAGAGAAAAAAAAATCAGAAAAAAACTTCGAGTGAAATTTTATTAAATGAGTTAAAAAGGAAGAAAAAAGTATACCAATTCATGTTACTAGAAACCCAAGAATGGCAGTAGATGGAGGAGTCAGCACTTGTGCATCTTCTTTCTGGGATTTCAGGTCTAAACTGAGGTTCCAAACAATCTGAGTTTTTCCTACCTTTTTATACTAGGAAAAGACAGAAAGTATAAACAGTAACACCTGGAGATGGTTTGGTAGCACATCTAATCAGGGACTTAATCGTAACTTTAGACAGGATCTGCTATCCTCTGATATTTTAGGAAAGACAGGCTCCCCAGGAGATAGACCCTGGGGATGGTCTGATGACATATCTAGTCAAGATCTCAGAAACCCAGACATCTGGTCCTTTGCTAAGAATATGTTTATTACAACTTCTAGTATGCAGCTATTGTTCCACTTTCCTTAGCAGGTGTTATATTAGGAACCTGATGTTGTCCTCTTTATCTTAATTGTTACTTAATTGTTACAGGTAGGAATACAGATAAGAGGCAAGCAAAAGTGATTAACAATACAATTATGCAAACTGCAAAGCTCAATAAGTAACTTCTAACTGCAGGTATGGAGAAATTTGCAAAGCAAAGCTTGCTGAGTTAGTCACAAATTGCCCCAGCTCGCCAAATTACCCTCTTTCATGAGTACTGTTCATTTGTTTAGTAAATTTATATAGCTGCCCATCTCACATACATGACTCTGAGTGGCATACAAAGTTAAAAACACAAAAACAATACAACAAAATAACCAAAAATATAACAACAACAATCATTTTAAAAAATTAAAAACAATTGTTTATTTGTTTAGTTGCTTCCAACTCTTCGTGACTTCATGGACCAGCCCACGCCAGAGCTTCCTCTCGGTCGTCAACACCCCCAGCTCCCCCAGGGACAAGTCCGTCACCTCTAGAATATCATCCATCCATCTTGCCCTTGGTCGGCCCCTCTTCCTTTTGCCTTCCACTCTCCCTAGCATCAGCATCTTCTCCAGGCTGTCCTGTCTTCTCATTATGTGGCCAAAGTATTTCAGTTTTGCCTTTAATATCATTCCCTCAAGTGAGCAGTCTGGCTTTATTTCCTGGAGGATGGACTGGTTTGATCTTCTTGCAGTCCAAGGCACTCGCAGAATTTTCCTCCAACACCACAGTTCCAAAGCATCGATCTTCCTTCTCTCAGCCTTCCTTATGGTCCAGCTCTCGCAGCCATATGTTACTATGGGGAACACCATTGCTTTAACGATGCGGACCTTTGTTGTCAGTGTGATGTCTCTGCTCTTAACTATTTTATCGAGATTGGTCATTGCTCTTCTCCCAAGGATTATGCATCTTCTGATTTCCTGACTGCAGTCAGCATCTGCAGTAATCTTTGCACCTAGGAATACAAAGTCTTTCACTGCTTCTACATTTTCTCCCTCTATTTGCCAGTTATCAATCAAGCTGGTTGCCATAATCTTGGTTTTTTTGAGGTTTATCTGCAAGCCAGCTTTTGCACTTTCTTCTTTCACCCTCATAATAATCTCCCCCATAATCTGTAGCAGATCACATTCAATTTCCCTAGCAATAGAGCCATGTTGCAGGCTCCATACCCATGTTACAGGAACTCTAGGCCAGATGGCAAAGCATGTCTTCAGGTCCTTCCAGAGGGCCAGTCTGACCTCAGGGAAAATGATGTTCCAGAGCAGGGTTCCTCAACCTTGGCAACTCTAAGCTGTGCAGACTTCAACTCCCAGAACTCCCCAGCCAGCAAAGCTGGCTGGGAATTCTGGAAGTTGAAGTCTGCACAGCTTAGATTTGCCAAGGTTGAGGAACCTTGTTCCAGAGACCAGAAATGGCTGTCTTCCTGGGTCCTGTCAGATGGCATTCCTTTGTAGAGGTACCTACAACATGCCCTTCCTGCTAGACCTGAAGGGATGGGTAGATGTGGTTGAGGAGAGGCAGTCCTTGAAATACCCCAGCCCCATGCCATGTGCAAAGGGAAAAAAAGGTTCCACACCATTGTCTCTTCACCAAACTTCCACGATGCCAATACAGTGTTTGGCAGAAGCTGCAATGCAGCTGACTGCTTCATTCATAAGTCCCCTCCCTCCTTTGTCCTGGTCACATGATGCAGGACAGAGCTGCAATTAACAGGCTGGAAAGAATTCCAGAAGCCAATATATGCAGTCTTTTCCTACTTTGTTTTAATCCTGCTGCATTACTGTAAAGCATTTCACATAAAAAATCCATGTACACAAACACACACAGGGGGAGAGAGAGAGAGAGAAACAATTAATACACATTAGCTAATATACATGGAAAGATGTACAGGTTATAATTTTTAGTAATATTTATCCCTTTATTTCCAGGTGGCCTATATAATACTGTGTCCTGCATTTTAGATTCACAATAATCTCTGAGGCAACAGACTCTCAGTGGATGCACCTAATTACAGAGTTGTCATGTTCCCTGTTGCAAGGCATATGTGCATCACAACGGGGAACATGCACATTAGGTAAGAGGAAGGGATAAGTGTAATCCCTTAATCACTCACACATCCCTCAAGCACCCATATCCATAAGGGAATCACCAACATAATAGAAACACCCCTCAGACCAGACTTGGTACCCATCAAAAGATAGGGGGAACGCCTTTCCATTTCCCCAGGGGATGCACTCACATATCCCTTGGGCCCCTATGTCCATAGAGGAATCAGCAACATAATGGGAGCGCCCATCAGACCGGATGTGACACCCATTGAAAGATCGGGGAAACACCTTCCCTTTTCCCCAGGGGACGCACCTGCTCCGGACGAAGGCAGGAAGACAAAGGAGGCCGCCGGAATCGCCCATCAGCTGACGCGTCGCAGTCCCAAGCACCCATCCGGTCATGGCTCAAGGGTGGAGAAGCACAACGTCTGCCAACAGAGTATAAACAGGACACCCTGTCAACACATAAGATTCCCGTCTTTTTCGTTGCATGCACTCCATTCTAATAAAGCCAGAAATTCTTAGACCCTCTAAGTGAGTCTGCGTTTTATTTAGAGTGTGGCTGCCCTGACATAAAGACGGGAATCCCCAAAAAAAATTTCCCCTAGCACCAATCCAGACCGGTTCTGTGAGGGATCCATGCTAGGATGGAAGACTTCAACTCACGGAGAAGCGGCTTCCCGGCGACCGACAACGGAACTCCCATCCAGATAAATGACAGATGTCCAAGGCATCTGATGTCCGACACCACGACATCCAGGGGTACTCAGGATTGAGTCCGGAGGGAGAAGACCCGGCGAGCGCTACCCGTGAGTCCCAAGGCCCGTGGCTTACCCTCGACGAGACGGACGGATCCTCACCTGGATCGCCCGGCACACCGGAGGAACCGTGGGACGTCCCGAAATTAGAGGCATCAGGAACCGGAGGCAACCGCACCACGGCGAGCTCGAGAATGGCGGAGAGGCTGCGAACGGTCAAGGAGGAGCTGGAGGCGATGCAGCAGATGCTCCAGAGGTTAGCAGAGGCATACGAGTCCCACAGCTGGGGAGCGGAGGGACCAGGCACCAGAAGCCTGACACCGCTCACCCCCCCCCTCGGAGATGCACCAGCCAGAGAGACGGAGGAGAGGCCTGGAGGACAACACAGCACCAGGCAGAGACCGGTTCCAGGTATCCGCCAAATGTGCTGCACCCCACCCTCCCACCCCACAGCCGAGGTGACTCCAACACACCGGAGGCCGACACGAGTGGGCGTAAACATAACCCGATGACAGATGGAGGGAATCCCCACATCTCGACCATGGAGCCCCGACTGCCCGAAGTACCCAGCATCGCCCAGCTGCGGCTTGGAGCCCACCAACAGTGGTGATCAAGGACTTCGGGATCAAGTTCGATGGGGACCCCACAAAACTTTCTTTCTTCCTCACGAATGCGAGGATCTACATGGAGGAATGGGGCCCCTATTTTCGAACTGAAAAGGGCAAGGTAAATGCCCTAGCTGTCAAGCTGCAAGGACGAGCCGCCGACTGGTACGTTCAGCTGTGCCAGTCAGGCGCCCCAGAACACGAGGACTGTAATGAGTTCCTGTGGACAGTGGAAATGCATTTCAGAGACCTCCTGGAAAGGGAGAGGGCAAAAAGAGCCTTAAAAGCCCTTAAACAAGGACAGAGCTCCATGGCAGATTATGCCATGGAGTTCCAAGCCCTGGCCAGCAAGGTCGAGGTTTGGTCCCAATCAACGCTCATCGAAAAATTCAAGGAAGGGTTGAACCTGAATGTACTCAGGTGGGCACTCTGCAGAAACAACCCCAACACTCTGGTGGAGTGGATCCGGCTGGCAGGGGAAGCAGAGGATGCCCAAGAAACTTTCCTCCAGGAGCGGAGGGAAGCACAGTACGCAGAGGCAGTGAGAGGACCCCGCACAGCTGCAAGTCCTACGAACCCAAGATCCCAACATTGTATGGATGACTGGGACCGACGCTTTGCCAGGGGTTAGTGCTTCAAGTGTGGGGAGGCGAACCACAAGGCGGCGGCTTGCCCAAAGGCAAAGGCAAGAGACAGCCTGGGGAAGGTTCCAAACAAACCAACCCCAACACCAAAGAGAAGGCCAGCCGCGAAGGGGAAAACCTCGGCAAGGGAATTCCCTGACGTCACCGCTGACAAGGAAAGCGTAAGCGACAAACCGGCGGGAA
This sequence comes from Candoia aspera, assembly GCF_035149785.1. Taxonomy (NCBI): domain Eukaryota; kingdom Metazoa; phylum Chordata; class Lepidosauria; order Squamata; family Candoiidae; genus Candoia; species Candoia aspera. The sequence goes on along the minus strand of NC_086157.1, from coordinate 53,471,237 downwards.
ATGCCAGCCACCTGCCTTAAAGAGCGCCAAAAGACAGGTGGAGAACAACAAAGGGTGCGACGACTTTGGGGTGAGTGAGAATTGTCCTACCCTATATGTGAGAGTCACCCTGGCCCAGCGGGGGGGGGGGGAAACAGAGAAGGTTTGGGCACTGATCGACTCGGGTTGCTCGAAATGCCTCATGCACCCAGACCTGGTGGCTGCACTTAACCTCCGCTGCTATCCACTTCAGCACCATTTGGTGTTCACGCAGTTGGATGGATCAGCAGCGGGAGGGGGCCTGGTCACCCAATACACGGACAGAGTTGCGATGAGGCTCGGCGACCACGAGGAAAGCCTTCCCTTCATCGTGGCACCAGTGGGTCAACCTCTACTCATCTTAGGGATCCCGTGGCTTGTGCATCACAACCCCCAAATAAATTGGATGACCAGAGAGATCACCTTTTCGGACAGTTGTTACCGAGCACCCACAGGGGATCGGGTTCCCCGCGCTGCAATGGGGAGGGTGACAACGACCTCAATGCACCTGGAGGCAGCAACCCCGGAGGGCCTGTCAGCCAGATACAAAGACTTTGCCGACGTTTTCGGTGAAAAGGAGGCTGACAAACTCCCCCCCACACACACACAGAAAAACAGACTGCACCATCGAACTGATCCTGGGGGCAACTTTACCAAAGCCTAAAATTTATGCTATGACGCAGAGGGAGTTGGCAGCTTTAAGGGACTTTATCGACAAAAAATTGGCGTGGGGGTTTATCGAGCCAGCTAACTCGCCAGTCGGGGCCCCAGTTCTCTTCCGGGAGAAGAAAGACAGGTCCCTCTGGCTCTGTACAGATTACCACGGGCTCAATGCCGCGTCAATTTCAAATAAATATCCCCTGCCAATAATAAAGGACATTCTAGCCCACCTTGCAAAGGGCAAAACATTCACAAAATTAGACCTCAGAGAAGCCTACCTCCGGATACGAATAAAGGAAGGGGACGAATGGAAGATGGCTTTCAACTGCCCGCTGGGGTCGTTCCAATACCGAGTTCTGCCTTTTGGGTAGGCTGGGGCACCAGGCATGTTCATGCAGCTAATTAATGAGGTCTTGCACGACCACTTGTTTAAGGGGGTGCTTGTTTACCTTGATGATGTCTTGATTTATTCTGAGAACACAGCCGAGCACAAACGCCTCATAAAGACAGTGCTCACGAAACTCCGCAAGGCAGAGCTATATGCCAAGCTATCCAAGTGTGAGTTTCACAAGGAGCAAATTGACTACTTTGGCTATCGGATCTCAGCAAGGGGGATTGAAATGGACCCTAGCAAGGTCCAGGCCATACTGGCGTGGGAGCGCCCACGCACGAGGAGGCAACTTCAAAGTTTCCTTGGGTTCACTAACTTCTATAGGGCTTTCATCCAGGGGCTAGCAGAAATTGTGCTGCCACTAACCAACCTACTCCGGACAAAGGGCCTGGGAGACACCCGAAAATCACAAAACCCGGGGGTGCTGCTAAACTGGACAGCTGATTGTCAAACGGCTTTCGAATGCCTCAAAAGCCTCTTCACGGCAAAGCCAGTACTGCAGCATCCCGACCCCACCAGACCCTTTGTCGTGCAAGTAGACGCCTCAGATATTTCTATAGGAGCACTCCTCCTTCAGTGCGATTTTGACAATCAGCTGAAGCCCTGCGCATACCTCTCCCACAAGTTCTCGGAAACGGAACAGAGATGGCACGTGTGGGAAAAGGAGGTGTTCGCGGTCAAGGCAGCCCTGGAAACAAGGAGGCACCTCCTGGAAGGGGCCTCCTGCCCCTTCGAGGTCTGGACTGACCACAAAAACCTGGAGGCTTCCAGCACCCCAAAACGCCTCAGTCCAAAGCAAGTACGCTGGGCGCAATTCTTTAGCAGATTTAATTTCAAACTTAAGTTCATCCCAGGTAGAAAGAACTTCCTGGTGGATGCCCTTTCCCAATGACCTCAGGATGCTGGCCAGGCACCGGACATTGTGGGGACTGTGTGGACAGACACACAGCTGGCTGCCCTGCTGTCACACGCAGCCAGACTAAAACCCAACGCGCCTCAGCGCAACCACCAGCGAACGGAGGGAGACGCAGGTCAATTTCACAGGACTGGCAACAAAGACTTGTTAAAGCCCTCGAGAAAGATACATGGTTACAAAACAACCAACACCATGTATCTCTTATGAACGGGCTTGCCTGGAGACAAAAACCCTATACGTGCCAGAATCATTGAGAGCGGAGGTTTTAAACCGCTCCCACGATGATAAGACGGCTGGGCATTTTGGGTTCATTAAAACCTTACACTTAATTAGGAGGCATTTCTGGTGGCCCACCCTAAGAAAAGACGTCAAGGAATACGTCACGGCCTGCCCCACATGTGCAAGGTCGAAACGGAAGGTGGGGAAACCCCAAGGACTGCTGCAGAAAGTAGCAAGCCCCTCCCGTCCCTGGGAGGAGATTTCCATGGACTTCATAGTCGACCTGCCACCCAGCCAAAGAAAAACCGTAATCTGGGTGGTAAAAGACTATTTTTCCAAGCAGGCACACTTCATACCCTGCGCATCCACCCCTCTGCGCAACAGCTGGCACGCCTATTCCTCACCCATATCTACAAAATCCACGGAGCCCCCTACCATTTGGTGACCGATAGGGGCACACAATTTACCTCCAGGTTCTGGAAAGAATTCTTAAAACTCATTGGCACGAAGCAAGCACTGTCAACGGCTTGGCACCTCCACACAGATGGCTCCACGGAGATCCTCAACTCCACCCTGGAGCAGTTCCTATGAGCGTTTATTAATTACCAACAGGACAATTGGGTGGACCTGCTTCCTTTTGCAGAGGTGGCCTACAACAACGCGGTACACCAAAGCACAGGTCACACCCCATTCAAGGTGGTTTATGGAAGAGACTTTGTGCCAATCCCAGAACTGCCCCAACCAGACACCCCACCCTGTTCTCCAGATGACTGGGCAGCTCAACTGGGCACGGTTTGGCCCATCATCCAGCTGGCTCTGGCTGATGCGCAAGCATCATACAAGAAATTTGCAGATAATCACAGGGCAGCGCAACCGAACTACAAAGTGGGAGATAGGGCCTACCTCTCCACTAAGTTCATCAAATCCCCACAGCCCTCCAAGAAACTGGCACCCAAATTTATTGGACCATTCCCAATCACAGAGATCATTAACCCAGTCACCTTCAAACTGGACTTACCCCACAATCTACGGCGCATACACCCAGTTTTCCACTGTGCCCTCCTGAAACCAGCCACCCTTTCAAAATGGCACACAGAAACGCCCCCGCCCCCACCTATCATGATAGATGGGCAACAACATTTTGAGATACAAGAAATACTCGACTCCAGGAGGCAAAGGGGCACATTACAATACCTTGTCAAATGGAGGCATTTCCCACACCCAGAGTGGGTCCAAGCTCAACATGTCTCAGCTAAACAGTTGGTAAGGAGCTTCCATGAAGCATACCCATCTAAACCAGCACCCTAGGATTTTCCTTGGGGGGCAGCATGTCATGTTCCCCGTTGCAAGGCATATGTGCATCACAATGGGGAACATGCACATTAGGTAAGAGGAAGGGATAAGTGTAATCCCTTAATCACTCACACATCCCTCAAGCACCCATATCCATAAGGGAATCACCAACATAATAGAAACACCCCTCAGACCAGACTTGGCACCCATCAAAAGATAGGGGGAATGCCTTCCCATTTCCCCAGGGGGATGCACTCACATATCCCTCAGGCACCCATGTCCATAGAGGAATCACCAACACAATGGGAGTGCCCATCAGACCGGACTTGACACCCATCGAAAGATCGGGGAAACACCTTCCCATTTCCCCAGGGGACGCACCTGCTCCAGACAAAGGCAGGGAGACAAAGGAGGCCGCCGGAATCGCCCATCAGCTGACACGTCGCAGTCCCAAGCACCCATCCGGTCATGGCTCGAGGGTGGAGAAGCACAACGTCTGCCAACAGAGTATAAACAGGACACCCTGTCAACACATAAGATTCTCGTCTTTTTCGTTGCATGCACTCCGTTCTAATAAAGCCAGAAATCCTTAGACCCTCTAAGTGAGTCTGCGTTTTATTTAGAGTGTGGCTGCCCTGACAAGAGTTAATATCCAATGCTTGAAGGTGGGCTTGAATTTGGATCTCACCGCTGTAGGCCAGCCCCTTACCCCTGCCCACATTGTTTATCACCTGTAGTTCTTTCAATAACAGTTTGCTCTGGAGCCTGACTATATGGAAAACCATTTCTTTTGTTCTTAAATACACTTCCTGTGCTTATACCAACCCTGTAAACCAATATCCTGCAGACTCCAAATATTGCAGAGAAAGCTAATCAACATAATCTTCTGGCTTTGTGACCTTATGAAACTTTCTCCCTATGGAAAATCACTAGACACATAGACCATAATCTTTTTAAAGCCCTCTTTTTTTCCCAGATGCTAATAGCATGTGCTAATAATGCCTCTTGTTCTTCCTGTATAAATAAATAATTTCCTTATTTTATGACAGTGTTGAAGACTATCCTGGAAGCATTTTAACTGGAAATGGTTATGTTTTAACAGATAAACAATTGGTCATCAGACTTCTCATAGCAAAGTAAGCTAGGGAATTTGGAATAGTCCAAAATCCACTGACAAAAATACTACTTTTGTACTGAAAATATTCAGTTCAGAATCAACTTCATGAAGGTTCACATCATAAGACAATTTGCATAATCAAGAAATATCTCTATGACACAAACATTGTGAAACAAAGTGTTCTTTATAGTTTTATTATCAATGGGGAAGGAATTTCACCACAGGTAATTTAACATCTCAATATATAGAATGGTACAATAAACAACTGTATTCATATATATGCAAATATTTTCCAACTCTGATATTTACTGATATTATTTATTTGGAATCAGAAGTTGTAACTACTCACCAGACACTGGTTATATTTTAAAAAGTAGGTATATTAAAATTAATTCACTCAAAATGATATTTTAATGTCCAGTGTTGTATTATGGAATCTATTTTAAAGTCATGAACAGAAATGCTATTTTTTAGAATAAGAAATTATAAAAAGAAATGATATTAATATTATGTAATAAGTATTAAATGAAAGAGGATCAATGAAAGCAATAACGTCTCATTAATTCTCCAGGATATATTTGTTCAGAAATTAATTGAGTGGCAATTAAATTAACCTTCAGCAAATCAATAAACCAGTAGACCTAGAAATATGAGAACTGCCTGTTAAGTTTAAACAAAATGTCTAAGGACAGAAAGAAGCAGAAAATACAAAATTATCGCTTAGTAAATGTGTCTTAATAAATGGAACATAATTCATAAATGTTCTTCGTTCCTTTTGGGGTGGAAACATGGGCTTCCCTATGCTTTAGCATATAAGTCTTATTGAACACAGGGCAATGGACTTCTTAGTGCATAATGCATAGGACTGGGCTGTAACTGTTCTACACATATGAAACATTAGATTAGGAAGATGTGTGAAAATAATTAGACGAGACATTTGCAGCTCCTTGAGGATCAATGTGATCAATTTGAGGCCTTCCTGAGATCTTCCATGATGCATGTTCAGTTCCACCATGATGAAGCACAAACAAAGCACCTAACCGAATGATTTGCACATGCCTATTATCCACTTAGTTGTGTGCTATGTTCACTACAAACAACTTGGAACTGGGAAAAATAGGAGAACAAAAAAGCAGTTCCTCCTTGTACTGAAGTTTTTAGATTAAAGCAAAAGCCTAAAATAGCAAAGGGAAATTCTTAATATTCACAAACCCTTAGCAGTGTACCAAGGCTAAGATGAAAAAGGACCCTATCCTAGGAGCAACATGAAGTCTGTTCCAGCAGTGACCACTATTTTAAGTGACCACTTTTTAAAGAATGTTTTCCTTTATATAAAGCAGTCAGGTGTGTCTTTCAGGCTCTCTTGTCTCTGTCCTTTTCTTTCATCTATTAAAAGGCAAGATTCCTCATATCAGAAAGAAAAATTAAATTCCACTGGAAAAGTGACCAGGAAATTGAAGCTCAGCCCAGTGGTGTATCCTAAATCTCCAGTTCAGGATCAGGGGTTTTCAGATCTTTTCAGGCTGCAGAAACTGTTAGTTATTGTTTTTAAAGAAAAAAAATCTCCAAACCCCTGAATAACAAACAAAACTCTAGTGATAGAAAAGTGGCTTATTCAATTTTTTTTTTTCTGGCCTTAATGGTGCACAGAAACCCATCACGGGTTCTAGGGAACATAGTTTGAAAAGCCCTGCCTTGAAGCATTATATTGTAAGGTTTGCAGTAAATTTAATCTCATATACTGTGTTACTTATTCTCCATATCCTCACAATTACCCTTTATCTTTCAGTCCCAAACATTTTCCTATGCGGAGTGAGGAAATAGAAATATTGAGGATCGTGGAGAGCTGTGGCAGTCTGCTATTTCATTTTGGTTGGAGAGAATGATTAGGAGTGATGAGTGAAAGAGTTCGTTAGTAGTCTAAGTGTTCAGCCTTCAAAATATTTAATATATTTGGTTTAAAGAAAAGGGGCCCAAAGACTTATAACTTGTTCTATAGGAAAAATCATGCAATTTTTTAGAATGAAATCAACACTGGATATGTGTTTGTATGTGTAAGATAAATTAGGCTGATCATTTTTGTGGATAAATCCAAGGAAAGAAGAAAAGAAACATCAGTATAATTGTCTTATGAGACCATTTGTGTCGTTTTGCTGTGCTGCTTCATGCATTTCAAAACCCTTCTGGATTTTCATCTTAATGCAACTCTGACCTAAATGTTCCAATTTTATAGGTTGCTTTTTATTAGTATTACATTTTCCCCACACTAACATTTTGTACATGTAGTAAGCAAAGGGAGGGAAGAAGCTATGTGAATATAGTGCCAAATAGAAAAAATATGGCCTGGACCTCTTAGGAAGCCATGAATGAGACAAGATTATTGCATAAGTAAGGTTTAACAGAAAGTACCCAAAGTCATCTTCCATTTACCACCTTCTTCCCATCCTATCTTTTTTCCTTAGGCCAGAAAAGCTGTTGAGAGAAAGACAGAAGAGCTGCAGAATATCCTTAGACAGGAATGGTTTGGAGCTCTCCACCTAGAAGCACCTAAAGTGAAGCACTGAACAAGACTTTTTGATACTCTTATTTCTATTAGCAATGGAAAAATAACCAGAGGTTTTTTTTTTAATCTGCAACAGACTAAGGGGAAAAAAATCCACAAGAGATTAACAGTGGAGTGGGGAATTAGAAATTCTCTCTGCAAGGGACTAAGGGTAAAAATAAATTCTTTGTAAGGGAATAAGTCTTATTCCTCTTTGGACAGTGTTTTTTTTTCCCCCCCATTCCTTGCAGAATGCTAGGGTTGCTTGAAACCCAGTTTGAAAAACCTCATTTTATAGCACCAAATGGATGGATTTCATACATATAAGAATCTATGCTTTTTCATTTACACAAAATGGGAATAGACCATGTTAGCTAGATGTTGAATGGCACATAGTCATCCAGTCCATGCTTCCTTAAGACCTTTTGGACACTATTCCTAGATTTACCTAATGGTGCCATCCAGCTTTGTCCTCAGGCTCTCACTCTTCTATCAGAATGATAAAAGCAACATTTCAGGGTTGCATGACAAGATCCATCCTTTTGCAATATTGGTGTTGCATCCCTCAAACCTTCCTTGTGCCCCTCCTGCCCACAGACACTGCTCAGGCCATTCTTGCAGGAGCTTTGAGAATTGGAATCCAATATATTTGTAGATCATCCCTAAATTAAAGACTTAGATCTGGAAAAGCTGCTTTGATGGCATATCTCTTTTCAATGTAAATATACAAAGGGACTCTTCCATGATGCATTTTCAAAAGGATTTTAGGCATAAACTTTGGTAAATGTTCATTTTTTATTTGTAGATGTTCATTTGCAAGATTTCTTACAGTACGTATGCATGCTGTAATGAAGACAAATTGACGAACTAGGGATATGCAGTTCAAATATGATAGCACATAAACAGAGATTATTAAAGAGTACACATGCCAAGCTTACATGTCTCTTAATGGATCTGTATAATTTCAAAATGTATCAAAACAATAAAAGCTAGTTTATTTCTTTTATTCATAATAAGCTTACAATTAAGGCAACAAACATTTTTATATAGTCTTATTTATTATTGTGCAAATTTTCATCTGCACTTATTCAGTGTATATCAATCCATGGATAGAAATATATGCCTCTGCCTTATATATTTACTTAATGCATAAGATGAAAATGGAAATAATATATTTACTGGTCAAAACACTCCATTCTTGATACGGTTACAATTTGGAAGCTGCCTACACTTTCCTCTCTGTTCAGGCAGATCTATGCAGATTTTTCGTTGAGCTACCCTGGAATGACAAATTTGCAGTTATCTTATTTGTCTCTTCACACAGACAAATGTTTCCATGGTGATTCTAGAAGGGAAATATTCCAGTTGTAATAAATGGCAAAACTGACTCTGGCAGGGGAAATACTGGTACTCACCAGATAGAGGATTTTGTGTGTATAGTGTGATTAATGTTCTCTAATGCCTGCAATTTCACAACAAGATGCACCCTCATTAATAGCACATATTCTTGCTATTGCCAGCAGCTATATTATGGCATTAAGGTGTATTATACCTTGTATTGGATTCTTTTTTGCAAAGTTCACAGACTCAGGCACAGATCCTTTTTAATCTCTTAACCCTAACCTCTATTCTGTTCTGAGGGTTTGTCGTTTAGTTGAGAGGGTTCACTTCATCAGTTCACATATATGGCTGAAGACTTTCAAGGCTGAGATGATCCTTAATAAACTCTGTAAAATATGGTTATTTGTGCAATGTGAATGATGTTCCAGGTAGTGTATGTTAAGATCTGCCTAAGACCTCAAATATCTCCCAGAATCTCAGGAGAAAGAAAAGATGCTGATTCAGTTATCTCTCCTTTTCAGTGCTGGGTTTTCTGTTATTCAGGAAGAAGACCCAGACCTCTCTGTTGGCAGGTCTTAATATGTTTCTTGTAAACAGCTGTTTAAAAGCTGTCTATCACTACTGCCCCATGTTCAATTCCTAGTTTCATAGTAATGCTTATAGAATCTGCTATATATACAGAAATATTTCCCAGGCCAAAGCACTGGTTGCATTGTTTCATTAAGATCATGTTCAAAATTCAACAATATATTATTCACTACAGAACAGTTCTGATCAGCATTCCATATAAAGATATGTCTCTAAATGATTGGTCATTTAGAGAATTATAATACTATAATTCTTATAATAGCTACTTTTAGTAATAGGGCAGGCAAATTGCTTATGTTATCTCTTAGACTATCTCAAATCGTTGTATAAATGAATAGCAGGATTTTTCTTGCCAAACTGATGTTGTATATTTTATCACCCCTGAACCGTTTATCCAGAATGTCAGATTAGAATAAGGAATGAAGAAGGAATATTTGAGCTTTGCAGTAAATCTACAATTATTTCTGATAAACTGTTGAAAAGTGATGGTTAATCCTGTGAGTCTTTCATTTCTTGGTTATTTCTGTTTTAATAATGTTAAGGCTGACTGGACATTTGTCACTAGGAAATAGGTTTAAATTTCTCATCATTGAAATGTCTGCCCAAACAGTACTGCTATCAGATGTTTAAAGAGATGCATTTCTGTATTTTTACGTTAGCTTACACTAAAAAGTACCTGATCCAAAGAAAATGCCTCTTTTAAAAATGCCACAACACCAAGAAAGACTTCAGCTGAATGTCAAGAAGTACTATAATTGCAAATTTGAATCTACTGCAACTTCTCTGCATTCTGCAGTATGTCTCAATTCAAAACATTATACACAAAAGGCTTGTATTGGGAAAAAAAATGCATTTGTATCCAACAGGTAATTTTCTCACATTTTTTTTTTTCATTCTCTTATTCCTCATGTTTTACTACCAGATTTCATTCAATATGATAAGAGATTGTTTGCTTTCAAGTATCTTTTTAAAATGTTTGGATAATTTTATCTTGGGAAGAGGTAGTCAAAAGATGTATAAACATCATTCATTTAGAGGTAACTCTCCAGTAAAGCCCCCTTCTCCATACAGCAACGTGCATTGGGAAAAACGCTACTCCAACAACAGCAGTGTTTCATACTAAAGCTATTGGTTGGCTCTCTGTTCTCTTCATGACCAACTCCACAGCCTGGATAATTGCATGTAAAGCCAATATTACCATATTCACCACCACTCCGTTGTTTGAGCAAGTATACTAATGCAAGAATGAGTGTATCTGCAGTGAGTCAGCCTAGACGTCCTCATGATGCATTTAATAAGATTACTCTCTTTGGTCATTCTGTGGATGGAAGAACAATGTGTTCAAATAAATACATAGAATAAGAAGATCCAGGCTAAACAAACAATGACACATGCCATTTTGAAATATATTTTGGTCAATAATACTCTTCAGATTTGGCAGTGGCTTTTAATCATCCTAGTCATGCTGAATTAAAATTATGAGAGTAATTATGTACTGCAAATTTCAGGTAGTTTGCCTGTAGCAGAATGGCATCATAATTCTGGCATATATGGTGTTTTGAGCTTTTATCACCTTAAGCATATGTAATCAAATGCATATGCTTCTCATTCGCTATAGGCTCAGTCTAGTGAAAATGTACTGATAAGCAAAGTTATCCAGCTGATAAGACTGTTGTTGGCTAAGTATTGGAGAATATGGTTTAAAATATTCTAAGCCAGTATTTCTCAGTCTCAGCGACTTTAAAATGTATGGGCTTCAACTCCCAGAATTCTTAAAGTTGCTGAGCTTGAGAAACACTGCTCTAACCCACTTATTTTACAAACATTGTTCTCAACTCCTTCCATGACTGATCACTAATTTAGGGGCAGATATAGTTAATTTTTGGAAGAGCTGGTCTTCAACTCTTGGTCCAATGAATTCAGTCTGAATTATCTTCAGAATTTGGCCTTTCTTAGTCATAGTTTAGTAGATATATGGCACAGGAAATGTTTCATGTAGGAATTGATGAAGAAGGAATTTCTCCATTAAGGAAATGAGAAAAACTGAGATTTATTATGAGCATATATACAGTATGATTAAAAAGAGACCCATGAAGGATCACAGTAATAGTAACTGTTAGTTATTCCTAAAAATCTATCTCAGCAATTTCTAGATTCCATTCTGTATTAACACCATTTATCTCATAGTTAAGATTTATTAAGAGATATATGCAACATTTGGTGGCATACTTTGGCTAGCACTAATGAGTTCATGCAGATGGAAATAGGTTAAATATTAAAATAAGTTACAAACACCTGCTTAAACTGTAACACTTCCTGGTTTCTAACTGTTTTGTTCACTCTACAATGTGCTTAATGTTCCATATTTCCTCTTTCTTTTTATAAATCTGCATGTCCTAGGAAATGCATCTTATTTTTTTAACCATCACAGCTACATCTAATTCCTTGAAGGTGTATTTCTCTTGTATTATTTTTTCTAGAAATAGTTTGCTATATCCAAAATGGGATATTGCTAGATAATATATTCAGTATTATAGTCACCACTGCATGCATTATTATTAAATGCATGTCATATAGCATATATGTACTGTATAACATAGTGTTATTACTAGCATTACTCAGTAAATCAAACATAATTTAGAATCAAGGTCCATTACCCTGCAGTCCTATCTGCCAAAACACTGTTACCTACTCTATGATATTCCTATAATCTTGTTCAATAGGAAGGAGAAACAGAGATAGAGACAGAGAGACAGAGAGAGAGAGGAATCATGATATCCTGGATTATAAAGATTATTTCTTACCTTTAAGAATTACATATACCCTGTGGTTCTAGAAGACATTATGAAGCAATGGAGAGATTCATTTTTTTTCAATGCAAATCATAATGTCTGTTGCTTGAAGAATAAGATTACCATACTTACTATCTGGATACTATTTTTTTTATTTATATTGTTATCAATCAAATCTATTCATCAATCCATAATAGACAAACTATTATATTATATATTATACAGATGATGTTCAGGGAGTTATTGAAGATCTGACTATTCTATCAAGCCTTTGGGAAGGGTAATGGTTGACCTTCTGTTGGATGGAATATTTTGTTTATATGTTTCTCTTCAGCCTGCTAATAACTTTTTTGTCACCATTTTATTGTTCCTACTTTTCAAATTGTAAGCTGCTCAGTGATGTTAGGAGTCAGGTACCCTCTAAATTGCATGTATATATGTATGTATGTATGAAGAATGAATGAATGAATGAATGAAATGTCAATGTAAGAAATCATAAGGATTGTGTAGCAAATAGAAGATACTCACTGATGATGGGTAACAGCAGTCCATGTTGGGTCTGTGATAAATGAAAGAAATTACAATTTCAAATAGAGTGGACTAAATAATGGTATATAGGGCCCATTCTTGAAGCTAAGAATGCTTCTAGAGGCTGTCTCTTTTTTTATATAAGAATAAATATATGAGCAAGGAGACTAACAAGCACCAAGAGAATAGTCTTTAGAGAAGCATAAAAACACTTTTAGTAGAACATATATCATATAGGTTCTAGTAATTATTATAGATAATTCATATGGCTCCTATTAGGCCCACTAACAGGGCCAATGATCCAAGATAAAATTTTATTAATTAATTAATTAATTAATTAATTAATAAGATTTGTATGTCCACCTATCTTAGAGCAAAACTCTGGGTCGCTCACAACAACAATAAAAACACAAACAGTAAAAAAAAAAAAGACCAAAGAAAAAACACCCAAACCCAAGTCCCTGGAGTCTCAGCCATCTTCCTGCAATGCCCCCCCCAAAACATTCAAAGGTTCCCATTTCACTCTACCCCAGTGCCTGAGGGAACAGCCAGCTTTTTATTGCCTTATGGAAGGCTAAAAGGATGGGGGCCTGCCAGATTACCAGAGAAAGGGTGTTCTACCAGGTAGAAGCCACTACCATACTAATTGATTTTGATGCTTGTTTTGTATTGGAAATAAGCATGGTGTGGTTGTGGTTGCTCAACATTGTAGGAAAGTCATTCTGCATGCTTGGATATTTGTTTTGCTGAGAGCTGGACCATTCTTTTTAAAATATGTTCCAAGGCTGTTCCCAAGCCAGCATAGTAAGGTCTCATGATTTAGAAATAGTGAAAGTATCTTCTGGTATAAAATTTCTATTATGAAATCAATTAATTCATTTTCAAAAATTAAGTTATAGATCAGAGAAGTGGAATCTGAATAATTAAGGACAAATCAGATAGAACAAAAGCATATGACAGTTTTTCTTCTTGGTAGTTACCATCTAAAAGGAATACTATAGGGAAAACAAATCTGATTGACATTTATTGCATTTTTTTCCTTTCTGTTCAAATCCTTGTAATGAGTTCATGATATGGTATTAATGTATGTTCAATGTACACAATGGCTACTAACCAAATCCTGCATTTTTCTACCAAATCTCTTTGGACAATAGACTTACTATATCAAGTGAAATGAATGGGCTCTGGATCAAAATACGTGAAGAAGAGGGTTGCTTTGCGAAGTGGGGATAGTTGATATAATACAGTATTCCAATTCTTCACAAAGGCTATAGGATCCCTTAATAGAACCATAAATATAATGTACTCCAAAATATTATGCAAACGAAGTTGTACACAAGAAAGTTAAGAATATAGTGAATACAATCAAAAATTTAGAAAATGTTCTGAGCTATAGCATTAAATAGTAATTGTTCAATTGTAGCACAATTCAAGAGTAATATTATGGGATAATCCTAATTTAAATAGAATGGTTAAATCCGTTTTATGTGTAAATTATATATTTCATAATATTGGGTAATAATAAGCATTTGGGAAGTGGGGTTGTGCATGTATTGTATGTGATATAAGTGTTATTGCTGCTTCTGAAATTCCACAGAGCTTGGAGGTTTTGAAGGATGTAATTATGGATCCTAATCAGTTACCCTTTCTTCTATATGAAACTGAAGAAAGTTTATTAATCTGACATTATTTATGCACTTTCTGGAATAATGAGCTTAAACGCCTTGTCCTGATAAATAAGTGGAGGGTTGCTTAAGATAATGTGAAATTAGTTTCACCTGATGTTAAAATGAAGATAATAGAGTATACACTTGCTTTGTGTAGAGTGGCCACTTCAGAGAATGCTTAATAGCTGCAGTCACCTTGCTAGTTGGAATAGTAATTTAGGTGGTCTGGACTTGTCTTATTATTGTTGTATTTTGATTATATGCTGATATGTTAATAGGACTTAGGATCAGTCAGTGTGTCCAAAAATCACAGAATCATAGGGTTGGAAGTGCTGTTGGATGTCATCTAGTGCCTACCATCCTGGACAAATGTCTGTCCAAACTTTTCTTGAAAACCTCCAGTGATGGAGCACCTGCAATTTCAGGAGGCAAGCTTTGCCACTGCTTAATAGCTCTCACAGTCAGGAAATTCCTCATTATTTCAAGTGTGGATATGTCACTGTAAAGCTTCTACCCATCAGTTCTAGTCTTACCATCGGATAATCTGGAAAATAAATCCATACCCTCTGCCCTGTGACATCACTTCAGATGCATATGCTATTCTTGCTGATATACCTAGTATTTGGAGTCTAAGACCAAAAACGGATAACTCTGAGGCCTTGGGGACTTTCTAAAAGAATCATTACACAAGAGCTGAAGAACAATTGTGCTCATGATAAACTGGTATGTGTCTTTGTCACATCCTGCCTTATTGTTCTTGCTAGTTGTTGATATGTGTTTTTGTAAACAATGGAATTTAGGTTTTTTGTAAAAAGGGGGGAGGAAAACAGTTTTTAATCATTGTTATATATATATATATTTAAATATTCTCTTTAAAGTACAATTTTCCAGACCTTTCCCCCCTTTTATGTTTATTTAAATATTATCATGACTGTAGGAAGTAGGTTTTATGGCTGTTTTTTATTGGCAAAATGACTTGCGGACAATGAATGGGAGTTGACATCTCACTAGCCATACTGCCGGTTTCTTCAGAGCAGAACATGGCAACAGATATCCAATCATTATTACAATTATATCATATTATAATTTGTAATTATGGTAATAATTGTAATGATTATTGATTTTGAGGTTGCATTGTACTATGGATACCGCTGTACATATGTATAGTTTTTCTTCTGATAATATAATAAAATATTTAAACATATTTATGTTAAGTTTGCACAATTTTATTAAGAGCTGATATATTAACAATGTATTCAGCACCAAGTTGCTGACAAGAAACAAGACCTACAGAACTTTCGCCTACTATCATATTGCTGAATTAACATTTCCAAATCTGAAAAAGAAACCACTATTTGCTTCCATCCTCAGTAGACGTTGCCATTTTTTGTTACCTGTTTAAATAACTTAAGGAAGCCTTTTACATATTTACTCTCAGTAATCTATACCAAATTACAAAAAAAGTCTGGAATTACTGGCTTAGAACTCACATTGTCTCAGTAAAATCAGGCAGACCTCTATAATTGAATTTGGCATTATTTGGGTTGCATTCTATTGCTTCAACTTTTCATTACATCACACTGATTTTTAATACTACAGTTGAGACTATATTTACTTTAAAAATGAGTATAGGTACAGGTAACTAAGAATATCTGATTTTGTCCTCATGTGAAACCTATATACGGGTCAGGAAGCCACAGTACCGTTAGAACATGGTAAAACAGACTGGCTACAGGTTGGAAAAGTAGTGTATACTGTTCCCTTATTATATGCTCAATATATATTAATGGAATAATATATGAATGGAAAAAGATGAACATGGTTTTAAAGTTGAAGGAAAAACATCAATAATCTGTGCTATGCTGATGACACTACCCTGAGAGCAGAAAATGCAAAGGATCTGCAAGCTCTAATAATAACACTTTCCATGACTGAAACATTTCTTATCAACTTAGTTGGGGATAAAAACAGTTAACTCAATTTACTTTGGATAAGATATATATCATCATATTGTCAAGTTCTTTGATTTTAACTTTTTTGGGGGAAAGATGATTAAAAAGAGCAGTGAAAGAATATATATTGATTTGATTTTCCATTTCATAGGAAGAGAAGATAGTGAAAAAACTTGCCAGTCACTGAAAAGAGAAGCGGTTTTTGTTGATCCTTTTCCTCAGAGCTGTTGCCAAGATTATTTCCTGGTGTTATGACTTTACCTCTAAAGGCTGTTCTAATTGACAATTTAATGAAGCATTTGTGCTGCTATTCATGTTATAGTGAGAACTGTTAAAAAGCCAAATGGGACATTATACACCTTTTTAATAGCAGTCATCAAATTGAGAATAGACCCTTGTTTCCCTCCCATTGATTCTCCCTATATATTTGCCAAACATAAAATGGTAAAGACAGGGAAGAAAGACTTTTTAAGTTACCCCTATTTATTCTAGCTATGGCGGTACATGGTTTCCTCCCCACAGAAATATACCACTATGAAAAAAATCACATAGAAGCCTGCAAAATATTGTAATAAAAGTCATAAATTGCATGAAAATGGGGCTGGTAGCTATATCGTATTCATGTCCATGGCTAGATTAATGAAAGGGAGGTCTAGTCTAGACTAGCCCTTAGGCAGGGTAAAATTGATACTTTTCTGTGTGGTTCCATACTCAAGAAAAATGACATTCCAGCATCAGAATGAGCTTATAGACTAGACTTGAATAGTGAGATAATTGGATAACAGAACGAAGGGAGTGAAAATCGAAGTTCTTATTTCTCTGGCTACATATTCACTTAGCTCAACGGCAGCATTTTAGAAATAACATTTTCTGACCTTCTTCTGCCCTTCCTTTACCTTTAGCTTTGTAGCAACCATGAGTCTGATATAGTTTGATCCCATGCATCATCATTATTATACAAGGGTGCTGGGTGCCTGTATGCCTTAATAAAGAGTAAATTGGAAACTTTTCAAAGGAAGACTCAGATTTCTTTCTTGATTAAAACTGGGAGACAGAAGGGAAACAATTACAAGAGCAGGCACAGTAATTACAATATAAGCAGTATGGCACAGATTTTCAATGTTTTCCCCCAAAACAATTCCCAGACATAACTTACTATAATAGGGGGGTTTGCTCTCACTATATCAGAAGTTCAACTTCCAGCACTCTAATGTGCAAAAGCAAACAGAAAATATCCATTACAAAACAACCAAACAAAAGCATAAACATTCAGTCTAAAAATGGGGTGGCACCACAAATAGAGCACATTCACCAGATGGTGTCATTTCACAACTTATATAAAAGTTGTAGAATGTAATTTTTGGAATTGTTCCATTTTAACCTGTCATCAGTGTAGCGACACATCAAACTTCCAGGGGCATGTTGCTGCATCTCATGGCATCTTATTACAGAAGGATTTGGCATTTACCTTCAGCAACTTGTGGCCAATGTCACCAGTGATCCAGCCATTAGGACCAGGATTGAGGCTGCTAGGATGGCAGTGGAGATTACCAGAAGACTGCTGATCTGCCTTCCCTGGAGTACACTGCTACATCTCTTTTGACCTGTCAGAACTGGAGTCATGCCACTCTCCCAATGAATATTGCATATTTCCCAAGACCGATGAACAAGAAACACCCCATTCGCCCAATCACATTGCTACCTGTTGACAATTTGTCAATGTCCCTCCATCCTTATAACCACTTTCTCTCACCATCTGTAACACATAAATCTACTTAGAAACAGCCAGGGCCCTCAGAATACCTTCCCATCAGTGCCCCAGATTATCCCCTTTCCCCACCTTCACACTAATTTCAGATTAGGGTTGTGAATTGTCTCCTCTCCTGGATAAGCCTCCTAACCCAGAAACAGGGACAGCTGCTTTAGAGAAACATATTTTCCTGAGAATATAATGTTGATTGAGGAACTAGGGTCACTAACAACATTGTAGGAACAAGGACCAGAACAGGGCAATCCTTGAACTTCACATGCCAGGCCTCTTGTGCTTTCTCATCCAGCACTGTGGCCAGAAAATGCTCAGAGAAGTAAGGTTGTAAGGTTTGTAGAATAGGAAGGCATAGTGGTAAAAATAATATTCCTATTAACTGGAGAAAAAGGAAGGTTATTCACTTTCTAGGCTTTTCTGTAAAAGAAAACAGTTCCTGAGCCAGTCACCTACTTAAAGCATTCTCACAAAGTTGCACTATTTAACTGGAAGACAGTGAGGTAGAACAAATGGTAAAAACAAGGATCTCTCTTGTGGTTTGATCACTCTCATTTAGACCTTCCAGTTACTGAATCCCACACTTCCTCAAAAAGAGGTGTTTACATAAACAATGAATACTCCTCCCTTCATGCTTTTGGCATAGCTCCTGCAATCCCACTGTTTGCTGCAAACCTGGACCAGAGCTTCAAATCCTCATCCTCATCCTCATCCACATCATTTCATTTTATTTCTTTGGGTTAAGATTTTTTTTAAAAAATACTTTCAGACTGGACACCTTTAAATGTGGTGCTGCATTTTTTAATAAACTACTAAAATCTTATTTAAAGCATTCTATTCTCATCATGGCTTCCTTTTAATTTTCTTCTTTGAAAAGGTAAAAGATAAAACGGACTCTTTTGTGTTAACATGAAATATAGTTCTGCAGCTCACTGTCTACAATTCAGTTAGTAGACAAAAAGAACTTGGCAATTTAATTAGCAGTTTCCAATTCTATGCCCACTGAACTCTGGAGAATCGAGGATGCTGAATACTGTCAAACAAATGGTTTCCTATCATTTCACAGAAAGGCTTTTTAAAACAGTAATACTGCCTATCTTTCTCAGTTGCTCATTTTCTTTGCTGACATTTCCACTCTGTTTCACTGTACTGACAGTATTTTCAATATGTGCAACTCCATTTTTCAGTCTCATTTTTGCAATCATTGTCATTCCATCTTTTTTTGCACTGTAAGCACTCCATTCATTCAGGTACTGTAATGCATGACAGAAAAAGTAATCCTACACATTTCTACTCTAAAGGAATTCCCACTGAATTAAATGGGCCTCCCAGGTAACAATGCAATCCTACAGTCTTACTTGGAACAGCATATGAGATGGTGTCCATGATATTTGAGGACTGGACCAATAGATATTAAGTTATTAACATGTCCTTTTTTTAATCTGAAATTTTAATCAATGTTTCCGATCCAGTATACTTGAAAACTCAGAGGCTGACACACATCAATTAGCCAAAAATAGTTATCACTCTTGTTTTTGCTTCTTATATCCCTTAGGGTGAATTATGACAAATGGAATTTCTTCCAAAATGATTAACTTAATGCTGTAATAATGAAAAGAATACAAAAGTGCATTGTATGCTATTCACATTCTTTTTATAAAATGTTTTTACTTGTAATCCTCATCCATTGCAAATTTATATAATATCTTCATTTGTCTATCTATCTGTCTGTCTATCTTCTATATATCTCCATCTATCTATCCATCCATCCATCCATCCATCCATCCATCCATCCATCTTCCCATCTTCTCCAGCTGAGAAATATCCATGATATTTCTATAAGTAGGCAATGTACAAGTGCAAGAATGTACAATCACATATTGACTGGAAGAAAAAAAGCCTACTATTGCTAAATCCCTTGTGACTCTGCTGTGTAATATCCACTATTTCCTGTACCATAATTCTATAGTTCAGTGCAAAATTTGCTACTTGCTGAGTTGCAGATAGATCTTTCAGCCCTCTTAAAGTGCCATTAAGAGTACCTACATAGTTAGTCTCTTAAGGGAAGTGCTTTGAACCTCATAGCCTACTTAAACCTCGTAGCCTACTTGAACCTTTAGCCTACTATTGCTAAATCCCTTGTGACTCTGCTGTGTAATATCCACTATTTCCTGTACTATAATTCTATAGTTCAGTGCAAAATTTACTACTTGCTGAGTTGCAAATAGATCTTCCAGCCCTCTTAAAGTGCCATTAAGAGTACCTACATAGTTAGTCTCTTAAGGGAAGTGCTTTGAACCTCATAGCCTACTTAAACCTCGTAGCCTACTTGAACCTTTAGCCTACTATTGCTAAATCCCTTGTGACTCTGCTGTGTAATATCCACTATTTCCTGTACTATAATTCTATAGTTCAGTGCAAAATTTGCTACTTGCTGAGTTGCAAATAGATCTTCCAGCCCTCTTAAAGTGCCATTAAGAGTACCTACATAGTTAGTCTCTTAAGGGAAGTGCTTTGAACCTCATAGGAACACAGCATCAATTTGCCTCCTGGAAAAAAAAAAATGCTACTGCTTTTTAAAAAAATCAACATATAAAGTGACTCTCAAAGTAGTGGCACCTTTTGTAAGGCTTATGAAGAAACTTAAAAACATGTGGTTGTTTTGGTGAATGCAGAAATGTGATAATGCTGTCCTAATAAAAATAAATGCAATCAATGCTTTTTAACAGAGTCAATTAAAAGAAGGAAAAAAATGGCATAATATTCCATGAAATATGCACTGTTATTACATCAAGAAATGCTCTAGAAAAGAAAGCATGAGAATTTTTTTTTAAATCATCTTCAGCAAATTATTATACTTTCAAAACTTAAAGCAATAAATTAACATATAAAAATACAATCTCAAGCACCAAAAATCAGTAAAGAAATAATGATGATGATGATGCAATAGCAGAAGTGTAAATGAATAAAAATCACATTGCTAAATAAAGAGCAAGGAATCATAAGCAAATACCTTTTTCAATAGACAAGATTTAGAAAGTACATAGTCCATAGTGTTTTTGTGAGTTTTCTTCAGGTAGATATTCTATCATGGCATTCCAACTGAAAAAGTCCTTGTATTTATTGTATTTGAAGTAGTAGGGCTTCTGAAGTTGAGCAGAATGCATGGATTTGCACACTGTAGGAAGCCATAGTTCATGACCTCCTAGAAACTCAATTTCCAATCTGTTTGATTAGCACTTTCAGTTACACTTAGAAACAAATAGAAAAGATTGAATAATATGCCTAAATAATTCCAGTGACTACCCTGTTAGTAGCATTCTATAAAATGCTAAAGTTTTGATAATTTGATTAAACTGATCCAACAATTTAGATTTTTCAAAACATTCTTGGAAACAAAGGGTAGAACTATATGTCATTAGTATATTAAATAATTTTATAACTGGAAAAAGCAATCAAAATATTGCAGCATATAATATAGTATTAAAATTCTTCTCCTCCACCTCCTCATCTAGTATTTACATCTTAGAAATTGTATTATTTCACTTCTGGGAATTTAATCATCACATTTGGGGTAATTTTTTTGAAACTAATGGTCCATCTCTTACCTTGATATCAGATTGCCACAGGAAATACAACATGGCCTTGATCCTGTGATAATTGTAACAGTAACTACCATTGCTGCAATCTTATAAAAAGTGATAGAAAGCCAATTTAATAAAATTAGATATGCTATACAATGAAAGTCCATTCAAGCTAATGATTTCTCCATTTCTTCCTCTACAAACAATAATGTTGCAAGGGTGCCAGGTCACTCTAGATCATCTGGCCAAAATAACAACTGCATTTTGCTTTGCAGCAGAAGCATCTGAGGTATCTTAAGTAATTATGCAAAGGTGCTTTTATATGCATGAAAGTGATTATTATCTCCCAAAATGATGAATGATTTAGTAAATCATTTAGATAGAGTTAATGTTATCAAAGTTGTAAGTTCAGGGAACATTCATAACAATTATTTGCTACTTGAGTCTCATTAATCACTCAGTTGTGCAAGCCTAAGCTCTAACCATCCATGACAGATAAAACCTCCGTGCATCAAAAATCATTAATATTTTTGTCTTTATGAATAAATAGAAAGATATTTTTCCATTTCTCTGAAAACTTTGATAGTTTTTGTTTTGTTTTTATAGTTCATTCTCTAAAATATGAGATTTACATGAATCATTAAAGCCTCAGAAAATTTTCTTTATCTACTCTATTAACATTTTAAAGTTTTTTTTCTGAACTCTCAAAGGAATAATCGAAGTAAACAGTACGGACTCTGAAATTTTATGAGTGAGATAGTGTAACAATATTCCAAGTAAATGAAGTTTACTATATACTTCTAGAAACATAATTTCTAGAAATTATGAGTCAAATTAGTATTATGCTTTAGTCTAGTGTTCAAAATCTATAAAGGCATCTTACTCTTTTACTTGAGTGAATTACACTTTGCACTTTTGCTGGAAGCTAATCCACAGTTGTTCATTATAAATTACAGTCTTGACTATACCCATGTTCTTTATGGCATTTCCCTGTGTTTCCTCATGATTGGCTTAGCTACACTGGCTGAGAATGAAAACAGGTTTCTCCAACCTATGCGGAAAGCAACAGGGTGAGGAAGTGTGAACAGAGCTTATGGGAAAAGAACCTGTTGAAGAACCTGTGATGATATATATAGGATGAGAAGAAAATATGGGTGGATGGCATTAT
Organism: Candoia aspera; assembly: GCF_035149785.1. NCBI lineage: Eukaryota > Metazoa > Chordata > Lepidosauria > Squamata > Candoiidae > Candoia > Candoia aspera. The sequence continues at coordinate 53,448,699 of NC_086157.1, read as the reverse complement.
ACTGTATTGTCTCATACAAAGTAGTATAATAAATTACTTATGCTACTACTATATCCTTCAGAGACAGTTCCTAATTTTTTAATTTGCTGCTTTTGATTTTATAATGCTTAAGTATTTTGAGAAATAGATTTTTGTTGTTTTTGTAATCTCCTTTTAGACATTTTGTTGAATGCCTCAGTAAAGAGCCAGTCTGGTCTAGCGGTTAAGGCAATGGGCTAGAAACTAGGAGACTCTGAGTTCTAGTGCCGCCCTAGGCATGAAGGCTGGCTGGGTAACCTTGGGCCAGTCACTCTCTCTCAGCCCAACTCACCTCACAGGGTTGTTGTTGTGGGGAAAATAGGAGGAGGAAGGAGTATTAGGTATGTTCGCAGCCTTAATAAATAATAAATAATTAAGGCAGGATAAAAATAAAATAAATAAATAAATAAATAAAATTGGAAAGAGCTGACATTCAGGATCTTAGAAAGCAGGGCTTAAATAATTTTTCTGTGTTCTGAAATCTGATATTATTCAGTAAGGTTTAAACCAACAGTTGTGATACTCACCATTGATAACGTACTGTCAATCACAGACACCATATAATTTCCATGTGTTTATTACTTCATGGATAAGTGAAGTCAGTTTCAACTTCTGGGACTGAATGCTCTTGATGGGTCATGTCTTATGAGTCAAGTGAAATTGCTGTCTTTAGCATCTGTACTGTAGTTGTCCTAACCCACTATGATGCTTAATAAAACTGTCAGCTGTGACCTTAAAATTACCTTGGTAGTTCTGGTCTCCTTTCCAGCAGTTTGCAAATATTAATTAGTTTAATGTATCGCTTATATATTAGATTTTTTATTATCATGTATTTTTCAGGCAACTAATCCATATTCTGTTCACAACTATAAATTTACAAGGGAATGTGATGTTTAGAAAAAAACAATTTAAGCAAAATTATCAAATGTTAATAGAGTTCTAAACAGATACAAAGCTATGATGTGAAAATACTTCAACTCAAAGGTCCTTCCTGCAGAAGAATATGAGGGAACCAAATTCAAAAGATTTTGCAGAGATTACAAGCTAGTTTCTAAAGCTGATAAAAATCACATTGCGCATATGCACATCTCTAACAAACCATTATATGAAGCCAAATCATTTCTTATTTTGCTGATGTTACAGATTATACATGGGAAAATGTTTCTAAAGCTGCTACATATGGAGTAGAAGATGCTGTCAATGGAATATGCCTCTAACCTCTTCATAATTATCTCTAGCTATTTGGTCAAAAGCTGATTTTAGATCAACGTAAGCAATATACAAGATTCTCCCTGACTTAGATATTCTCAAACATATATTGTAGAAGCAGCACTGGTCGATAGGTGACTGGTTTGCTCTAAACTCCACCTCTTCTTCCTAATACTGTACATTCTGTAGTCAATTTATTTCCAATACAATTGCCTAAAGTTTGCAAATTATGCTGAGCAAATTTAAAGGAAATAATAGTTATTTGGGGCACATTTGTTCCCTTTTTATATAAGGGAACAATGATAGCAAGGCTTCAGGTCTTAGATACACAGTGATCATGGATCATTTTCAACATGTAGCTAAGAATGTCCAAGGATTGCAACTGAAATCTGAGATTTTATAGGACTTCTAGTGGGTAGTATAATCCTGCAGCTCTTAAAAGATATCAGGGTAAAATTATGGTTCAGTTCTTCTGAGTGTTCAGTTATGAGTTCACAATGCATACTTAAATAGATAGGATCCAGCAGTATGCATCCAATCCCACAGTATGCATCCAATGTAATGTAACATGTCTGAGACCAGACAGTGGTCAAGCAGTATGCAAACTTAACATGATAAGTTTAAATTCTGACCAAAAGTTTTTGTTTGTTTGTTTTTGTTTTTTGCTCATTAGGATTAGTACTTCCAGTTTTACAGGACAATTTCCAACCTTATTGGAAGAAAACAATCTAATATTTTCTATTCAGCCAATATGTTCACTCTAATGATTGTGGTTACCATGGGGACCAAACATAAAGCTAAGATGAAGAAAAGAGGAGAGAGGGGACAGGCGACAGGGGACAGGGGACAGGGGAGAGGAGAGGAGAGGAGATCCGTGGAATCCTATCTAGAACAGCCTGCATATCTGCTTAGTAGAACAGAATATAGTATCTTTCCATGTCTATCTAGTTATATAGCAGTCATGTATATGCTAAAATCCATGGGAAATGTGCAGTAAAGGTCCACACAGAGCTCAGGTTGATTTTTTTTTTTTAGTAGAAATAGATTTACTTGTTTGAATCTGCCCCAAATAACTCTCCCTGAATATGTATATGCCATTCAGGAGAATACAAAAGCCATACACTCTGGAATAGTGTAAATATTTTCCCTTTACACTAATGGATTTCAAGGCACATTTTTACAAAGTATGTATCATCAAAGTATGTGATGACATAGTTACATGGAAGACTATACAGTATTTCACACTTTTCATAAACTTTTGACTCATTTCCATGTAGCAGCAAGTATAAAAAGAACTTTGGTTCAATACAAGCAATCTCTTTGAATGCACAGGATTGTTTTCCTCAAGACATTTAAATTTAACTTGTTTTAATCAATATGATGACATGTATTCAATTGAATTTTAAAGTAAGACTGATTGATGCTCTTTTCTTGGTGTTTTGGTCTATTGCTAGTTAGAATTTATCATTACTAAAATGAAACACTATTGTTGTGATGTTTGGGGGAAAAAACCCATATTTATTTATTTATTTAAATTTGTCCTTTGTTTAAATATAATCTTATTTTTTCTTAGCCTTAATTAAAAGCTTTAACATTCGGGTCTTCAAAAATCAAAACAAAGCTATATATTTCTTCCATATTTTCTGCCCGAATCCTATTGTGATTGGTTTTTATCCAGCTGATACACTGGATGCAACACCATGTATTAACACTGAACACTTTTAATATCTTTCCTTTTCAAATAGTTCTATCACATAGTTTATCCGTTAGATTTATATCCTGCCTTGCTTTTTTTTTTTAACAACTCAAGGCAATATACATAATACTACCTCCTCCTATTGTCTCCATAACAAAAACCCTGTGAAGTGGATTGAGCTGAAAGAAAGTAACTGGCCCAGAGTCACACAGCCAGTTTCCATGCCCAGTGGAGGACAAGAACTTGCAGCTTGTGTTTCTACACCAGCACCCACTATACCAAACTGCATCTAGTTTTGGTTTTGAAGCAGGGATACTCTCCATGTCACGCAACAACCACTAAGCCACTGAGAAAGACTTATACAAGCAGTTTGAATTTTTTCCCCTGAGAAGATTTTTTTCAAGGAACATCTTTTTACCATATGACACATTACTGCTAATTTGCCTCAAAACATCTATACAGTTTAGGTCATCATAATGAGCTAATATACTACCAATGTATTGACTACCTCATTCTATTTAGAAATTTCAAAATTAAATACAGTTTATTTTTTTAAGTCTTTCAATACAACATGTTATATGGTTCTTGCATTTTATTTTATATATCATCTGAATTCATCTGAAATAAAACTCTCCAGTTCTAACCACTGAAAGTCACTTTAATACAAATGATAAAGTTTTTTACCCACAGTAATTGGGGTAATTAGTTATTTACATAACTAAGTAGGATTTCTAATAGTTATTGGAATGAACTGGAGATTTGTATGAGAAAATGTGGTCCAGTGGTTAAAATGTGCAATTTTTGAATTTCATAATGCAGACATTATAGCCAATGTTGAGTTTTTGAGTACATGCATTATAGGAAGAAATACACACACATTAGAGAAATATCCTGAAAAAAATCACTACTACAGAAACAATGCATGCAAAAAGAACAAACCCTTGGAATAGTACAAATAAAAAATGGAGAAGTACAAAGAAATAGGTATATGGATTTTGGTGCAGTTTAGGAAAATATAGCTACAGGGCAACCTGTCAGGCTTTTATTCAGAGAATGTCCTGTGTGAACCACTGAAGCTTACTTCTGCTTAGAGATGCATAAGACATCATAAAATAATTATCTTCGCATCTAGAAATAGTAAGGAAGACTTCCACTTCGGACTTTCAGTTTGGTATAAACTTACACACTCAACTTTGTTCCAAGCTAGTAATCACTTCATCTTTTGACTACTTTTATTGGTAAACAAAAACTTATTTTAATTGTTTCAGTCTAACTTGTTAGCCACTGGTATTTGTTATTTAATTTGTTATTAGTCTGAAATGGAAGAACAGACAAAACAAGAATGTTTCTCAAGAAGAGCAGCTTATTCAATTGGCTGGATAAGCCATAGTGTCAGATGAATTCTATTTCGACTCCAGAGAGGAGAAAAAGGGAAAGAAAAAGAGAAAAAAAGATAGTCAAGTTGAGGAGCCAGTCACTTTAAGAGCCTGTTTCCAAATTTACAGACTTTTAGAATGATTTAATTTATATAGGTAAAATACTTCACGCATGTCCTGAACCAGCCTTAGGAAAACTCCCCCCCCCAAAAAAAAACCGAACAGAACTTTAAAATATCTTAATAGATTTAGATGAAACAACAGTTTCTCAGCTTGAAAATTCTGATAAACAGATAAGAAAAGATAAGAAAAGTTTTGAAGGTAAGCAAAGTGACCCATTTACAGAAACAATTTGTCCACATCTTCATCCACAGAAATTTCAAAGAAAACATTTTTCAGTGAAGTACATTTGACACCTGTGAATAAACTTATGTTAAGATGTGATGTTGTGATGTTATGATGTTATGTTATAAATTTCCAGCAATCTTTTGTATATTCCTAGATTCTGTTATCAAAAACCAGGGTATACAGTATGTGTATGTATGTGTGTATATAAGTTTAGAGTCATCTTGTCTTCGGGACTTAGAGCAAATTCCTACACTGAATTTCCATACATTTGGAGGTTCTAATAGGAACATTTCTTCAATATTTAAGGTCTTTTTCCAGTTTTTTTTTAGCTTTTATTTTCCTTTAAAAAAGGTTTTCATTTGATTTTGATTTTCCTCTCTTTTTTATTTGCTATTTCCTGGATTTTTTTCCTAGTTTTTTTAAATGTACAATAGTTAGGATTTTTTTTAAAAACAGAAATTATGGGCTTTGCATGTCCAGCTTCTCTTTTCTTTATTTATTCCCTCTTCATTTGTTTCATGAAATGTAAAAAACCTTACATGTGTTTCCACAGGGAGAGAGAGACTTACTAAATTGGAAAATTTAAAATCTGAAGTTCTGTTTTTATAAGAAACATTTCTTCCATATGACATAGATTTGCTATCTAGGAAATAGCTTGGCAAAGTATATATTAGTTAAATGTAAAATGTGCTTGGGATATAGTTACTTTTCTATGGATTTATTTATTTACTGAAAAGATTTATATGACCATCCATAAAACACAACTGTAGGTGCTCACAATCCAGTTATTTTGATTAATCAGTGTTCAAAATCTGTGATAAGAAATAAATGATCTAGAAGAATCAATATGGTTTATATTTTTGAATTATATACCAAGGATTTATAATGTATTATTATATGGAGAATTATGGATTTGCTGATCATGAATGAGGGCAGGAAAAAAAAATCTTTAGTATTGAAAAGTAAATGCAACCTAAGGATCAATTTTCATTTTCTATCTATGAACTTTCTATTATCATCACAGAATATCATTCTATGTGGTTAAGATATAATGACGACTTTAAAAATAGACCTGGGCGACTATATGTTTCTATATGTGACAATATACATACTTCGTTGCTTTTGTGTTTAGTGATTTCTGCTTGTTTCTATTTAATGTTCTTATTTTATCTTTCTTATTTTTGTTTGCATATTACAGAAATAAAAATAAAAGCAATCAATCTTTAAAAAGAAAATCAATATTGGCAAATGAACTCCAATTTAAAATATCATTTCTGGCCCCATCCACTCATTGCAACAAAAATGAGAAAAAAAATATGTTGGCAATATGCAAAATGTTGAGAGTACTATAAACAGGTGTTAAACTTGACCAAAATTATTTCCCAAAAGAGTTCAAGAAGAGCTTGAATCTTTACAAATTTAAAGTTGATCAGCAGGGATAGTAATTCTGGGCAGCTGATTGAATTTCCAAGTGAAGATCAAATTGTAATAGGAACCAGTGATCTAAAACTACCGATGGGGACAGAGACAGAGACAGAGACATAGATTTGATCAGAAATGTTAAAATCTAAAGAAAAATGGGGGAAAAAGAGAAATCACTGTTTAGCTTCTACAGATTACAGAAAGTAAACCAGAAATGGAAAGAATGCATGGAAACTGTAACAAGCAAAAGGACAAGCAAAGGAAAATAAGATACCAGGCAAAGAAAATAGGATTTGGGCTATATAACCCAAGGGATAACACTTCAAATGAAACACTACCAAATAACCAGCAGTACTTCTCATTAGGAAAGCAGTATAATTTATGCAAGCAATGAAAACATTTAGCAAGTGTCTGTACTCAAAAACAAGAACCTCAGAGGAAAAAGAGGATGCACATTAAGGCAACCTGCTGGGAGATCCCAGACAAAAGCACTAAAGAAGACAGCAACACTATGGAAAAATAAAAAAACAGTACTGAGGAACTGGAGCCTTATAACCCTTCCTGCAAAATAGAGTTCTTAATAGAAAGATATTTACCAACAACAACAACACAAATTCAAACTGAATAATAAAGATTATTTATAAAAATTAGATCTGGTGATTAAGAATATTTGCTTCTGAAAACTGGATCATATTTACGGCTATAGAGAGAGACTACCATTTTGTGTAGTGGTCATGGGGCTAGACTACAAACCAGGAGGCTGCAAATTCTAGCCTTTTCTTAGTCATGCAAGTCAGCTGGGTGACTTTGGGCCAGTCACTCTTTTTCAGCCCAACCCACTTCACAGGATTGTTACTTTGGGGAAAATAGGAGGCAGGCGATTTGTTCACCACCTGAGTTGACCAATTTCTTTTTTAAGAATGGCAGAATAAAATAATAATAATAATAATAATAATAATAATAATAATAATAATAATTGGGGGTATATTATGATATACAGTCTGTATCATCAAGGAAATAAAATAGTTGATGATAATACTGTAGATGACCAACCCAGGCTGGACAACGTCTGGATAAATCAGAACAAACACATATTAAATACCTACAAGATGGAGTTATATCTGTCACATTTTCCTTAAAGTTGTGATTTAAAAATTCTCCTGGACTTGTGCTCCTGCTAGAACACATCAACTCAAGGGAAGGCAACTACCATGTGTTCCTTATGGATATACCTTTAAGAAAGCTTTATCTGATCCAAAATAGGGTGGACCATCTAGGGCTAGCATATTTAGCAGTGCTACATCTATGCTGCAATCAGTGTATTGTTTACTGGCTTGTTTTTTAGTCCAGTTCAAAGTGCTGATCACCTTCAGAACTAGGTGCCATGCAATCTCTGAGGGACAATATGCTGAAAACCCCACCCTACGAGCTCAGTGATGCACATTCTCAGTGGCTCCTCCATACTCTGGAAAACCTACTTCTTATCTCAGTGGGCAACCCCTTCGCTTGTAGGAACACCTTGAAAACCCACTGTTCTGCAGTGCATAAGGGCACTGATGGCAGAACAATGACCTTTAATTAGATTATTTGGGAGTATTAGTTTCATTTTTTGTACTGTTAGCTGGCTCAGATCCTTAGAAGTGCATAGTTTATAAATTATTATGTTGTGGCAGAGACTCTTGTAGACAGAGAAGTGGGAAGCTGACCAGTGAGTAACAGAAAGAAGACATTGGAATCTCCACAGATGAGGAGAACCTGAAGTTTATTCTCCCAGTCCCTTGAGCATTCAAAGACAGGGCTCAAAAACAAAAACAGACTCTTTGGAGCTTCAGCAGTCCAAACTAAGAGCTCAAAGTAATGTTTAAAATAAAATGTCTAACCAAGGAGGTAAATTCTTCTGGAGTAGCATTTTGGAGCTTGCACACCTTCTGTCTCAGCAATAGTCACAATAAGCCTTCCAGACTCAGCTCTGGTTATATAAGCAAATCCTTACTCGTATAGTCTCTGGTTCTCTTTCTTCCTTCTTGAGGAAGGCTTTCTAGCTCAAGGAACCAATTCTCTTCTCTTCCTGGGCAATGAGTTAAGTCAAGGGTCTTCTAACTTCTAATATTCATGATTTTCACTTATGCATATCTACATGCATAGATGCAACTATATGAATCATATGTCTGTTTTCATGGTACATTAATTGTCCTTTTTAAGCCAATATGTGCTGACAAATATGTACATACTCCAACCAAGGAATAGAATAACAATGTGCATAAAAGGGACTTGCTACTACCATAATTGCCAACAACCACATATATTAAATTAATTAAAATAAAAGCCTGCACAAGAAATAAAGAGAAAAAAATACAGGAATAAGAAGGTTCTAGCATATAAAATAGGCACACAAAGTGACTGAAAGTTAGCTTTTACAAGAATGGTCTAATAATGTTCTATGGAGAAAAATATCAGACTATTAATATTACATATCAATTCATTTTCTGGTATTAGTTCCATCAAAGCAACTCTTCTATTTCCAAGTTATCCAAGTAATGAAGAGAAAAGCTCTTACTTTTGGGATATTATGTTAGCTTTGAAGGAAAGCTATTAAGAAAAATATATATATTATTTTTCTTCCTTAATAGAAAAAAGAATAGTAGATTCTCATTATCAGGACACATAAAAACATTTTAGTCCTGATTAATTCCTGTCATCTATATCATTTATATTATGATTTCAGTATCAAAATCTGAAGGCAAGGCACAACAGAAGTCATGAATAATATAGCAAGGCAACAGAGAAATCTTATAACAAATTGTATAGCTTAGGAAGCTGGGATATATTTCAGATTTGCATTTTCCCACAGTACTGTATAATGTCAGAAAGTTTTTACAGTAACAAACCTAGGGCTAAAAAACCTACACATTTAGGACAAATATAAGGTAATTCCTCTGGGACTCATTCATACATGAATACATACAATAGACTGCATTATTTAATCTTGTCATTTGTTAAAAGTTACTTCTGTATGGAAAGAAAGTAGCACATGAGGAAGAGAAGTAGGTCAGTTTTCTTCATTTGAATCGAATTGTCCATTCAGTTGTATCTGAACCTTGGCAATTCCATAAGCCAGCTCTCTCCATGATTTCTGATCTTGTACAGCTTCTTTCAGTTGCTTTATATTTTGGCCTGTGTCTGCTTTGATTACATCCAACCAGCACATTCTTTGGCATCCTCATTGTCTTTTCCCACTGACCATTCCAAACATCATGTTTTTTTCCAACAATGTTGATCTCATGACATGACTGAAGTAACTAAGACTAAGTTTTGTTACTTTTCCTTCTAGTGACATGTCTGGGTTTTACGTGCTTCAACACTTCTTTATTTGTTATCTTTACAGTCCAAGGGATGTGCAAGAGCCTCCTCCAAAAGAATCAATTTTCCTTCTATCCAACTTTTTCATCGTCCAACTCGTTCACAGCCATATGTAGTTATGGGGAACACGATAGTGCAGACTAGTCTACACTTAGTCATCAAGCATGTAAGCATCCCTGGTTTTCCAAATTTGATTCGTACTCATCATTGTTGTGTGACCCAGCATGATTTGGCGTTTAATTTCTTGGCTGCATTCACCATTTTGATTGACCAGTGATCCCAAAAAGGTGAATTCTTCCATGCATTCCACCTCCTCTCCATCAATTACTATTTTGATGTTTCCATTCTTTGCAGTTGTCATGAGTTTGGTCTTTTTGATATTCAGAAAGAGGGCAAACTTCTCACTTTCTTCTTTGAGTGTCATGATTAGGTGCTTTAGACCTTCCTGGGTTTCTGAGAGGAGGGTTGTATCATCCGTGTATCAAAGGTTAATGATGTTTCTTCTGTCAACTTTTACCACAATTTTTGATTTATCTAGCTCAAGTTTCCTGATGATCACTTCAGCATACAAGTTGAATGAGAAAGGTGACAGAATGCAATTTCTTCATTACCCATAAGTTAATTATCAGGGAAAAAATGGAGATTTTTAACCTATAATTTTGTAATGTAGAATTAATTAATTTATTAATTAATGGTGTCTTTTATAGGGATGGCAATAATTGGAAAAGAAAATACCTTCATTTCAGTCCAGTGATAAATAGTGCAAGATTAGGTAAGTACAGAGTTCTTGAAATGAGACTATGCTTACTGTATTTATATAAATAAACATAAACATTTACAAGCTAGATTTATAATTTGGTGTTTCCAGAGGGAATGTCAAAGAAAGAAACAGTAGAAGGACACATTAAGGGAATGAGAGAAGGTTCTCAGACCCATTTCTGGCCTGTTGGTATATATCTGGAATGCAATGACCTGGCTCAGTATCAGTCAAGAGACAGTTTATTATGAGTTTGTTGATTTAGAGAAAGTATATGATTAGTGAATATACCTGAATTATGCAATGTTTTCTATGAATATGGAGTTGACGTTGGTTGCTAAATGTGGTAAGAATGATACATAATAGAAGTAACACATGCAGGAATAAATACTGTAGAATGCTTAATGAATGATTCGACACTGAGCTGTGAGCAAGTCACATGGTGACCCCTTGGTTGTTTAATTTACATGTATGTGAGTGTGTGTGTGTGTACAATGCTTGTGGTGACATTAGAGGTGTGTTATTTGGAAATTAGAATGCAGATGATGGTATGCTTGCATGCACTGAGGAGGAAGCCAGTGACTCTCAGCCCAGACTGTAATTATGTAGGTATATTAACCACTTAGCTTTAAGGCTACTAAGTACCAAGCTTATTAATTCATGGTAAAGGCATGAAGAAAACCAATCAATCAAGCAATCAATCAATCAAACAATGATTTGAACTTCTGTGGCTATAAGAGGCACCATGACAGCCAATTCTCTGGCTGATAAAGATTCATGTGACTGATATGTAAATAATCAGTTGCAGTTTCCCATTAGCAGTGATGCCTTTCCTGGTATACTATAACACTGTGAGAAAGAGACCGGGAAGTGTCCAGCCTAATATACAGTAGATTGTCATATATTAGTTCTAGATTTAAAGTGAGTTCACTGGCTGGAATTTTGTATCCTTACCCTTTCATCTCAATAGAACATGTTAAAGACAACTGTGAGAATTGTGCTTGAGAAGCAATTACTTTATGTTCAACTATCTGGCAAAGACCTTGACAGGCAGTGGCACACTCATGCTGGCAGCGGGGAATCAACTGTCTTGTATTCTTCTTCTGCTATGCAAAACAGATTGTTCTCTAGCTGAGCCAGACAAGGTGAGACTTGAGCTAAACAAAGAAGCATAATGAAATACTGTATGTGATTTTCTGCTCCCTGGTTCAGGAGCTGGACATGGTTACTGGCTAAGATCACAAATGTTTAAAAGGCTAGATAGATTGTATGATGCAATGAAGATTGTGAATCTGCAAATTAATGTATCAAAGGGCAAGGAAGTTGTGTCTGTTAAGGAGAATGAAGCAAATGGTTTCAAGTTATAAATGAAAAAATAGAATGAAATGTGTACAGTATATTCTGGTAAAATGTTCCCTGAGGATAAAACGGATAGACATTTTAAGTTGTGCAAATACTACTACAAAAGTAGTGGGAAATATGTAGTCTGTGAAGCATGACTGTTTATCAAAAAAGCAAAAGTGACCATGAATCAGAGTGTGCTTCTTCCCATTTTGTTACATGGGAGAGTTGGAGATCAACAATAAGTTGAATACTATGGCGAACAGTTACCTTTCTAATTGGAAAAGTTAGAAATTGGAAATGATAGGGTCAAGAATGAATGGGTGCTCAATAAATATGGACTGAATAATAAAATACATGATAAGTGAAAAAGAGAATGTTAGCGTGGTTTGTCATGTAGTAAGAATGCATGAGGATCAATTCATAGAATAAACATGACCAAAGAGACAATGGACTAAGCGGAAGAGGAAGATCAAGAAAGTCATGGTTGGATAGAGTTGGTGAAATCCTAAAAAGGAAAGTAATGAGAAATTTAATGAATAAAATACAGTATTGATGTGGATATGTTGAAAGCAAAGATGGTTTGCAAGGATATAAAAGTATGGAGAGTTATAATAAAAAGTGTTGATATAAACTAGATTTTGCTATATTTCCTTTATTTTTTCTATATATCATGCCTTTAATGTTTACTATTTCTTACTCTTTTTCTACACTTTGCATAACATTTTTTACTCCAGAAAAAGTAGTATAATGGTTTGTGTGTGGTGTGTATAATGTGTGTGTGTGTAAGAGAGAGAGAGAGACAGAGAGAGTTCAAAATGCAAAAAAGGGTTTATTCATTTTAAAGCTATCATCTTCTGAGCGAAAATAGTGATTGAGTTAAATTTGTAAAAATTACATGAATAAAATATTTTCTTTTGTTCTTCTGAACAGAGAATGACTATCTTTTTATAGGCCAGTGTTCATACAGAAATTTTTTTTTTAGAGATGACTTGATTTCATGAATGTGAAATCTTGGTTTCATTCATTTAACAACAAATCTTTTTAGTAATCAAATAAATAATTAGCTAGACTGTAATATGTTAAGAGGCACTGTCTCCTCAAATTTCAAAAACAACTAATCATATTGCTTGCAGCAAGCTATCACTGAAGTGTGAAGAAGAGGTTGCACACCAATTACATTTCTTCATTTCCTTGCACCAGAGGTCAACACATCATTAATCTACCAAGCAACCTTTATTGCAATAAAGTTTCCAGTGGGACAATTCAAAGGGTTACAGGTGAATAGAAAATAAAGTCACTGACCAAACACTTTCTAATAAGTAGGAAATAAATAATAAGAAGCTCTTGACAGAATTCATTAGAAGAAAACAATTAGTTTTTAAAACAATAGATGGAAGAGCTAATAAATCAAATGAAGTGTACTAATTCTGGTTTAGAGGGGCTAATGCTAATGTTAACTTGGATTCACTCTGCTTCCAAATATATAAAGTGAACTTATTAGTATATTTTCCCTCCAAAAAGGAAAAAACGTAATAACGGCATTGTTCTCTAAACAGGAGCAGTGCACATGGTAAAGTAAAACTAGGAGCACTAAAGGACTGAGCATCAGATATGCTGTGGAATTATGTGAGAAAATTTTTGCAGAATACAGTAAATTCTATGCCACGCAAATAGACGAAGGGACAGAGTAGGCAGCAGTTAAAAGTGGAGAAATTTGATAGAATGATTCCATTCTATTATTGTGGAATGTTTAATAAAAGGAAAAATCCTAGAATGACAAGAAAGTGATCTAGCAAAGGAATCAAAGTGAAAAGCAGTACGTTTCAGCAGTTGTATTCTCTGAGTTTGTCTCATAAAGGAGTGTCTCTCTCAATCTTATCTCCTGCTCTCTAAATCAGAATTACTGTAATCCCCTTCAGGTGAAAGGAAGATCCCATTAATAATGAGCAGCAAGGCTGCATTACAAGTTGTGTTCTTCTGTGACAGCATCCTTCCCTTGTGAATACCAAATAAGTTCAATCAAGGGTTCTTTTTAAATTTCTAAACTGTCAAATCAGGATGTATAACAATTTGGAGGGAGGTTGACACACAAACCTATATTATACCTGTACCTTAGTTTTCTGACATTTATTTCTCTTTTCATTTACATGAGTTGTTATTAATCAAAACTGCTGGTTCATTAATAAACTGCTAATTAAAACTATATGTATGGTGAAAATATTATGAAGAAATATCATTCATATGTATATGTAGGTAAAGGTAAAGGTTTCCCTTGACATAAAGTCCAGTCGTGTCCGACTCTAGGGGGCGGTGCTCATCTCCGTTTCTAAGCCTTGGAGCCGGCGTTGTCCGTAAGGACCCGTCCGTGGTCATGTGGCCAGCATGACGTCACGGAATGCCGTTACCTTCCCGCCGAAGCGGTACCTATTGATCTACTCACATTTGCATGTTTTTGAACTGCTAGGTGAGCAGGAGCTGGGACTAGCAACGGGAGCTCACCCCGCCACGTGGTTTCGAACCGCCGACCTTCCGATCGGCAGCTCAGCAGTTTAACCCGCAGCGCCACCGCGTCCCTTCATATGTATATGTAAGTATATGTATATATAATATGCAATAGCATTATCATTATTATGAATGATTGATGTTCCTTTGTGATTCCAATTTTACCCTTGAGATGCTTTTTATTGTGATTCATAAATATTCTACTACTTTGACCTAGGAATGCTAAAAAACCAGCTAGTGAGAAGGAAAAGTGGACAAATGTCACAGTGGCTTACACCCTCCCAGGCAAATGCTGCACCTGTGATATGATGTGGGTAATATAAATTGCTGCTACTAAATCAATAACCTTTCCTTGACTAATTTTAGAAAGCTGTGATCTTCATCTGAGCATTGTGTTTCTCTTCCATTACAGAAAGCTAATACCAATATATATTGACAAATGCAGCTGAGTTGTGTGATGTTGCTGTTTTTCACTATCAGTGGAGTGAAATTCTAGGAAGGAAACACAAATCAAATACAGTATTCAAAAAGTACTATTTTTGTCAACCTCAAAATAAAGGAGTCAGATTATATATATCGATATATAATAGATAGAAGGTAGGTACAGAAGGTAGGTAGATAGAAAGAAATCGATATTCTTAGAAGAAGTCACTATTTCTAAGTTTTGTTTCCTCCTATCTTTAATCTTTTGTTAGTTTTGTGCTAGTATGTTTGTTGCTGATGCATTTTCAGTTGATTATTGTTCCTTTATTCTGAAACTATGCTTGATTGGATAGAATAGTTAAAAATAGGACTGTGCTGGCTGCGATACTGAATAATTAGTTCTTTCACAAACATCCAGTAAAAACTAGCTTTCAGAGAATGCACTGCCATGCATAATTTGTTTCCACTGAGTATTGGTTGACTGAATAAAGTAGCTTAACCACAGTTAAACAAGACCTGTGTCAAAATCAGGTCAAAAACAATAGCACGAGGAAGGATTTCATGGCCATATTTTCTTGTAAAAATCTCCAAATATTTATTTCTTGACTTGTCCATTTTGTTCTTGTTCATTTGTATGAACACAGAGCAGTGAATTAATTCTTCTAATCTGTAGTTGTCTACATTTCCCAAAGAATTTTATGAGAACACACGTATTTACTATGCATGCACAATGAATTCTGAATCCTAAAAACAAAATGAACAACAAACAAAAGCTTCTGAATATAGCAGGGTTTTATAACTAAATAAAAGGATTCTAAGGAAGTTAAAAATTAGAAGGACTCTGATTACACTTTTTCAGGCTAACACATTTTATTAAAAGCTACAGCTCACTTTATCAGATATCATGGCTAAATTGATACAAGGTTTAAATTGGAATGAGGCAGGGGAAGAAGGGGAAGGTAGGGTCGTTATGCAGATGCAGCTTACATGTGAAGATGTCATGAGTAAGATGGCGAGCAGGAAGGGGCTCCCATCCAGGGTGGAAAACGCATGCGTAGTATTGAAGAGGTGATGGACTCGTCCCTGGGGGAGCTGGGGGTGTTGACGACCGACAGGAAGCTCTGGCGTGGGCTGGTCCATGAAGTCACGAAGAGTCGGAAGCGACTGAATGAATAAACAACAACAACAAAGTATTGAAGAATTAAGCAGCCATTCAAAGAGACACAGATCAGGTCCGCCTTAGCCTTTGGGGTTTATATGTCTGGGTTTTTCCCACGCTTATTCAGTTTGTTAGGATTCTGTTATGAAGCAGTAATAAACACTAGAGAACTACTCCTCGTTTCAGTGTGTGTGTCTCTGTTAGGACATCAATCCTAACAAACTCCTACTCCCATCGAAAGAGGGAGGAACAAGGAAATAAAGGAGAGACATTTGGGAAATGTCTTCAGAAAACCAAGAAATTCGGCAAGCCATCCAACAATTAGCAGCAGCCCTGCAACAACACCAACAACAGGTAGATCTCCAGATCAACACATTACAAGCTGCCATGTTACAGCAGTTACAACAACCAGCTCCGATTAACCCACAACCAGTGCCAGCAGCAGCAGCAGCAGCAGCTCCACCAGGGCAGTCTACCAGAGAATTTTGGAGGAGAAGCAGGACAGTTGAGAACCTTTCTGACACAGTGCACAATGTTTTTCGACAGCAGACCAGCAGAGTTTCCCACAGACAGAACCAGAGTCACCTTCATCCTAAGTCTGCTAAAGGAACCAGCAGCCAAATGGGCTATTCCCATGGTGGAGAACAATGACCTGATTCTCAACGACTACCAGAACTTTTTGGCAGGGTTCCGAGCACACTTTGACGACCCGATCAGAGAGGTCACTGCCAGCCGGGAAATTCGGAAGCTCAAGCAAGGTAACAAGAGGGTGGGAATCTACATTGCTGATTTCAAGTTGTTAGCAGGAGATCTGGACTGGAATGAGAGTGCCTTAAAGGACCAATTCAAACAGGGGCTGGATGAAGAAATTAAGAATGAATTAGTGTGCCAGGGAACACCAGCTAACCTAGAAGCATTATATCAGTTGTCTGTGGTCATAGATGCCAGGCTAGAAGAGCTCAGACAGATGCAGCCAGGGAGAGGCAGGGGCCTCAGGACACTTCCAGGATTTCCAGCTCTCTCTGCAGCATCTCCTTACTCAGGACCAGAGGAGCCGATGCAGATTGGGGCGAGCAGGAGGCTTATTTCCGAGGCTGAGAGACAGAGAAGGAGAGAGAGAGCCCTCTGTTTCTATTGCGGAGGAGAGCTTGCCCAGTGAGAGCTTGCCCAGTGAGAAGCCAAGCAAATTCCATAAGAGCCCCAGGGCAAGCAGCTGAAACAAGAGCCATCTCCGCCTCTACTTCCAACCAGGGAAACTCCGTCGGTCTCCTTCCACAGAGCTCAGCAGGGAGACCATCAATCAATTAAGGAGGGCTCATTCCGAGGATTCCAGGCAATCCTTTTACTACTTACCAGTAATAATGCACGTAAACCCAGAGCACCAGGTCAAGCTAGAGGCCCTCGTGGATTCTGGAGCTTCAACCAATTTTATTGATGAACAGACTGTACAAGACTTCAACATCCCGACCATAGAATTGCCATGTCCCATAGAAGTGGAGACCATTGACGGCCAGCCCCTCAAGGCAGGGCCGATTAGAAGGTTCACAGAACCGGTGCAACTGACAACGGGAGACCACACTGAGTGGATCCAACTGTATGTTACTGCATCGCTTAATGTACCTGTAATCCTAGGCACACCTTGGCTGAGGATCCACAACCCATTGCTGAACTGGACTATGGGAGCAATCTCCTTCCCAGCTAAGAAATGCCAGCACCACAGGATTCAAGCCACTCTCTGCTCTCCAGCAACCAATGCAGTCACGGAAGCAGGGGGGGTCCAGTTGCCAGCCAAGTATGCAGATTTCGCAGACATTTTCAGCGAAGAGGCCACAGCACTACCCCCCCCCCCCAATAGGGACTGTGATTGCACCATTGAGTTGATACCAGGAGCCAGGATTCCAGCAAGGAAACAATATCCCATGTCCCCCAAAGAACTAGCCACCTTAAAGGATTACTTGGATTCTAATCTCCAAAAGGGGTTTATCCGACCATCTACTTCCCCAGCGTCTGCTCCTACCTTCTTCGTACCAAAGAAGCCTGACCCGTTGGCACCTGCAAACCAGGAGACACCCATGAGAGTGGTCCACAATTTCAGTTTTTTAAATAAACTCACAAAGAAGGAAACTTATCTACTGCCCCTAATATCTGATTTGCTGGATCGTTTACAGAAAGCATGCATTTTTACCAGGTTGGACCTCAGGAATGCGTACAATCTGATCTGGATGAAAGAGGGACACGAATATCTGACTGCCTTCAACACCAGGTTTGGTAAATTTGAGTACCTTGTTTTGCCCTTTGGCTTGTCTAATGCAGGAGCCATATTTTCCCGATTTATGAATCAAATTTTCTCTGATTTACTAGATAAGTATCTGGTCATTTATCTAGATGACATATTAATTTTCTCTGAGGATGCTACAACTCATGTAACCCATGTATGTAATGTCTTACAAAGACTGAGAGAGAACAAGCTGTTCGCCAAGCTAGAGAAGTGTGTCTTTGATTTAACTGAATTACATTTCCTGGGCTATAAGGTATCAACAGAAGGCATATCCATGGATCCTTCTAAGGTCCAGGCAATTCTCTCTTGGCAACCTCCCCGAAATGTTAAAGAGGTACAAAGATTTCTAGGATTCTCCAATTTTTATAGGCGGTTCATAAAGAATTTTAGTGACAGGGCTAGACCCCTCACACAGCTTTTGAAGAAAGGATCAAAATTTATTTGGGGGGAGAGAGAGCAAGCAGTCTTCCAAAAATTCAAGCAACTCTTTGCATCCCAGCCACTGTTAAGACACCCTGATCCCACGAAGCAATTCATAATGCATTCAGATGCTTCCGATATTGCTATTGGGGCGGTGTTATTGCAATATACAAACAAAACCGAGAATACATTGCTTCCGTGTGCCTTTTTTTCATGCATGCTCTCACCAGCAGAGATAAACTATGATGTTTTTAACAAGGAGTTGCTAGCAATTAAAGCAGCATTCCAAGAGTGGAGGCACTGGCTAGAAGGTGCAACCTTTCCTGTGAAAGTTTGCACTGATCACAAGAATTTACAGCTTCTACAAAACACCAGATCCCTCACCCCACGCCAAATCAGATGGAGCCAGTTTTTCTCCCATTTCAATTTTGTTATTTCTTATGTTCCTGGGGCGCAAAACTGCTTGGCAGGGCCCTATCTTGATCCTTTCAGGCAACCTCTGCCACTCACCAGGAGGTACAGGCTACTATATTACAACCTCACAACTTTGATCAGTCTATGAGGGGGAACCAGACAGAGATTTTAGCAGCAGGTAGACAAGCAGAGGACCTATTTACAAGAGTCAGAGCTCAGCAACAACAGGACCTGTATGCCAGGGCCAGGATGGATGACCTCCAGAGGAGCCCGCAAGACACTGCCTCCCCATTCAATGTGGAGGCAGGAATCCTCTGGCATAGCAGGCGATTATACATTCCCCCCTCATTGAGGGAAGAAGTACTGAGACTTTAACATGACCATCAAACGGCAGGCCACAGAGGTGTTTTCAAAACTCTCCATAGAGCTCTGAGAGACTACTGGTGGCCTAAGATGACTGCAGACATAAAGGGCTACGTGGCTTCTTGTCATACCTGCAGACAAGACAAGCCTCTCCCAGGGAAGCCCACAGGGCTCTTGCAACCCCTACCCACCCCCAGTAGGCCTTGGGATACAATCTCCATGGATTTCATCACTGATTTACCCCTGGTCCAGGGGCTGACTTCCATACTAGTGGTGGTAGACCTTTTCACAAAAATGGCACATTTTATTCCTTGCAAGGGCCTCCCATCTGTGCAAGCCACAACACAGTTGTTCATGGACCATGTTTTTAGGTATAGAGGCATGGTGAATCACTTGGTGAGTGACAGAGGCCCACAGTTCACTTCTAGGTTCTGGAGGGCCCTTTTCCAGTCATTAGGGGTCCAGATCCACCTGTCATCATCACATCATCCAGCTAGTAATGGACAAGCCGAGAAAATTAACCAATGGTTACAGAAGTATCTCAAGTGTTACACAACTTATCAGCAAGACAATGGGCCAGCCCTGCTCCCCATGGCAGAATTTACTTATAACAACTCTGTGCAATCCTCTACCAAGATGTCCCCCTTCCAAGCACTTTACGGGGTTCACCCTCAGGTGTTGCCCACCTCCTCCCAGCAGGGAACTGTTCCAGCCACAGCTGATTTTCTTAAAGAGCAACAAGCCGCACAGGAGTTGTTAAAGGAGCAGCTGAACAGGGCAAAGAGTGCTTACAAGAGAGCTGCAGATGCTCACAGACAAGAGGGGCCAGCAATTGCAGTAGGAGACAAAGTGTGGCTCTCTACCAAGTTTTTGACCTCTACCAGGCCCTCCAAGAAGTTGGACTCTAAGTTTGTGGGCCCTTTCACTGTGGTACAGCATATAAATCCAGTGGCTTATCTCTTAAAGCTGCCAGCATCCATGAAAATCCATCCAGTTTTTCACAGAGCCTTGCTAGCCAAAGACCCTCCCCCA
Organism: Candoia aspera; assembly: GCF_035149785.1. Lineage (NCBI taxonomy): Eukaryota > Metazoa > Chordata > Lepidosauria > Squamata > Candoiidae > Candoia > Candoia aspera. The sequence continues at coordinate 53,428,578 of NC_086157.1, read as the reverse complement.
AGTGCCTTACGATTGCAACTGCCCCCACCACCTCCAGTAATTGTGGAGGGGGAGGAGGAATACGAAGTCAAGGAAATTCTGGACTCTAGACGGAGGGGAAGGGGCATCCAATATTTCATACACTGGAAAGGGTACCCTGAGGAAGAGCGCATGTGGGAGAATGCCAGAGATGTGCATGCACCAGCACTGCTTCATCAATTCCATCAGCTTTTCCCTTACAAACCCAAGCCTCGCACTCTACCAGAGATTCCTCACTTGGCTGAGCAAGCAGAGGAATTCGTAAGTTTGCACCTTCCACCCCCGCCTGAAGCCTTGACACCAGTTACAGAGCAGGGGGGGGGGACCACAGCCCTCCACCTCCAGCTTGCATTTCCCAGGGGGGAGGGGGGATGACTCTTCTAATTATCTAGCTATTTTCCAGCAGCAGCCACCTGGGCCAGAAGCATTATCAGACCTGGAGAGCAGCACTGATTCGTCCTTGGAGGAGTTTTCCTTTGAAGACTTTCCATTGTTGCCCAGTTCTCATGGGAGCTTAGAAGCAGACATGGACTCCTATCAAACGTCTGGAAGAGAGGGGGCTGAAATGGAATGTGAATCTGGATGGGAGGGTGATGTCATGAGTAAGGATGGTGAGCAGGAAGGGGCTCCCATCCAGGGTGGAAAATGCATGCGTAGTATTGAAGAATTAAGCAGCTATTCAAAGAGACACAGATCAGGCCCGCCTTAGCCTTTGGGGTTTATATGTCTGGGTTTTTCCCACACTTATTCAGTTTGTTAGGATTCTGTTATGAAGCAGTAATAAACACTAGAGAACTACTCCTCGTCTCAGTGTGTGTCTCTCTGTTAGGACAGAAGAGATTACAAGTACCTTATCAATTAATAACTGTAATGTGTTGAAAATTGACTGTGTTTGTTGAGACATTTGAGTCCAGCAGCCTCTCACTCAAGGCCTTCATTGATATTTGACTACTTGTTCTTTTACTGTTGATAGCTGATCCTAAAAGGCAAAGCCTATCTACCACTTCAATATCTTTGTGTCACTTCTAAGGCTGGTTGTGGTACCTGTTGTCATTAGTTTGGTCTTCTTTACATTTATTTTTGTCCCGTTTTCTCACTATGCTCCTTTTATTGTGTAAGACTTTAATTACTAGAGCATGCAGATTTTTCAACAGACCTGGGATCCCGTGGTGGTAGGCAGCCCACATGTTGGCTGTATAATGTATGATATTTTCCCACTTGTGGTATTGTTTTCATCTATATTTACTATTTTAATATTTTTAATTGGTTTTGGAGTATGTTTTAATAGTAGGTTTATTGTATGCTGCCCAGAGTCACTTCATGTGAGATGGACGGCCATATAAATTTGACAAATAAATAAAATAAATAAATCCTTTGCACTTTTGGCTATCAGAGTAGTATAATCAGCATAGTACAGTTTATTGATGTTGCTTCCTCCAGTTTTAAAACCATGTTCATCTTCTCCCAATCCAGTTTCTCTTAAGATTTTCTTAAGGTTCTATTGTTGATAGATATGATAAATGAATGACTCAAGCTGAACAGCAGAATAAAGAAATTAAAGAACTGAAGACTGAAGTCTCAGCAGACAGAACTGAATAAATTGGTAACTAAACTAGAATTAGTTGAAACAGAATTACTTAAAAACAAGTTAAAATTTAGTATATCTGAGGATTTTAATGAAGAATATCTAGAGAGAAAAAATATTCAAATTTTCATGTTATAAGTTTTCAAATTCATTCAAGTCTGTAAATATATTAGTGGCGCATGATTCAGAATCCAAATAAATAAAATATTGTATGATTAAATGGATTAAAAAAATTGAGTGTAGTAATAGAGATGCAATAATGAGAATTTTAATGAAAAATTGTATTTACTTTGAATGTTATCCATAGAGAAAATTGGTATGTTTTATCACTAGTACATTACTTCATTTCTGAGAGATAAAATGGATAATTAATTTTATAAAAATTGTTGGAAATATAATGAGCAAGTTGAATCATTCTTTCCTATCTGGTGACAATGTTGTAAAGTTCAACAGTTCTGGAAATATGTTCAGTACTAGAATAGAATTATTTTTAAAACTTGAATCCCCATTTCAACTGTAATATTTTTATTAACTAAAAATTAATAAACTATACATCCCTTCAATTTATATGGAATTAGCTTTGAATATGTTAACAACCATAAGGATCTTACACGCTTTTTACTGGAAAAGTTGTATCTCCTAAGAAGAATGGTTGACCATGTTGTGGAGTATGCTTCAATATCAAGAATAACTTCGTACTTTAAAAGTAAATCCTACTAAAATTAAGTTAAAACTTGAAACCATTCCTGGTCTGTAACCAAATACAGAGACTTGTACCTCATCCAAGATCAGAGTTTCTCTATATAGAGAAAACTTAATTTAATCTCCATTAAATGAAGACAAATTGGGATGCGGTGGCACTGCGAGTTAAACTGCTGTGCTGCTGAGCTTGCCGATAGGAAGGTCAGCGGTTTGAATCCATGTGATGGGGTGAGCTCCCGTTGCTAGTCCCAGCTCCTGCCAACCTAGCAGTTCGAAAACATGCCAATGTGAGTAGATTAATAGGTACCACTTTGGCGGGCAGGTAACAGCGTTCCGTTTAGTCATGCCGGCCACATGACCACAGAAGTGTCTATGGACAAATGCCAGTTCTTCGGCTTTGAAACGGAGATGAGCAGCACCCCCTAGAGTCAGACACGACTGGACTTAATGTCAAGGGAAACCTTTAGCTTAAATGTAGACAACTGCCTCAAGTAAAACTCTGAGCATTGATTTTAACTGTGCAATTATGGGCATGACTAATTTGTTACAATGGCAGTTGTTACAAATATTTCATCAGCAACTGCATTTTATTTAGTGAAATCTGCTTTCATACAAATAGTTGCTTAAAACACATTGAGCACATAGATTTCATCTTATCGCTCCATTCTTCCTATTATTGTAGTAGAACTTGTGTTTGCAGTCAAAATGATGAAGTACATGATAAGCTGAACTACATGAGCCATTAAAAATAACCTGCAGCCTATAGAAGCATATTACAGTTTTGTGGTGCACAGTAAAGATATTATAACCTTTCTAGCTTGCTGTTGGAAATGGAGTTTTTTAGTATTATTTGGCTTAACACAGGTTCCCCACAATTCTTTCTAGAAATTTTATATGCATGCCTACTTATAAAAACACTCTATTATTTTGATATTCTAGAACAACTATAAATGTTCGGTCCTGATAGAGTACTCTCCTGCTAACCTTAGAATCAGCCAGACCATTACATTTCTAGGAATTTAAATTCAAAAGTATATTCACAAATAAAGATAATGTTGTTTAATACAAAATGACAAGAAATGCTTTAATACTTGTAATATCCTAACCTCTTTAAAAGTTTTTTAAAATTATTATTTATTAATCTTTTACCTCTGCCTATTTCCCCCTCTCATTCTGATTGGATCTTCTATAGTAGTCTGCTCTCTTCAACTACTACTGGCTAACTCATATTGTGTATCACACTAAATCTTGGTTTGCTGAATAAACTACAACAGCTAGGTTCATACAACACACATATAAGCATATTATATAAGCATATATAATAGAATACAAATCACAATGGTTGGGTTTTATATATCACCGAAAAATCAAATCAAACCATATCATGGCTTAGAGTGATAAGTATATCTAACTCTTTCTCTAACTGTATCTTACTTTCATGGTATCATCAACTAGTCGTTCACTCAGCTACCATACCAGTTACCACAAGATTTTAAGGAAAACCTAAAGACATATGTATTCTCTCAGGCCTATCCTGCTCTGACTTCCACTAGTATCATCTATGGTTTAGTTGTAACTGTATCTTATTTTACCACTGTGATGACAATATGTTTTAGTGGCTGCTGTTTATGGGTTTTACTAATACAATATTGCTTTATTGCTGATGAATTATTGCTCTTCACTTCTTTGAGAACATATCTGTCCTAACAGCCAGGAAACACGCTGAGACAAGGAATTGGTCTCTAATGTTTATTGCTAGTACATAACAGGAATCCTAACAAACTGAAGAAGCGTGGGAAAAACCCAGACATATAAACCCCAAAGGTTAAGGCGGTCCCGATCTGTGTCTCTTTGAATGGCTGACCAATTCCTCAGTGCTACGCATGCGCTTAACAGTCTGGATGGGAGCCCCCTGCTCGCCATCCTTACTCATGACAATATCTGCCTTTAAAGATGATCCACAATATTGTAAGTAAACTGATGAAAGGAAACAAAACTGATGAAATGAAACGAAATATCCTGATATGTGATATTTGATTACTTCTACAGTATTTGTTGTTACCCATTTAGCCTTGTATTTGAGAAGTGCTATTGTTGAAAAGGTAGTGGTGAGCTTGCTCATGCACCATTTCTCTGCAACTCCTATCAAGCATATTTCTTCCAGTGTTACATACAAATGAAAGACAGCTGCCCAGTTCCAGGAAGTGATACCCCTGCTTTAAGGATTTACAGTCAGGTCCTGTGTGAACACTCCCACGTGGTCTGTTTATCTATTATACAAAATAAGAATTTAAACTGCTACATAAAATGAACATACTATACATGTAGCAGTATATAATACTGCTATAATACATACAGTATATAATCAGGTATAGAATGTATAGGCAGGAGAAAAATATATGCCTATGAAGACAATACAGATTTTGGAAGTTACACAGATATTTAACATTTTTTTTTAAAACGGATGTACTAAACATAGGTTTATTATTGTTATTAGTGGGAAATTCTGAATAGATGAAACTACAGTTACAAGGGTGTATATGTGTAGGAAGATGGAAAGGAACCAAGGTGGAAATTGAAACCACCAGTTACCCCATGATTCAAGTCAGGCCAATCTCTTCCAAGAGTCAGGTGATGGTAAAATAATAGTGCAGAACTCCAGAGAACAATCAAAAAGTGGGTGGTTCCCTCCTTTCCCTCCTGCCTGCCCCAAGAAACACCAAAATATTAACAGTTACAACTACAAATATGTAGGATACAAGGCCATAGGGAAGCATTGTACAAAGCACAGCTCCTGGCTCCTTACCCTCCATTAACACATTAGACTCATTATTGACACAGTTCTTTTCACCTGCCCTCGTGAATCAGCCCTTATTGTTTTTGTTTGTTTAATTCATATAGTAACAGAATCTGTCCAACAGTTCTGGTAATCCAACAATTCTGGTGGTGTGATGGTGTGATGGACAGGTGGACACCTAGTTGGGAAAGAAGACTATTTCTCCCTTTTTTATAAGAATCAGTTTGGCGGTTGTGAAATAGATAAATTCCAGATCAAAAAAAGCAATTATTTTCAAATAGACTAAAACACCCTTGTTGCCAGAAACATGCTTGTAATGGTATGTGAGAAAGACCTTGAGAAATGGGGTGAAGAGATGCTGCCTAGGGAATGTCCAGATAAGGGAGGGCATAGACCACAGCTGCATAATGGGCAGAGAATGAGGCTCCCTAACTTCCCAGGCTGTAAAGGAGATGGTGGGAGATTTGTACTTTCAAACTTGCAAGGTTCTGTTAATGTAGTCTTACAATAAAGTAGAATTAGCTCATCTGGTCATGTTTCCTGTCTGGTGTGCCTGGGGAGGCTGACAATGCTAGACCTTGATAGGATCCCAAGAGAGGTCATCAGCTTTACTTATTAAATAAGCAATTGATCTGCTCTGTGGTCTGCTAATAATTGTATAAGCAGGTTTATAATAACTGCTTTGATGGAAGGGTAAATAGCTTCTGCTTCCACTTGCCTTTGCATTTTGTATTGCATCCTGCTGATGGTAGAAAGAGCTGGCTTGTGAGCCTGGAACCAGAGATACATAAGAGATTGTTGCATCTCTCCACAAAATGAATTGTTGGCTTTGTCATCCAGAGCTGACTCATTCTGAAGTAATATGTTGTGCTTGTCTTCACTTCATTGCTTGCCAGCTCAAAATTATTTGGTTGTTCTTAGGATTTCTGAATTGTTGTGGTAATGTTGTAGATTTTCATTAACAAGACTTCAGTTGCCTGAATCAATGAGGTGCCTGAAGAATCTACTGGCATGGTCAATAATGGAAATAAACCCATTATTGAAACCCAGGTTGTTAAGGATCTAAGCAGGTGTTTCAGTTACATTAAGTAAAATCATCTCTCATTTAAGGCATTCTTCAAAACTCAGTCCTGATTGATCTGCTACTTTTTATGTTTTTTCTTGCTCAAAGTTCTCAGTTGTCTCTGATTGTGTCAAAAATGTCTTCTCAATTCAGGCTCATATGGAAATGTCTGCACATTGGAAGTTAGACATGCCAAATGCCATGAGGCACTAGAGGTAGTGCATGGCACAAACTGCTAGCGATGCTTGCCTAAGTTCATCTAGGTTTTTAATTATGTCCACCTGTTCACATCTTGGCAAAACTCTGAATTAGCCAATTAACCTTGTTTCTTCTTCTAAAAGCTTCTTAACTGCCCGTGCTTGAATGAATGTTTATTTAAGTGGTTTCTTTTCAAGGACTTTAGAGGCTCAGGGCCTTCATGGGTGGTTGTCACTGAAACATCACATTTAGACTTTAAACAGACTGCACAATCCTGGAAGGACAAATTCAGCAGCGTGTCCCTTTGTGGATTACCCAGAATGCAAAGATTTCAAAAGTTTGCTAGAACAGTTTCATCTTAAATAGCATACAAGGAATGGTGGGATGCTTAAATATTAACAAAATTTGTTTCAGCCCCTTCTACTTGGCAACTATTCAGCTTCGAGAAAATTAACAAAAAAGCAGTTTGCTCAAAGAAAGTTGATCCCCATTGATCTCTATTAGAGTGATTAGCAGTAATTTGTAAGACCATCTGATTAGTTTATTATTAGAGAAAGGGTATTTTTAATTCTACTCTCCCTCTTTACAGCCTCCTGACTGATAGGTTCTCCCCCTTCTGGGCTCTTCTGTCTCTTTATTCTGGGAACAGGGACAGCCTTTCCTTCTCAAATGGAAGCTCCTCATGTTTGCCATAGAAAAGGTGAGTCTCTGCAGTCTCTAACAACTGAACTTGATGGACTTTTCTAAATGCATCACGTGCCAGCTTTGGAGGGTCTTCTTTTCACTTTACTTCTGATTACTGTTCAAAGATAGAAATATAGTAACTGCAGTCAATAAGCATTGTCTGGTTATAAAGTCAGTCATATTCTTGCTTTTTGAATCCATATTCCCATGTTCTTCCAGAGAAAGTGTATCTGCAAAATGAACAGTGGCTGTTTCACCTATGGCAGAGATTAAAGCTGCAGATCCTTCCTGGGAGCTCAATTCATCCTCTGAAAAAGAGGAAAGCTCTAAAAGTTGTTGGCTATCAATCACTGCTTGCATATCTCATTCCAGGGCTTCATAATTGTTTGAGATATGTGTACCATTTCACTACTTACAGTTGATGCCTTCTTGTGTACTAAATATTCTTCAGTTTTGGGCTCTGTAGTTGGCTTGATGAAAAGATGTGCTCCACTCTCTTCTTCCTTTTACCCATCCTCTTTTCTGTTAAAAAAAAAACAATGATCTCCTCTTAACTCCAACGGCAACAAAACAAATTCAGGACCAAAGAAAAAAGCTTAACATGTGAGTCTATGGTGAAGAGTCATAACATACTAAAGAAAAGTCATAAAAAGCAAGGAGGAGGATATTAAAAAAACAAAAATGCTAAAAGAATAGTACTAGAATGGTGAAAGAATTATATATATATATTTTAAAAAGAGTAACTTCATTTGTTATTCTAAAGTATGTTGTGAGGAGCTTGCTAAAGAAACTTATATTCTTGTAACATTTTCAGCTCCTCTTCCTGTCCTCACTGACATCTGGCCGGTTCTCTGAAAACTGGATCTCTCTCTCAGATCCTGCTTGCTGCAGCTGACTCTACACTGCAGATTACTTCACTCTGACATACACAGTATTGCCTGTCTACACTGTCGTCCCCCCCCACAAAAAAACCAACCCATTCAGGAATGCCCAGCGAGCTCCTCCTCCATCACTCATACTTTGTTAAGGCAGTTATTTTAATTAGACACTTTGCTTTTCAGTTTTTACATGACAGTGAGCCTGATTTTGCTCCATAGAAAATAAACCCTTTAATTTTGAGACCATCATGTCATCATAAGTCCATCAGGGTAACTCACTTTGCCACAGTCAGTTAACAAAAGCTCTGTTTATGTTCACTGGCTTGTAGCCTTCCTCTATCTGGCATTTTCCTGATCCCTTGGAACTGAAGCTCCTGTAATTGCTAGCTGCTGTGAAGCCTTCTGACCACAGTGACAGCAGAAATCGGTTGGCCTAGAAAAGAGCAAGAGTCATTGTAAACAGCGGAATGTCTTTGTCTCCTTCTTCTTCCAAAGAAGATTTCAGGGCAGTCAGAAATGGACCTGACAGAAATATGCCTCATAATGAAAAACTGGAGAAAAAGAACAGCTGCCAGTTGGATTCATTGAGATAAATACAATAAATAAATATTTGGTTCCTTAAAGTAAGTGTATCTTTAAAAGCACATAATCAAAAAACATATCATATAATAACATAATATTCAATATGATTGAATGCACAGAGAGTATAGAACACAGTCTAATGGTCTTCAGATTAATGGACATTTTTATAGAATAATGAAGACTACTAGTATCTGAAGTAGTCCAGTTTATGTAATTTGCATAATTTTATGTTATTACATACTTAAGTAATGTACATAAACACAAATAGTGTAAGTTTCAATTTAATGGACAGTTGGGATAAGAGATACCCCTTGTCCTGAATTATTCCACTCAATTCAGGTTTCACCATATACACACATATAGAAGCATGTACATAATTTTCAACGAGAAAAGAAATGAATGTCCATATGTGAACAAGACTTTTATGAAGCTTCAGGAGCATTAATGTAGTGCCTGTCTGCAACACCTTAAAGCAGGGACATCTTTGGCCAGGTTCATCCAACAGCCCTCCACAATTGCCTTGAGATCCTGCCTTGAGAGAAAGAAGATATACTTGGTTTAAGGAATTGCAGATAGATGCTTTGTGTGAAACCTCCAATGCACCCATTTGTCTTCAAAGCTGAAATGCTGCATAGGGATGGATGGACAGGTAATGGGATAGGTACTGTAGGTAGGTAGCATGTATAATGCTGCACCTCATTTGCTTTAACTTTTTAATGTATCCCTACAATTCATGCCAACAGTATAAAACTCAGTACAAATTGTTATGTAGGTAATGTTATAGTAAGATTTAAATATCAATAGCAAAAAACAAATAATAAATAAGATATATTCATTACATATTTACAATTTGGTGGTATAAAACTGGTTTGAAACCACAAGCCTGCTGTGTTTGGTCACAGTTTAATGAGATTAAAAGAAACCTAATCTTGGTTTTCTACACCTGATAACAGTTTGGATGGGTTTTAAGATAATTAGCCTTTTGGTGTTATTGTCATATTATTTACATTGTACCAACAACACACATACAAATCCAGGCAGATCTATATAAATGTGACATTAAATCATGGTCAATGAGTTTAACTGATAGCAAACCTCAATTACTTAATAGTTATACTTGATACTGATGAAGTTTGATATTGGGGATGTTTGCATTTTATTAAACTCAAATTGTTCCAAAGCACATTAGAACTAGTTATAAACTGACCTACACTGCCTGCTAATAAATATACGTTTGATTTTATGTATATAACTGCATGCACATATATGTAGACATATGCTAGTATATATGGATCATTTATGGATCATTTTATTGATTGATTTATTAAATGATCATTTATGGATCATTTTATTGTAAATCGCCAAGAGTCCCTCCTTTGGGGGGGAAATGGGCAGTGATAAAATTTGATAAATAAATAAAATAAATTTATTTTTGCAAGTGATAATCATGTGCATTTAACATTCTATCTAACAATAATATTAATATGAAACTTTCAATTACACATTCATGAATATATGTTAATGTCAATCAGGACAGATCTGAGCTAAAAGCTTAACTCTGCAGGCAACTGAAGAATATCACTAACAAAGAACCACCTCTTGCTGTGTTCTTTTTCACTTGTATTTTCAAGACGTATCAGTATATATTTTTTGCATTTTCCACAATTGCTTTATTCATTAGCCATCTTTTAAAACATAATTATTTAAACTATTTTAATGTTACTCCTGGAAATCAAAACATTCATTGTTCAGTGCCAGTGCCTAAGGAATTGCTGTAAATTATTAAAACTTTCTTAATAAAATGTTACTGTAGGTACATGAATATCCTACCTGTTGAACAAATAGATACTGAGACCAGGAAAATGACTGTCTGTATTATCCATTCTGACTTTGGTCACCTTAATTATTAGTGCTTTGCTGGTGGGAAAAAGAAAAAAAAACAACTGTATTTTTAATCTTCAATTGAGAGTGGTATATTGGTTAAGGTGTTGAACTAGGACTGGGGAGACCAAGGTACAAGTCAAGCTTCAGGCACGGAAGCTCATTGGGTGACCAAGGACCAGTCAATGTCTCTTAGCCCACCTAGCTCACAGGCTTGGTGTGGAAAAAGCCTGAAATTGAAAGTATACCACCTCTGGCTGCTAGAGGAAAGGGGGTGAAGATAAATATGTCATGAAAACGATTGTCCTTCAGTTTGCCTTCTTGGTGAATTACTACTTTGACATGGTGGGAGGACTCAGTAATTTTATTAAATACTGAGCAATGGAGATTGGAGATTGCCATATATGTAATGGCAACATAACATCACCAACGCTAACAGTATTGAAAGAGGACTTCCTTACTTTACAAGGTCACTAACAATCAGGACATGGAATGTGAGGATATAAAACCAAATAAAACGTGAAATTGTCAAGGCAAATATGAAGTATAGTAAATTAGATATCTTAGGAATAAGTGAATTTAGTAGGACTGGAATGATCCACTTTAATTTAGACCATTATGTGATTATAAACGGCAAGAATCTGTATGAGGGAAAGGAACTTAATATGGATTAGAATTCCTTCAAAAGGAAATATTAAAAGTACAATGAAAATAATTCCAATGTGGGGAAAAAAATAGAAGACAGCAGGAGAAGGCAATGTCACTGCATACATACTTATTGAAGATCTGAAAATGAAAAAGGCCTATACAGGAATTTTAAACATTCCAAATTAATTGATTTTTGGTGTGTTGTTTGGGTGGCCTTGAAATCAGGTGGTTCTTTTCTTATCAGTTTCAACCTTCCACCTGAATGATATGGCAGTTAAGTTATAAATGTTTCATAAATCATATTCAGAAATGTTCCTTAATGGTTCATGATCAAACTGGAGTGACTTTTCAGTTGGATGCCAGAACATCCAGTCATGGATCCTAAACTCTGTAATATGTTATTAATGACATGGATGACGTAGAAGACACAATATTTGTTAGGATGGTTGCAGTTCTGAAACTGGGCACTGCAGTGCTCCAGGATACTGCAATCTCACAAGGTTGTTGTGGGATATCTCTCTGTATTCCTCTGTGTTTCCCTTGAAATTTTAAAATATCCCCAGGATACTGTAGCACAGTTTGAATTTAGTAGGACTGGAATGATCCACTTTAATTTAGACCATTATGTGATTATAAAGGGCAAGAATCTGTATGAGGGAATGGAATATCGGTTAGGGAAAATCAATGAATGGGATATAATAAGCTAGATTTTGGCACAGTATTCTAATTATCCAAGATATTACTAGTCTGAATAAAATAACTGTATTCTGAGATATGCGCACTACGTGTGTGTGTGCACAAACACATCTTCCCTTCCTCCCTACTTCTCCTTGAATCTAATGTTGAGCCAGTGTGAGGTAGTAATATTTGTGCCATTTACAACAGAATTGCAAACTTTTGACTCACCATGCAGAACATTGCCTGTTAGTTATATGAGACTAGTCCTTAGTGGGTAGGCTACATCTGGTCTGGCAGAAAAGAGGTTATGCAGACCTAAAATAAATTGTGTAATTAATGTATAATATCCACCATTTGTTCATTCGAACTCCTGCATATTTTAGTGTTTTCTCACACACACACCCCACACACACATTAAAGATTACTCTATGGATTTATTTTTTTCCTTATTAAATTTGGCAGCTGTTAATGTTTATTCCTTTTCCACTCCTTAATCACTTCAACCTGCTCAATGTTCTGAGAATGATTTATGAACATTTTTCTAAGCTTCTCTCATCCAGCTTAACCACCATCTATTTCCTCTTCAATATACATTTGTACTGAAAATGCAAGGAGTTATCTGAACCTCAAAAGACTATGAATGGTATAAACTCCTGAAAAGTATGTGCATAAGATAACAGTTTTGTTGAAGCACTGTACTGAAATCGCTTTCTCTTCCCAGCTAAAGTTACCACTATTTTTCTTAGCAGGAAAAAAATAAAAATATAATATTATTTATTTTAAATTTTATAGAGAGGTGCATTGCTGGAATTTCTATATGAAATGGTACTGTTGAAATCTTCCCTAGGAAAGCAAGGTAGTATATTTATTCACAAGACTAATTTGATGTATATTTTGCATTTGATAAACATAATGCATAAGGTTCAAATAATGGTATCATGGAAAAAATGGAAGTGCAGATGTATATTTTGAAAACTGTTTATTATGTATCATATCCACACACACACCCATAGCTTTGTTTGCATCTTTTCTATAATAACCATGTGAGGCAGGCTGAGTTGAGAGAGATTAATTAGCTCAAAATCACCCAATAAACTATATGGCTCATTTGGAAATAGAGCCTGGGTCTCTGTGGGTCAAGACTAACATGTTAATCACTATACTACACTGGAGTTAAATATATTGTACTTCCATATAGAGTTATCTCTATTAGCTCTCTAGAGTTTATACCATTTATAGTCTTATGAGGTTCAGATAACTCCTTGCATTTTCAGTACAAATGTATACTGAAGAGGAAATAGATGGTGGTTAAGCTGGATGAGAGCTGGATGAGTTAACTGGAACTCAGGCAACTGGCACTCTCAACCAAGCAGCAGAAAAATCAGACTGGCACTCTCAAGCAGCCAAAAAAACCCCCAGCACTCTCAAGCAACCAGCAAAAAAATCTATATCTCTCTTCTGCCATCTAGTAAGTATTAGGGATTAATAGTAATTCTCAAGCAACCAGAAACTACATTTATCCGGCATCTACCAATCCCCATGGGTGCTGGTTAACTGAGAGTCTATTGTACTAATTCATATAGTTTTACCTATTTTGCATTAATCTGAGTATTTTTTTAATCTCCAGAGCTCATATATTTTTTAATACAGTATTCAATTTTAAATGAATTTTAGTACATTTTTGAACCCAGAACAGACCCAATTCAAGTACATCTGAAATTTGAAACATAACTCTATTTCAGTCTGGATAATATCTATCTGCTTAGATCAGTTCAGTTTGCACTTAGATTTACAAAGAATAGTTTGATTCATACACTGGGTTAAGCATGGCTTGTTAATGATGGCTTATTGAGTGACCATAATTAACTGGCTTTGATGAGCATCCTAAGCTAAAAAGCATGGTTTTCAAATGAATCTGCATTGTGTCTCTCACTGATAAGATTATTAATTACAATTAGGCATGATGGCTAATTGTTATTCTAGGATGAATAGCATCATCAGACAATATACCAGAAATATATGTTGAGATTTAAAAAATATTACTTGGTGAGTAAATATCAAAAAAATGTTCTGACCCACCCAAAATGTTCTGAAGTAGATGTTCCTGCTGTTTTTAAACATAGGGTGTGTATAAACCTGATGATATGCAACTGTTTTTAAAATTCAAGCACTGTGGTCCTCTAAACATTTCTTTTGAAATGCACTCTGCTGGCCTCAATATCTTGTACTTAACTGATAGCCAAAAATACTTTAACCAAAACTGTTCTTCTAACAGTTTGACTTTCTATTGCCTTACAGAATTTATATTTATTATATTTTGTGAAGTAAAGAATAATTGCCATGAAGATTTACTGGGTTGTAATTTAGTTTTGCCATACTAATGTCAGGTGAACATATGATAGCATAATGCTAGCCAGAACCAACCTCCAACTATACTTCACTTACTTAGTTAAGAGTATCAGGCAACCAAAGGATTTTTATTTTTCATCAAAATCTTTAATATATATTAAGGTTTCCGTGAACATGTTACACATGATCTTGTGTGCACGCTAGGGTGCAATACCTGAAGAAAGTTTGTGTTGAACACTCCTGTAGGACGAGAGCCATTTGAAAAAAAAAAAAAAAACTTTTAACATTCAAGATTGGAATATGGAAATCCCACCAAGTTCAATCAGAATGATTTCTTAGTACTTAGCTTGGTTGGAAATCCTATATGCTTTCACTTCAGGTTCAGTTGATTTACTTCTTAGTGACATAGTTACATTATAAATCTGTCCTTATAACATTTCTACTCTTATTATCTCATGGCCGATCTTTCCACTTTGGAAAAACATGAAACCTTTTAAGATCTTGCTGCTAAGTGGAATCTTGTTTACAGATGATACTTGAATATGGCTTTTGTCAAGAATATTTCATGTACTGAAATATCTCCTCAGGATTAAATATTACAGCTGCCTTATTCACATTACTATGTGGCACTCTATTACCCTCTATATCTCCACAGACTAAATCTGTATAGAATTATGCCCTGCCCCATAGTTCTAGTATTTAGAACTGAGAATTGCCATGCAAAAATGTGATAGATAAATAAGAATATTAAGAAAGCTGTATGTCTGTTATGGATATGGATTCTTAAAGAAGTTGTTACATTTGTATATAAATTAAGACCATGTGAACAGAAGCAGCAAACAGGAATTTGCCAGTGGAGTCTGGCAGAGGTATTTAAGAAAAGTTTCTAATAATGTTTCCATTTAAATGAACAGTGTGTACTTAGCTGACCTGAGAACCTACAACAGGAATAATGCAAAATAAGGTGGAACCTTAAGGAAAAAAGGACAGGAGTCTGTTAGGTGTGACCTGCAGTGTTTTTGCAGCCTGGCATATATTTGCAGCTGGTAAAAGTTTATATTGGTTCCTGAAGGAAACATCAGAATATTGGAGCAGTGAGTAGCTACATTTTATCTAATGATGACAGAAGACACTGCAAAGAAGCTGGAATGTAAAGCATAAGGAAGAGAATCAACCAAAGGAGATTGGTGGTCACCAAAGTGATCACCAGAAGCAAGAGATGGCAAAGATGTTCTGCAAGAGTAGACCTCAAAAACAATTTTCACGTTCTTGAAAAGCAAACAAGCTGCTAGCTTTATAGAGGAGGAGGAGGGGGAGGGAGAGGAGGAGGAGGTGGGGAGAAATGGATCCAACAAGAAAACAAAAAAAGTTGATTTGGTAAGTTTCTTGTGAGTCACTGCTACAAAAAAATCAAAGCAAAGGTGTGCTGGTTAGACCCATCAATTTGTACAATGTGCTTTCTTCTAGAGCTAAAATCAGGGATAGGATGTAACAATTTCCGAGCCTTACAAAGTCCTCTAACAATTATTCCTTCCTGCTAATACATGTGGTGGAAAATTTTACACAGTTACAATTGTATCACAATGATCTTTGAAGATCTAAGAAGGAAGCTCAAGCTACCGAGGTTTAGATGATGTAGTTATAACTACAACAGTGTCAACAGGAAAGATTGGGTTTCTAAAACTATATCTCAGTTAAATTTATTTCTTTATTAGTAGATTTATATGGCCACCCATCTCAAATACATGACATGACTCTAGGCATATATATTAAAACACTAAGAATGATAAAAAAAATACAAATAAATAAATAAAACACAGCAGCCAGGAAAAATTATGAAAGCAAAATCAATTACTCAGTACAACCAAGACTCCGTCACACACCTGGCACAGAGCAAAATCTTCATAGCCTAATGGAAGGCCAACAGGCCAGGGCCAATCTAGTCTCTGGAGAAATGATATTCCAGAGGACGGGCCCCATAACAGAAAAGGCTTTCCCCCTAGACCCTGCCAGCCAACACTCCTTAGTAGATGGGACCCAGAGCATGGGATGGGTAGAAACAATGGGGGAGAGACAGTCCCATAAGTAATCTGGTCCCAAGCCATGAAGGGCTTTAAAGGTGACTACCAGCACCTTGAATTGCACCTGGACGGATATTTGTAGGCAATGCAGTTCACAGAGCAGTGGTATCACATGTGCCAAAAAACGGATACCTCTAACTGCCTATGCCACTGTATTCTACACCACCTGAAGCCTCTGAAAGCTGTTCAAGGGTAGCCACATGTACAGTACTTCGCATTAGTCAGATCTGGAGGTTACTAGAGCATGACTGACCATGAGAAGGGCCTAATGATAGATTGCTAGCTCTCTATAAGTTGTATCACACAAGTTATAGTAAAAGCTTGATCAGGATAACTTTAAATTGAATCCTGTAAATGTTGGAAATGAAAACTTGAAGTAAAGGCTTCATATTGTAGAAGAATGTAAGAGTATTCCTGTAATAGGTCTATTAAACCACTCAGTGAAAAAACAGAAAGAAAATCACCTCATAAAATTCATGTCCTTTGTTGTTTATACATTAATGTTCACAGTATGATAACAAAATGAATTTGAGCAACTATGCAAAAGTACATATGCTTTAATAGATCTAACACTGGAGATCTGGTAGGATAACTCCCATTACTGGAATACAGCATTTTGTATACGAGGGACAGAAGCAATAGGAAGTGAGGGAGTTGCGCTGTAGTTAAAGTACCTATACTTGCTTAGAAATCCAAGTGAATGAACTTTGCGAATACTGTAGTTATCTGACTTAAAATAAGTGAATGAACAAATATAAGCAAGGTTGTTTTAAGTGTCTGCCATGGCCTGCCCAGTCAAGAAGAAGTTGTGGAGGGTGCCTTATAAAAGCAACTTCAACTTTCCAAACAAGCATGAAGCAGTAATGAACAGGACTTTAATTATCTGGACATATTTGAGGAAACAAATTCCACCTAACAGGCTTTTCCATGAAATTACTGATCTGTATGACTAACATCCCTCTCCTTCAGAGGACAGAGGAAAGCACAAAAGCATTAGCCCTCTTAGACTTGAACTTAATCCATGTGGAAGATTTAGTGGAGGAAGTTGAAAAAGTTGGGACATTGTGGTAAAATAACCATATAATGAAGTTTTTGATTTTAATTGAAATTAAAGCTGAGCATAGTTAAATACATATTTCAGACTTTAAAAGTAATGTTTGTTTAACTCAGAGCAATGGTAAGTAAGATCTGATGGCAGGAGAAATTGAAAGGAAAGGAACTTAATATGGATTAGAATTCCTTCAAAAGGAAATATTAAAAGTACAATGAAAATAATTCCAATGTGGGGGAAAAAGTAGAAGACAGCAGGAGAAGGCAATGTCACTGCATACATACTTATTGAAGATCTGAAAATGAAAAAGGCCTATACAGGAATTTTAAACCAATTTTAAATCAATTTCAAAATTGATTTTTGGTGTGTTGTTTGGGTGGCCTTGAAATCAGGTGGTTCTTTTCTTATCAGTTTCAACCTTCCACCTGAATGATATGGCAGTTAAGTTATAAATGTTTCATAAATCATATTCAGAAATGTTCCTTAATGGTTCATGATCAAACTGGAGTGACTTTTCAGTTGGATGCCAGAACATCCAGTCATGGATCCTAAACTCTGTAATATGTTATTAATGACATGGATGACGTAGAAGACACAATATTTGTTAGGATGGTTGCAGTTCTGAAACTGGGCACTGCAGTGCTCCAGGATACTGCAATATCTCACAAGGTTGTTGTGGGATATCTCTCTGTATTCCTCTGTGTTTCCCTTGAAATTTTAAAATATTCCCAGGATGCTGTAGCACAGTTTGGGAACAGTGGGGCACCATGAAGAAATAGCTGAGATACCAGGGGTGCCGTAAACATCGAAAGTTTGGGAACCTTTGGGATAGTTAATAATGTAGAAGATGGAAATAAAATTCAAATGTGTTCATAGGTTAAATAAATGATCTAAAAATAACAGTGACATTTTCAAAAGATAATGTTCTTCATTTAGGAGACAAAAATCAAATGCACAGATATAATTATTATTATCAAGCTTGATAATATTTGTAAAAAATATGTTGGAATAATCATGAGTTAGCAGTACATTACAGTTGCAAAAAAGGCAAGTGAAATCATAGACTGAATTGATAAAAGTTGTTTCAAAGTAGTGGGAAGTAATAATTCTACTTTATTCTGCATTGTCATATTTATTCTTACCAAGAGAGGACCTAGGGGAAATTCAGTAATATTCTTCAATACTTGAAGAAGAGAGCCAGTTTGGTGTAGTGGTTAAGGCACCAGGCTAGAAACTGGGAGACTGTGAGTTCTAGTCCTGCCTTAGCCACAATGCCAGCTGGGTGACCTTGGGCCAATTGCTTTCTCTCAGCCCAAGGAAGGAGGCAATGGCAAACCACTTCTGAAAAACCTTGCCAAGAAAACTGCAGGGACTTGTCCAGGCAGTCACCAGGAGTCAATGCTGATTTGTAGGCACAAAAACAAAACAAACAAAACCTTGAAGGGATGTGACCCAGAGAAAAATTAAGAGCCATTTTCCATAGTTCTGGAGTGCAGAACAGAACAGAACACATTCAAGATAAAGGTAGGCAGATTTTGATTGAATGTTATAACCCTGGGTAATAGTAAGAGTGATTGGTGACAGTGTGGGGGGGCACGAAGAGAGAGAGAGAAGTTCCACATTCCTTGAACGGGTTTATCTTCGGGGCGCATTAATTTGAATTCCTGCACTGACTGAGGGATTGAACATGGTGGCCTAAATGTTTCCATCCAGTCTTATGATTCTATTTTATATATTTTTGTGAAAACAGAGGTCTTCCTCTCCAACTGAAGCATTTTGAAGATGAAAAGCAAGGCAGACCAAAATATTTCAGAAGTCTAGAGAAATAATTGCAAATGTTATAACTCTGTCGGACTGGGAAAAGTGCTGACTGAGCAAGTAAGTTTTACATCTGGACAGTTCAGTGTCTTTGCTAAGGACTAGTAACCTCCCCGAAATATTTCCCTTGGCATTCCAGTTCCGGAATTCCAGCGCAGACTCTGGTGAGTAAGTAAGAAAGAAAGATGAGCGGAGCTTCAGTCGGAACATCCCTGTACGAAAGATCTGCTTTTAAGCTACTTAATCATTCATGTTTCTCTTCCCCTCGCTGTGCAATTTGCTCTCTAATTGCTCCTCTTTGCATTGATCTGGTGCGGGGCGGAAGGGGACTCTCTGGAGTCTCTGCTGATTTATTGAGACCTCATTCCTTCTCCGCTTTCACCTTCCAAGGCAGTCTCTCTGTCTCTCTACCTCCCTGGCTCTATTTTTAAGGCAGGCTCTCGCCGCTCGGCACCTGTTCTCGCAGCTCTGAGCAGCAGAGTTTGACAGCTCTCCCGCCAATGTGATCTCGAGCCAGTTTAGCCAGAGGGCTTCGCCCTCGCCGCCCTCCTTCCTTTGGCTCTCTGTCGCCACGCCAACGCGCTCTCTTCCCACTCGCGCTTTTCCGAGGAAAACAGAACGCTCTCCTGTTCAAACTTTGGTGAGTCTCCGTTTTCTGGCCTGAGGGAAGCTCCGGCCTGCAGGAGCAGAGCCAAGAGACACCTTTCGGTGCCCGGTTAGGCGTGTGGACTTGGCCATGGCTGAGGCAGGAGGACAACCTGAGGAAGCGTCTGCAGTTGACGAGTTCAGTGATATTATCAAGAGCAGATCTGGTAGGACAACCTATTTGGGGGTATTTACACATGTGTAATGGGTTTGTGCTTTAAAAACGAAAGCAATAAGCAACTTTCCATTGAATGGAAAAAAGTTCTTGAAAAAAGCTGGCTCCGAAGTTGCTGTTGGGAAACTTTTCTGTCGCAGCCAGCTGCCAGACGCTCTTCTGCCAAGCAAAACTGTACATTCAACTGTACTAGTGCTGGGCACGCGGCACTTTGTGGAAAGCTTTGTGTGCATTTAATTTCCCTTCTCCTCTGGTCAAAAGGCATTTCCACTTGTCTCATTCGAGACTAAGTGATCTTAATTCATCTTCTTCCTGAGAAACCAGTGGAAATGTGGGTGATAATTGGGATATCTTGGGGATGGGAAGGGGAGGGGTATACATGGAAGGCATTCAGATGGAAAGGAAGAAAGAAATTAAACGTGTGTTTTATTTAGCATTTTTTATTTTATTTATTTCTATTTCTCTAAGCAACTTGCATTGTTTGCTTTGGATTATTAATGAAGTATCACAAGCCAGGAGAAAAGAGGGCTCATGGCAGACTCTTTTCTTATTTTATTTTACTTTTAAAAATGTTTATTTTATTATGCACATAAATTGCAGCACAGGCCATTATGGCTGCAAATGGAAGCCGCTGTAATGGTTCACCATTGGATAAAGTTTCAGTTGCCTGGGCTGCCTCCTTGCCTTTAGCCTTGGAAAGGGACCAGTTCACGGGCAATCCAGGTATTAACAGTTTGCTCAGAATTCATATTTTTACAAAAGAGTATGGATATTTATTTTTATTATTTTACTTTATTTATGTATTGTTATTTATTAATAATATATATTATTTTTGTATGTATGTATGTATGTTATTAAGTGTGGAGATAACTTAATTGTTTCTGAAAAGTCATGTACTTAACCAGAAGAAGGAAAAGGAGATTAATGGTACTGCCATATCCACTCTCTAAGACATATGGTTAGATTTTACACAGTGAGTAGCTTCTCTCATTTCAAAGTTAGAATCCAAAGGAATAAAGCAAAATGGTTTGTGTGCATTCAAGATCAGTGAACTCAAGAGACAAAGAGGAGTCTGTCTGTTGCCAGTCCCAGGCTTAATTTAAACATGATGCATGGTTCACAATAACCACAATGTTCATGTGACTTCACTGATGTTTCCTTTAAATGAGTTACTTACTTAACTTTATTACACTGGCATATCATGGAGCCATAGTTGGAATACAGCCATGTTAGCCTGCTAATACTGCAGAAGGATAACCCTTATGTGAAAATGCCCATTTGAAATTCTGTGCAGTTAGAGTTTTTACACATGCAGAATCATCTTGATATGGGATTGTGCAGAAAACCTTATTTGGGAAACATAAAGTTCTGGAACCATGAAAGGATTGTGGAAATTGTTTGCTGGTACTATTTATTCCTCCTTTAATTACTCCCATGACATTGGGTTCATTTCTCCACCCTACATAACAACAAATTCTGGTTTTTTGTTTAGATGTTTGCTATCTTGGGGTTACAGTCAGATTTTGCCCTTGAAATGTTTAATACAAGTGCCCAAATAAGAAAGTGATTCAATCAAAAACTATCCTGGGATGTTTTCAGGTTGTTACATTGTCTTAGGGACCTAAGAATGATGACTTCTGGGACCCTCAGTAGTATTTCAATATTATTGCTACCTTGAGATGAAAGAAAAGCTCCAGATATTTCCAAAAGCTGCTCACTTTCAGCAAGTTTCAATTTGCTCCTTAATCATGAATAAACAAAACTGAAACTTGAAATAGATTAAGTTGTGAAATCGTATGTGAATTCTGTGATGGATTAGACTGATATAAAAATAGACACATCTATCATTGATACATCGTAGTGGTATTCCAGGGTTAGGCTTCTCCGCCCATCAATAAAAAAGATACTGTTTTCTTCTTAAGACTTTTAAAACTTTTTATTGGTTGAGAAAGGGTTAATGTTCCTTAGATTGCTATTCTATACATTTTTAAAAGGAAACACAATGGGACTAAATTCTGTATAACGTGCACATGAGTTGACTTGCATGTATTACACAAAATACTGTACTTCTGGTAATGATGTCTAGATGCTGAGAAATTTAATGACCAGATAAATTAAACTCATGTCACCCTTCAGCCTGAGACCTACACCTGTAGCATTAGGCAGGGGCAAGTATCCCCATAAAACACTCTACTTTTGTGAGATTGCTGTTTGTGAGCTGAACTCCTATGCGTGTTGCTTTCCTTTCATCTGTATTCACATTTGGTATTGTGAAGAATAAAAGAGGTCCTATGGCATTTCAAAGCAGCAATGTGTTTAAATGTTTTTGAAATCAGAACTTTTTCAGAAAGAAACTGTGTCACTGAGGTTATATAAGTTGGAGGATGATTGATCTGAGCTTTATTTCCCACTGTAGTTTTATGATTAAGATTACTGTTTAAAGCTACCTGTGAAACATTTGATCTTAAGGGTTAGATATATTTCCATGGCTTTCACGTGGAAAGGAAGGATTACAAAGGAGAACTATTCAAAGTTATTACAGTAAGCAGGGCCTGGCCATACAAAGAATGGCACTTTATTACAAGGAAGAGTTTAGAAAACAGTTCAAGGAAGGTTGAATGTAGGTGCATAAAGTTGATTGGCTTGAAGGAACACGTATAATACTGTTTGGAGATTGACTTGTTTTTTATGTATTTTAACATTGCCTGTGATTGGTTCTACTTTTATTCCCACTTCATGGGACTATAAAATGTGGGCAAATAATAGCTGATCCCTTCTCAGTCTTATATATGTTTATTTGGAAGTAAGTCTTGTTGACTTCACTACAAAGTGAACTCAAGAAATATGTGCGTAGTACTGCAAGATTAATTAGAATGTCCTTTAACTTCTTTGGAATACTGGAACAAGCACTTAAGCGTGGTCTAGAACATTTCTAGTGTTTTTTTAATGGGACTTGTTCCCACATACATAGCAATTCTTAGACTACAGTCCTATTCATGCTTAGCTGGCTCCGTTTACTTATCAGGAAACAGGTATTTTACAAGCAACCTCACTTGCAAAAATGAATGTGTCCACTGTTTCTCAGTAATGCCCCAAAGACTATTGCTACACATTTTAAGCAGCCAACACTAGACTGATATATAGTAATATAGTATATTAATATAGTAGTGATGTGTATCAGATAAAACATCATTTTTGTAGCAAAGGCTTACAAAAAGCATAATTATAGGAGGATGAAGAACACACCCAACTGGAAGAGAATTCTTATACAAAAAACCTTGAATATTTGACGAGAAAACTTGACTTGTAAATTTCATATTTCTTTTGAGAAAGAACATCCTTACAGTAATTTCCTTTAACAATATCTTAACTATAGAAAATTAAAGATTGAAGCTTTTACAACTATTTATTTAACACTGGAACTTCTCATCCCCTCAGAAGTTACCTGCAAATCTTATCCATTTCTGTTAAAAAGAAAAAAAAAGTTACCACATTTTTTCATTTTCTATTATTGTCAACTTTAGGTTGACAGATTTAGGCCCTACATTGAATTAGATTGCCTCTAAGTTAGGGTCCAAATGGACTCTTCTGGCATGTTCAGATGGCTTGCACTTATGATGGTTGTAGCTTCCTGCAGTCACGTGATTACCGTTTGCAACCTTTTCTGCCAGTTTCTCACAAGCAAAGTCAATGGGGAAACTGGCAGAGAAGGCTGCATGTCACACCCAGGGATCTCATACTCAGTAGCATGCACTCAGGCTGCAGCATACCCTCCCCTGTCCTGCCACACTTGTGCCTTGTAGCAGCCCCACTCCCCAGCATGCATGCACTCACTGCAGCCCTCCCCCCCACTCCACAGTACACATTCACCCACCTGCCTACTTGCGAGCCACCCAGGACTTGTGACCTTCTGTGGCTTTCTCTTTGACTTTGTGGAAATCTGGCAGGGAGTCACATGTCGCAGTCAAGTGAGGTCCTCACTTAACAACAGTGATCCTTGCTTAACAATGGCAACAGGGACTGCAGAGATTGCTGTTGCTAAGCAATGCAGTCATGTAATGTTGCACTTTATGTATGCATTGCTTAGTGATGGAAATTCTGGTCCCAGTTAGTGTTGTTAAGCAAGGACTACCTGTAGATATATAGACAGACAGACAGACAGACAGACACAGGGACATATGCGTTTGTCTGTCTCTCTCTCTCAAGTTAGAGAATGACAGGGCTAAGATCCTGTGGGACTTCCAGATCCAGACAAACAGGCAGGTACTAGCCAATCAATCAGACATCGTGGTAGTAGACAAGGACCAGAAGACAGCAGTGATGATAGATGTAGTGGTGCCAAATGACAGCAACAGAAGGAGGAGTATGAGAAGCTGATGAAGTACCAGAGCCTGAAGGAGGAACTAGAGGATGTGGAAAATAAAGGCCAAAGTGGCCCCAGTGGTGGTAGGAGCACTCAGGATAGGGGCACTTGGGGTTGTGACTCCCAAGGTGGGAAAGTGGCTCCAACAGATTCTGGGAACAACATCAGAGCTGTCTGTCCAGAAGAGTGCAATGCTAGGAACAGCTAAGATACTACGCAGAACCCTCAAACTTCCAGGCCTCTGGTAGATGACCTGAGCTTGAGGAAGACACATACCACCCATAGGGGTGAGAAGGGAATTTTATGTATATGCATACAAGTGTAGAATTCACATTCAGAAGTGAAAGGACTTGACATAATTCTAGGACTGATACCTTAAGCTTTTTCCATAATTAGAACTTAGAATGATTTGATCCTGCTACAGGGTTCCAATAACAAGTGATAAACCTCAGAATGCCAACAATGCAGGCCAAACATGGTTCTTCTATGGATTACAAGGATGGTCCTGTTTTCTGATATGTCATGCCCATCTTTGTTTATTTCTTGACTGCTAAAATAATATTTTAGGAATATTGTTGAGGGACTTTCTCAATATATGCATATATTTGCTATATCTTTATTTCTATAAATGCTTATTTGACATTTTGAAATAATGTAAAGTATTATCAGGTTAAGGCTGTCCAAATTTGTTTATAACTTGTCAGTTGGTCCTAATTCTTGCGTTCTTGCCATATTCATTTTTTAAAATCCACACAACCTCCCTTTCCAATGCATAACAGCAGTCCTTAAGATAACTCTCTGTTCAGTATAAATCTTGGTCCTCATTAAACCTAAAGAAGGTGTTATTTGTAGCTTATAGTATGTTAAACCATGTGAAGTCTGACCTGCTGGAGTACATCCATAGGTAGCTCATTCCATACTTAGACCAGCCTATTATCTTTCTCTGGGTTCCCTGCTAAGCTGTGATGGATATAGCTTGTTTATAGCTGTTTTCAGACTTGAAAAGCTGACTTGGCAGATGCCCATTTTACATTTTGTAGGGTGAATGCCTTGACTGACCTTTGATTACTTTCTGTACCTTAATTTTTTTTTTTATGCTAGAATAGATTGCAGTCCAAATGATTGTTGCATTACTGTAAATACAGGGTAATAAAAGAATTCAAAAACATCTACAACTAGTCTTTCAAATTTTTTTCTATGTACTAGTTCAGAGTATAACATAATGTGAATATTTATTTTGAAGTCAGAGAGACTACAAAACAGCTTTAGACACCATATTACATCTGGAATAACTTGGTTTGAGGTCTTGCTGTGTGACTGAGAATAGGCACTTGGCACTTAATTAAACAGAACTTTCTGACTACGTATGCAACGTGTTCTCTTCCTGTAATATACTTTCTGTAATTATAGTCAACAACAAATTACAGTTAGAAGCCCTGTTAATTTTTATTTGATTTAATTCTAATAGTGAATGGTTAGATTGCTTGTGCAGATTGCCATAATCTGCACCAGTTTAAAGCATTGAACCAATTCAGGTTCATAATGTAGCAACTGAGGTTGGTGCTTTCTTTCCTACTTCCATCACAGTGTTTATATCCTAATACAGTTAAACCAATAAGTCCTTTGGGAGGAAAAGCTTTATAAACTTTAAATATATAATAAAAATATAATAAATACAGTCACCCATTGTCTGGCTTCATTTAAATTGCTAAGGTAAGACTTTTGACTATCCAAATTGAGCTGCTAAAGAATAAAGCTCTATTACACTAAGTGAAGTCAGTGCTTCAATATCTTTCTATTTCAGTCAATAGTAACTGCTGAATTATTATGGGTTTTGGTTTGGATCTTTAACCAGTCAAAAAAAAAAAATCATTGTGGGACCACATATGTGGAGTGTTTCTTTTTTATTTGCTGTTGAATCATACCTGAAGTTCTTTTCAGTACCCTCACTAAGAGATATTAGATATATTAGATGTATAATATTTGAAACACTAATATTTGTTTTAAAATATGTTAATATTCAAAGCAATGAATTAGGAAAACTAAATTTGAGCACATAAACATACTCTAAATCATTACTGGCTTACTTCTATTTTATGAACTTTAATTTTACATTATCAGCTGAACAAGAAGTCTATGAAAATAGTATCTTTTACTTTTTAATTACTAAAATGAACTTTAAGACGTACTGGTAAAACAGGTGAATTTGCTTTCACTGCTTCCAATTGCCAACCTGTCCACTACCTGTATAATATAGGTAGCTTATTTCCTTGACAGTAGTAAATGTGAGTTGCTCAATAAGGAATAGGGGGCAAAAGAGGACAAATACAGGACTATGGACTATTTGTTTCAGAAAGTAGAAAACATTAGGCACAACTTACTTGCTATAGTTAACATTAGTTTGTGGTGCAGCACAGAGTGAAGATCAAATTCCATGACTTCTTGCTGACTGGGGAAAATGTTCCTGAATGGTATGTCAACCATATCAGCCAGTTTGAGCTAATCATAACTCCACTCTGTTATCTATCAGTGCGGAGAACAGACCTTGTTTTCTTGAGTTTGGTGGACCTCATAGCCTCTCCTGCCTGGTCACTTCTTAGGTATCCCTCTATCAGGCTCATGTCATCCCACCTGGCTCCCAAAACTGTAGATCTCATCCAGCCCCACCCGCCAAATATTGTATGAGATGACCATGTGTGTAGTTTAGCTCCTAACAGTCCTCTTATTGTTGCAACTAGTCTAGAAAACACCTTTTGCTGTATCACAGCCACAAATCATATCCTCTGTTTGAGAGGAGTATCCTGTTATTACCTCCTTCTTAAATAATATTTCTTTATTTATTATTCAGATTTAATTACTGCCCATCTCCCCCAAAAGAGGGACTCTGGGCGGTAAATATTTCTAGTTGGTCTACGTACAATCATTTTGATAATTCTTCATGCTTGAGTTCAGTGCTACTGCATCACTATCAAATAACATGCATCTAAGAAAATGCTTTCCACAGCTCTGGCATGTTTGATATTGCAGAAACGATGACACTCAGGCTTTGCACTTGCCTAGGTCATTTTCACCAGCATATAGGGGATGGGGGACTTTTATCATAGCGAGACCCAATGCAGAGAGTTTCATTTTCTAACATGCTCCTATTTAGCAGTCATATGTAAAGTTTATTTCACAGGCTGAGATGAAGTTCCTGTTGTGTACTGATTGTGTGCACATGGGTCCAAAGGCCACTTTTCACAATTGAGGGTGGAGGAGCTGAGGACTGTACACAGGATGGAACTTCTTCATCATGCAGGTAGGGCAGAATTTGGGGAAATCTTGAAGGTTTTATTTGATCTTTTGAATGTTGATTTCTGGGCTTACTCTACAGTTTTCATGTGTTTTCCATCTCAATGGCTTGTGAGGTAAAAGGTGAAAGGTCCCCTGTACAAGCACTGAGTCATGTCTGACCCTTTGGGGAGATGCCACTTTTGCGATATTTTCTTGGCAGACTATATCAGGGTGGTTTGCCATTGCCTTCCCCAGTCGTCACCTTGCCCAGCAAGCTGGGTGCTCATTTTACTGACCTGGGAAGGATGGAAGGCTGAGTCGACCTGAGCCAGCCACCTGAGAATCCAGCTTCCGCTGGGATCGAACCCGGGTTGTGGTGAGAGTTTCGGTTGCAGTACTGCTGCAATCATTTAGCAATCATTGTCACAGAAAGGTAATTTAGGGGCTGCAGATTTCCAAATGCTGCCCTTTTACTTTGCTCAACTGTGATAAATAGTGCCCCTCTCCATTTCAGAAGTCTGCTGTCGCTTTGATAAAAGACAAAATGTGAACAAACTCATCTCATTCAATAATGGAGAACACAATCTTTGTGCCTTCTAAGATCTGCCTGATCTTGATTTTCCTCTTCCTTGTAATTTTCACAGCCAAGCCTCCCATTTTGTGCTGCAGAGAAGAATAACTATTCTGAACTTTCCCACAGACCCAAGCAATCTCCATTATTAGGCCCTGAATTGTCATTTACTTGATTTGGCAATAGCTGAAGCAATGTATTGCTGGCATAGTTCAATGCACTGGTTAGGTATGTTTGTCAGAAATTTGTCAGTACACTGTTTCTGTTCTGCCCTAATGGGAAGTAACAGCTCCAAGACCATCACCTTCCTGGTTGCCTTGCTTCTTCTTACCATGACAGACATGGAGAGTTGGCTGTGGGTCACATCAGGTTTGTGGCAGCCTAATACACAAATACTAGTGCCAGTGAGAGCCAGTTATCCCAACCAACCTAGCCACCTAGGGAAATGAATGCCCTCTAATCCTTGAGGGCAAATTGGTCCATTAGGAGACTTCCTTCCAACAAGCCTCTATTTTTTATTTATTTATTTTCTATCCCGCCTATGTTATTTTTATAAATAACTCAAGGTAGCAAACATACTTAATACTCCTTTCTCCTCCTATTTTTCCCACAACAACAACCCTGTGAGGTGAGTTGGGCTGACAGAGAGTGACTAGTGGTTAAGGCAATGGGCTAGAAGCCAGGAGACTGAGAGTTCTAGTCCCACCTTAGGCCTGAAAGCTGGCTGGGTGACCTTGGGCAGTCACTCACCCCAACTCACCTCACAGGGTTGTTCTTGTAGGGAAAACAGGAGGAGGAAGGAGTATTATTAGGTATTAATAATAATTTTTCAACACATTTTTCATTCTGCTATCATTTCGGCTGAACAGAAGACTGTTCTTGTTCTTGTGTATATTAGCAGACATTCATCTTTACTAAGGACCAGTTTAAAATTTGTAGTATGAAGTTTGGTGAGATTTGATTTTTGCTCACAAATTTATGTACTGCTAAGTAGTACTTTTGGCCTGGTATAAATCTGTTGAATTTGTCCCTATTCACAGTGACAATTTTAGTGCAAAATAATATCACCATCCTAAAGTTTAAGAACACCAAGGAACAGCCAGTTCCTTCACTTCAACTGTGTGTCTGCTGGATACAATTTTAACTTTCACATTCACACTTACCTTTATAGTTCTATTATGCTTTAAACAATAGTCAATAAAGTAAAAATTATTACCAGATAAGTTACTCTGTATCTTAATGCTATATAGAAGCAGAAATCCTGTTAGCAACATTTACGGTATGAAAATGTCCTTAATAACTGTCTTTTTTCTGAGATTAGTCAAGGCTGTTTTTTTTTTAAAAACGTGCTGAATGATAGCGTATTTTCATACTACAGCCTATTAATAGACAACAAATGTGAATCAAGTAATGTATAAAGTATCATTGGTTTGGCATCTAATTTGTTTAGGTAGTTGTCTTGACATAACTTGGTAGATCACCACGTAGTTGGCAGACCACTGAAGGCGTGGTTCAGATCTATAAGCAGAGCTATGAGAGCAGCATCCAGCAAGTCAGTACAGAATGTACATCATTCTTCAGTGTAGAAGCCAACTCATTGTCCAAGAATGTTAGACCAATTTATTCAAAGGATCTCTCGTCTATTTTGAAGAGAAGTTGATGTTGTTTCTCTTTTGGAACTGCCATGCAAGCTGTGCTTCTAAAGTACATCTCAAATCTGGATTACTGTGCTTCTAAAGTACATCTCAAATCTGGATTACTTAAACAATTTCCATGAGTGGGAGAAAGTATTACTTTGGCTCTGATGAAATTATAAGTATAATTCCACAAGAAAGAAGCATCAGATGTTAGATTTCTTTATTCAAAAATTTGTTCAAGCCCTTTTGTGTGGTCTTGAACTGTTTGAAAATATGCAAGTTGATTTTAATACTTGATGAAAATAAAGATCAGGGTGTGACTTTTTATCAGAAGAGAATCTATATTGCAACAAGGGTAATTTCTTTCCTATGTTATGCACCAGAAAGAGAGCTGCTTTGTTTTGCTGTATTCTTTTAATGAAGTTCTATAACTGATAGCCTTACCATTTTACAAAAGCTTTAAAGTAATAACTACTAGTGTATGAAATGATAAATTCTAAAACTCCCTTCTTTAAAGGATGTAGGTATTTGTTCGTTTTGTTTTTACTAGGAAACAAATAATCGGCTAAGGTTTTCCAGCCTAAATCACCTTAACTGTTAAAAGGTATATCACTATGTAAAGAACGTGAAAGTGAATCAGCTACCGTATTTGCTATAAGCCTGTTGTAACATAATTGTAGTTTGTAAGCCTTTCCAGTGGATTACATTTAAATGCATATTTGGTTTTTCCCCCGTTTCAGGGAATTGAAACCACAATAGCTAATTTGCTGCTAAGAGATCGTTATTGTTATTGTTGCAAATAGTATCCATTTCCATGACCCTGTTTTTTTTTATCTGATGTTACCATGACAACAAACCTGATCCTAATGTTATCTTATTTTGGTACATAAATTAAATGAGCTACTAAAGTACATGTTGCTAAGTAAAACTATAACCTGGTATGTCACTGGTGACCTTCCCCTCTCTATTTGAACTGAATAGCCTGAAGAACATTTACTGAGTTCTCAGTGACTTGATAGTTTTAATTTACAAAATCTTGTGTAAGTACTCTATAAAAACGTTGTATAAGTAGTCTATAGTATCACCAATGTAAAACTAATAAAATTACAAATAGTGGAAAACATTTTGAAGTTTTTCTCTAATTGCTTCTGCTTCTGCAACATTTTTATCTGTCCAATATATTTTTCATGCCATATCTGGGCTATGAAAATCCAGGTGACCCAAGGACAAGAGATGTAAAAAATATTCCCCACTGCTGCCCCTAGTGGTGCTTCAGATTTCTGCAATTCAATTATGATACCCCTGATTTACTAAATCACATACAATTTTACAATAGAGAAAGAGAAGTATGGAATTCAAACAAAATTTAAGTGGAATTTTAATGCTTACAATAGAATGTGTTTGGAGTGGGAGTCAAGACCCCAAATCCCACAGATATAACAAGTGAAGTTTGACCTTCTCAGCTTGCTCTTGAAAACTACAAGACTGAGGAGAAAAGAGCAAAACTATTTCCTCTCCTCATCTACCTCTTTTCACTTGATAATATGACACTGCCATATGCGACACTAATCTCAGCAAATCTTTGTGTATTGATCATGCTTGTTCTCTCATACAGAACAAAAAAAGACCAAGGTTGGATTATTAGCTGTTTAGAACAAATGACTTATAGTTGAAGAGAAGAAATCTAAAGCTGTATAATATTTATAATAGGCATTGTTGCTGTTTGATTTTTGTTGTTACTTAAGTATATTAGCAGAGGATTCTAAATAGAAAAGATTCTGAGATGGTGGGCCATAACAAATTACCCACTGCAATTTTAAAAATGCTCTTCACACAAACACACATACACACACACACACACACACTCATGTGTTTTATCTGTCTCATTTTTATAACATGAAAATATAGACTCACTCAAGTGGGATATACTGTATGTTGAAGCTGAACAAGCATACTGTGTGAATGTTTGTGTGGAATTTTCATCTACATGATAGAAAATGAGCCAAAAGGCAACTTTGGCTTCTTCCAATTTCCAAAGTTGGGAGAAAGAATCCCATAGATAGGAGACTTCTCCAGGATGCGTCCTTAGTCTGTTTTGAGTACCATGATATAACTTACTGTTTGCAGCTTTTAGAACATCTAGTAAGAAGATGCATGTGTCTGTTCTCAATAGTCTAAATGGTCCTTTCTCTCTATTCATAATGTTTTACAAGTATTCAGGAACATATACATGTTGAAACTGAATGCTATTTAAATAGGAACTTGCTGCAGTTATGTATAATATCACATCAAAAATTATGAATGACATTTTGCAGTATCCTATCAGGTAATACATATATTTCATTTGTAATGGGGAATAGTTAATTGGTAAATTAGGTAAAAAGCTGGCAATGATCTGTCACTCTGATTCTGTAAATAATTTCAGAAATAATATTCACTGATCTGGAGTCCTAGTGGAGTAGAAATTATTTTTTAAAAAACGTTTATCATATTTATATCGCACTGTAGTCATAAGCACACTTTCAGCAGCTAATGTAGGCCTAAGCAACCAGAAAATGATTCAAGAATAGAATGAAAGAAATATTCCACATCTCTTTATGTTTCAAATGGACAGTCACATTCTTGGTTGGTCTTGTATGTAAATAGTTTGGTAAATTGTAATGCAATCTCCTTGTAGAGTTGTTGTTTATTCATTCAGTCACTTCCGACTCTTCGTGACTTCATGGACCAGCCCACGCCAGAACTTCCTGTCGGTCGTCAACACCCCCAGCTCCCCCAGGGACGAGTCCGTCACCTCTAGAACATCATCTATCCACCTTGCCCTTGGTCGGCCCCTCTTCCTTTTGCCCTCCATTCTCCCTAGCATCAGCATCTTCTCCAGGGTGTCCTGTCTTCTCATTATGGGGCCAAAGTATTTCAGTTTTGCCTTTAATATCATTCCCTCAAGTGAGCAGTCTGGCTTTATTTCCTGGAGTATGGATTGGTTTGATCTTCTTGCAGTCCAAGGCACTCTCAGAATTTTCCTCCAACACCACAGTTCAAAAGCATCGATCTTCCTTCTCTCAGCCTTCCTTACCTTGTAGAGTACATTGGAGCTATGTATGGATTAAGAAATAAAGGTTAGAGTCCTTTTCTCCATTTTGCTGGACTTGTCCATACCTACTCTCCTATGTGAGTATGAATTGGGCAGTCATTGTTTTTGAAGAAGATCTGCACTCTGAACAGAATAAGTGGAAACTTCAATGATTAGAGGTATAGTTAATATGGCCATTGGGTAATATGTAATGCATTCTAGAACAGATAATTTCAGTTTTCTCACTATGCATAGGCTCAAATATCAGCACAGGACTGCAGCAACTTATCTGCTATAATTTTACCTAACTTTTCTGACAGTTGTTATTCCTAAAATCAGCTAATCAATCAAGGAACCAGTCCTTTTTTCAAACTTACAGATCAAAAGAAAAATCTCACAGGAAAGAGACTACAGTTGAAATGGATGGGAAGAGCATTCTTCAGGACAAAGCAATGTGCTTTGAGCTATTAATGGACATTTATATCAGGTTTGGGCCTAGCTGCCCTTGCTGATGATGTTGCTTGAATAGCAACTGGTAGCTTCTGGATGATGGCTGAAGCTAAAATATGCTATTTCAGCTGTCCAGCCTCAGGCCAACTGTAAGCAGGAGTGTGGTATTCTTTGTGGCAGGGAGGGACAAAGAAAAATACCCTCAGCTGTTCTTCTCTACTGGTGGGTATAGCCACTATGGTTTCCCCTTTTCATGATGTTCTTCCTGAGAAGCTGGATATACAAGTCTTCTGATACTGCAATTCAATCTTTTTATGACATATATTTTTATTTATTTATTTATTTATTTATAAATTTTTTCACTGCCCATCTCCATCTCATGGGGGACTCTGGGCGGTTTACAATAAAATGCAGTTAAAATTTATAACCATTTCAATACAGCAACACAATAAAATAATAATAGAATAGAATAAGTGCAAGAGATTTTAATCAGTCAGTGAAAGTAACAGGTCCCTCACAATCACTTAGAGTGCTAGCCATCCCCAGGTATAACTATTCCCCCTCCCATTCCAAGCCTGCTGATAAAACCAGGTCTTTAGCCTTTTTCAGAAGTCCGGGAGCAAGGGGGCCTGTCTGACCTCTGGGGGAAGGATGTTCCAAAGGGCGGGAGCCACAGCAGAGAAGGCATGCTTCCGAGACCCCGCTAGGTGGAATTCTTTTACGGATGGGGTCTGTAACATGCCCTCCCTTCATGACCGGGTGGGGCGGGTTGATGTAATAGGGATGAGACTGTCCCTCAGATATCCTGGTCCCATGCCATGTAGGGCTTTAAAGGTAATAACTAACACCTTGAATTGGACCTGGAAGCAAACTGGGACCCAGTGCAGCTCACACAACAAAGGTGTTACGTGTGCAAATCGTGGAACACCCAAAATTGTCCGCGCTGCTGCATTCTGAACCAGCTGAAGCTTCTGGATACTCTTCAAGGGTAGCCCCATGTAGAGCGCATCACAGTAGTCTATATGGGAGATGACCAGGGCATGAGTGACTGTTCGAAGGGTCTCTCGGTCCAGGAAAGGGTATAACTGGCGCACAACACGGAGCTGAGCATATATGCATATGCGTATGTGTGTGTGTGTGTATGTCTGTGTGTGTGTGTGTATGTATGTATGTGTGTGTGTGTGTGTGTGTGTGTGTGTGTGTATATATATATATATATATATATATATGCAGTATACATATAGATGACTGACTTCTGGTGGTATATATGCTTCTATTGCAATTTTTATAAGCTTGTCCATTTCATATTTTACTGCTGATTACATTTAATTTGAACTATTGCTTCTTGGCCTTTTGGCTGAGATCAAATGCAGATTTTAACCAAGATTCTCTACCCACTGCCCAAAATGGTGTTGGTGCTATATAAAGAACAATACAGTAATACTAGATATGTTAATGGTTAAACAACTGCAATTTTAAAAACCCTTTTTATTCATATGTATGTAGCTTGCAGAACCAATATCAACACTTCAGACCCAAGCAAAGAGGCCTGCAACATATTACATGAGTTGTACTTTTTTCCTAAATTTACAGCTTTTTTTAATGCTTACATCCACAACAGCATAGGAGGTTAGAAGTTAGATATCTCTGAGAAAATGCTTCACAGGTCAGAGAAAGAAAGAAAGGTTTAACAATTCATGAAACAAAGTGATTAGCTTTATTAATATTCTCTTATGTGCTCATTCTAAAAGAAAGTTCTGCACAGTGTGATCAATGGTTTCAATCAAATTGTGTTCAACAGAAGAAAATATATCTGTATGTATTTACATCTTTATCATCAATCCTGACTTGTCTTAAGCTGTGAAAAATTGCTAAGTGTAATCAATATAAGTAATTGAGAAAAGGCAATGAAAATTTTCATTGTCTTGATATCTAGTTCTATTACAAATAACTTTACACAGTCAGTTCTGCAAAGCAAATATATAAATATCTCTACAGAATTTGTATCTAGTGGGGTGAAAATACCCTGGAAGGTTGTCTTTCTCCCATTTTCTTTGCCACTGGAAAGACAATGAGACTTGAACAGAACAAAGTAATTTATTAAATTATAGGCAATTTGGGAACTAGCCTTTTGAAGATAAAAGGTGGGGTAAGACTTCTTTTTTGACATGGAAACATACAAGGTCTAAGTTTATTTGAAGGTGTATGTGCTTGTAATCATTAAGCAACACTTCAAGTCTTAAAAACAGAGAATGGACAATTGTGCTAGCATTGTTTGAAATACTGAATGTTTTCAATTCCTTTAGCTGAAATCATTGGATAAATCTGCTTGTGAATATTCTTCAGTTTCTCAAAGACCACATCCGGTGTATATAAATCATTCTGCAAGTATTCTGTACACAATGTGTTGCATAAAACTTAAAGTGTATTTGAATGGCATTGCAGTTTGCAAGAATTTTGTTAGCAAACAGCTGGTGACAGCAGGGATTGTTGGGTAAATCAATTATAGATTTGGAGTTCAGCCATTACCAGTTCTGGGGTGAATTTATACACTAATGCGCGTGTAATTTGTCATTTTTAAAAGGTACTTGCTTGGCATTTGTTTACAACAGCATTTTAAAACAAAGATGAAATTACTGATAAAGACTGATTTAACAAGTCATAATTCTTTTGTTTTTCTTACAGTTTATAGGTAGCCCCATAATAAAAATACTGTGACTCGTAACAAAAAATTTGAAAAAAATTGAAAAATCATTTTGAAAAAAGATGCAATATAAAAACTCAAAGATAATAGATGAATTAAAACATTTGCATAGTATATCACAGTTTTGTGAAGAGGAAGTAGGAGCCATGGTGACTAGGTGTTATTCTGATTTATTTCCACACATTGTTTCTTTACATATTGTTCACTTGATTCAGATGTGTATTTTTCTGCCAAACAATAATTAATATTTTACCACACTCCATCTCTGCTTCTTTTGCTGAAATGTGTTGAAGTCTTTATGTGAAAAAAAATTCCCTTATGGTTGAGACATTAGGGGTGTGCATACTTAAATATAATTTGGAAGAAATGCTTCAGACCTTCAGCTATTCATGAATGCATCTGAAAGATGTTATTGCTTTAACAGTCCAACTAACCAATGGATTGCTTAAAGTAGTAACACCTTGCATGGAAGTCTGAAAACAGGCTGCTTTAGTGTACAGGAGACAGATGCAGTGCTCACACTTGTGCAAGATTTGTTTCTGAATAATTTTTGAAGCATTCGTAATCCTAAATAAACACCACACAGTTGCATTTCCATTAATTTGCACACATAAACCAACATAAATTTCTTATATAGAGATATTAAATCGATGTGAAACATAGATTTATTTATAATGAAATAAAATGGAGGATTTCCTGATGATAAACATGCTTGCTTTTTTTGTATGATTTCCTTGAAGTTTCCATAATAGCATTATCTTATTCTGTCTGGATTTGTTTATTTGTTTATTGATATTGACACATGCTGGCTTCATATGCCATTGCTGGAAATAATTTGTAATCTTATGGCTTTGTGGTCAAACTATCTATAAGAATCCAAGATCAACACATTTTGGATTTGCTTATTAGTTAAACTTCCTTTTCAATTGTCTAATAGACATCCATTTGTTGCAGTTAACTATGGTTAACTTCAGCAGGGTTTTTTTTAAAGGTTTTTTTTGTTTGCTGTCAGACAAGGATCTAGGAATTACAGAAAGCATTAGTCCACAAAACTTGATTTTAATGCTTCCTTTGGACACCTGAGGGGAATAAATCTATAGTTTTGGAAAGATTTCTGATAAATATTTTCACAACTAGTTTTAATATTTAATGTTAATCTAAAAGCTTTTATACTGCACTCCAAAGCTTAGGATCTCTCTCTCTCAAATAAAAAGGGTCCCAGTCAATAGGCTAATATAATAAAAACAGACTTGCCTGAAAAGCATGAAATTATCGTATCAAATAGATAATAGCTACAGAAAGTTTTTGCAGAGCTAATGGATTTATGGACTGTTTGGCCTTTGCCAAAAGAGCTTTTAGGTGCTTCACTAGTTCACTAATTTTGCAAGCAAATGTTGTATTTATTTTCTTTTCTGTATGGCCTAACTTACAATGCAGAAAATGATTGGTTAATTAGTTAAATTAATTAGTTCTGGAAAATGTTAACTTTCAGAACTTGTAGGCGAGATAGAATGCTTGACAAATTCTGTGATGCAGTTTGCAGTTCAGAAGCATGAGAAGCATGTAAGCATGCACACAAGAATGCAAATATGCAGGAAAGATATATAAAAATATTCAGAAAATAGTTTAGAAAATAGCCTTTATTTATGTGCTTTCTGTTGTTCAGACTGAACATTCAAGTCTGTTTAGTTCTTAACAAACAAACAAACAAACACCCATACAAGTAGACAAAAGGTAAAAACTTTGAAATGCAAATAATAAAAGTACGTACAAGAATCATATATGAACTGTTAAAAATACATTAATTGGTACAAATTTTCATGCCACTCACTTTTTTGAAAACTGAGAAACCAGTTTGTATTTCAGATCTGTTAACATGCCTTTTATCCATATTGGCAGCTATGGGCATGATTATATTTAATGGTATGTTCATTCTTTAGAAAATGTTTTAACAAAAGTTCTATAAATATGATTTATATTATTTTATAATTAATTCTCTAAAAATTATCCTCCTTGGTGAGAATATTTCATAGCACATAGCAATAAGTTTTGGAAATAAGATCTTATCTTTTTTTTAATAAAACTATATTCTTTAGAATTAATGGCAAGTATAGGATAGTCCTATGAATTGCAAACCATTTTTTAAACTGCAGTGTGTGTTATTAAGGTATTTTTTTGTTCTTCCTGTTAGTAACTTCATATTTAAATATGTAGCAATAAAAGGAAGAAGAATGAAGTTGATTAAGACAAATGAATTAGATCAGCTGGTAATATCAGTGTCTTATGAAAGCCCCGTGTAACAAGTGAAATATTGCCACTGTGGGGATCTCCATTGTACGAAAATTACTGTGGCGACCTTCATTGTGACTGCAGTGCAAAGAGTATGAATGGAAATTCCTTAATCTTGTAATCTTGTAAGATGTTGACAAATTCAACTACAATTTCAGTTGAAAAACTGTAGACAACTATAGATCATATCCAGAAATGCAGATACCGCCTGGAAGCATAGGACTCAGATGTATTAGCCACTGGCAGGCACATTAAGATAAACTCTATCTACAAAAGATTCAAGAAAAGAAACAACTGATGGCCAAGTAAAGAGACAAACAGATATAAACACTTCCTTCTTCTTCACACACATACTAACCAATACCCAGATAAGCAATTTTTATTGCTACATTCAGATAAACAAGAACAATCAAATAAGAAACAACACCCCACCCAAAAAGCAATCAAGGAACAAGCAGCACACCAATCAAGACTGGCAGGACGAGCTACCACATATGAATGGCCATAACACTCCACTCTCATGCACTGATGATATTACCTAGCCTGGTAATGAAATGCCTACAGGAACAGAAGCAAGCTCAGAGGACAAGGAACCCAACAACACAGTGACTTTTTACAACAGTGACCGAAACAAAATTCACAACTATCCCCTCTGAAATGAACCTGAAGTGATACAGCAAAAGTAGGGTAGTATGTAATCATTCTTGGCTGCTTCTCCAAGTTTGTGGGTGGGATAACATCATATAGAACAAAAGTCATGCTTTGCTTCCCCGTAGTTTGTTAAACAAACCTTACGCTTTGGTTCACATATAATGACTGTATTCATACGATACATTAAACAATTTTTTTTATTTAGAATATTGTTTTTATTGTATTTTAATGACTATTTATTTCTTCTTGTTTTATTATAAATTGCCCAGAGCTGCTCTTTGAGCAAGATAGGCAGTGACTAAATGTTAAATATAAATAAATAAACCAAAACGATGCTTTACAAATGATAAAGATTAAGCCAAAATCAAACAAACCATGATTTGTTGATTTTCATCCAGTTAGCTACTGACTGTCGAAGTGTGTTATGGGAACAGGAGCTTTCAATAGCAGTATTCTTTCTATATATACTTTTGCAGTAAGAGGAAAGCAGTTAGTATTCTATTGATAGCCCAAGTTACGCAGGATCCAATATTAGCTGATACTTTGAATACTAACCAGCAGCGTTTCTCACTTGTAATTCTCCCTGGATGCCTGGAATACATGCTACATTGGACAAAGATTAAAGTAAAGCCTGAATTGGAGGAGTCCCAGACTTTTAGGAGTGGGGGTTGTGACCAATTTACATACACTGATTTTTTTTAGCATGCTTAAAGAATTGTAAAATGAGAAAAAAATATGTTATTTTAATGATTTGCTGATGTGATTGAAATGACTATGAAAAGGATACACATTTTTCCCTTGCTGACTGTTCACCCTCTGTAGAGCAAAGCCATGATTATTTCAGTGCAGTTCAAAGGGGACATCCTGATACTTCCTGCACAATCTATGTATAAAACTTTATTTTACCTTGTACTTAGTTTTAGTTCTACCTGTCATTCCTACTTCCTTGCAAATCACAGTCTGTATCCTGACTGGAATGGCTGCTACTTTAAGTATCTTAGTCTTCAAACTAGAATTGAAAAGGGACATAAGTATCTTGGTGAGGTACCCTACAATCAGTCTTCTGAAATAGAACAGATCAGTCAGATAGAAAAATAACAATTTGTATCTCAGATTCAACACAATTTACTCTGGCTAAATGACATATTGCTTTTGATTCGTGCAACTACAGCTCTTCTAGGGTTATGGTTGACCTTTCTTTGCTGTTTCCTTTGAAATGTGCTAAAATTTGTCATAACATATGACACATTTAACATAGAACAATTATCATATAACAATTATATTCATGGGAATATAAGGAAAGGTGGCATAAAATAGTGCTGCTTGCAGTTGATACGTTGATATTTATTGATAAAACTGAGTCTCTCATAACAGGTTTACTGGGGTTAATATAAATTTGATCCTTTGGAACTTTTAGGGCATTTTTTAATATTTGAACTTTTAGGGAACAGTAGTCAAAAAATCTTTCAGTTTCTATTGTGTTTGGAATCAATAACTTGGAAAAAGAAAAACGTATTTTATAGGTGATTAAACTGAATTTAAGCACATTGTTATTAGAAATAGTAAAATATTTGGATAAATATGCAGCATTTTTGAGTTGGCATTTCTGGGATCCCTACAAGTTAAAAGTTCATTAAAATCCAACTACTTTGTCAAGTATAGAATTCCCACTCTGAGTATCTTAGGTAGTACAAAAGCCATGATAGTAACTGCATATCAGCTCCAGCTTGATTCTTATGATTATGCTGAATAAACATTGTGAGGGAAATGCTATTCAAAAATAATGAGGCAATCCTTTTGCTGGAGAACAAGGGTAGTATTCCATGTTATTATTTAATTATTTAGATTAAATAATAGGATAAGATGATGAATTTCTGTTATTTTTGGACTTGCAATGTATGTAGTGTCAGAAAGTATAGAGTGGAAATATTTTCAATTAAATCATTTTTGGGTGTCTACTTGAGGACTAGTAGTCTGAAATGCTTCAGAACATGTTCTAGCACTAGATGAGTTAACAATTCCTTTATTATATTATAAACTTTAAAAACAAACTATTTGCAAATTATTGTTAGAATATACTACATTAAATATGTAGTATATGGGCACATGGAATAAATATTGGGATGTCCATGAAATGCAGTGGAAAACTATTTTGACAACTGTTTCTATGGATTTAAAATGATAAAATTAATATGTCTGTGTGTGTGTGTGTGTGTGTGTGTGTGTGAATATCCTTCACCCGGAAGTGAGATTGGCTCCCTCCCTCCTGGACTTTAGGAAACAGCTAAAGACCTGGTTCTGTAATTATGCTTGGGGCAGGAGAGAGAGTAGCCATTCTTGGGGATGGTTAGTTTCTTAGAAGGACCCAGCTCTGCCTGCAAATCATAAAGAACTTCCAGCCATCTAGGTTTTTGTTATATTTATTGTATTATGTATTATACTGCTTTACAGTTTTATATTTTTATTTATGTTTTATTGTAAACTGCCCAGTGTCCCTTTTGGGAGATGAGCAGTGATAAATTTGATAGATAGATAGATAGATAGATAGGTAGGTAGGTAGGTAGGTAGGTGTATGTATGCATACTTCCAGCTGCCTATTCTACTTTATCAGAGGAGATATATGTGGAGATAATGTAGAGATACTACCACAATCCATAACTGGCCACTGGAGAGCATTAAAAGCCCTTAGCTACTATGTCCTCAGTGCCCAACTTGTAATTAATTACCAAAAGACCAAGATTGCTAAAAATCAAGGACATATAAATAGATTATTATTCCTAATATTATTGAACAAGTCAAGTATTTTCAATATCTGGTATACTTTTCCATAGCTCAGGCAAAAGGAAAAGAGGCAGTAGTGATGAGGCAACCTTAATTTCCCAAAAAATCTTGACAACTATCCTGAGACTCCACAACCCTCAAGTTGGTTGTGGTCAAACTGTTGGCTTGGTTTCTTTATAAAGCTTAATCAGACCTAAATGCAAAGTCCAACTTTGCATCATTAAAACATGTACAATCCAAATTTCTGAGTTCTGCTGCAAACACCAAGATGTTGGCACTTTCAGCAGCACTATCTGAAACCATTTGTACCTCACAATCATTCACCTATTTTCCACAGTGTTTTTTAAATCTCTATGAATATAAGATGACTGCTCTCTCTTCTCTAGTTCACAGGTAATTATCTGGGGGAAAAACCTAAGAAGTAAATATGGTAATTATCTACTGTATATTATCGATATGCAGAGCTGATTTTAATGCCTTCCAAAAAAATTATAATTAGATTTGGGTTAATCAGATTTAATAGAATTATAGAGGGTATACATCTCAAATGTGTTTATCCTTGCTTTTTAACATGGTATGCTACTACTCTTCATGTTCTTAGAAGATAAGAAACTTGCCCAAGTGATAATGGTTAAACATTATGGTACATATGGTTTATATTATAGGTTGACATTTTTTGGCAGATACATTTCCTCATCCAATACATTTCTCATTTCCTTATCAGATACATTTTCTCTTCAGATACATTTCCTCATCATTTAATATTAATCGAAGTGCCAATCAAAGTCATGAAACAGTTTGATGATAGCTGGTGGATGGAAGGACAAAAGTAACACCAGAAAGTCAGGTTTTACGTTTGCAGTGAAACTGCTATACTCATGGGCGCTGTAAACTATTATATAGTAACCACTTTCTGGTGAAAAATGTTGGCTTATTAAATCATAACTTACCTTTCGAGTTGTTGGAAAATGTATAAAAAATGGCTGGGAAGCAAAAGACTTGCAATGAATTACATTGTTATGTATCTTTTATTTTATCATATGTTAAGGAATATATTTACCAGCATTTGCTTTTTTTTTTTTTAAATATCCAAAATGTAATAATATTGCAGTTCTTTTGTTAAGGCAGATATAATACAGCCCACTGAATTTAAAGGGCTTGGAGTTGGCTGCATGCATATAACTGAACAAATCTATTTCGGATTGAGTTATGATGAATACAATTCTCCACAAGTACTAACTATATTAAAACCAATTTCCTACTTAAGATATTTTTTAAAAAATTAAGAGTTAAAAATTAAACAATAATAAGTATTTGGATGCCAATCATTCCAGATATCTTCTGTGATTAATTGTAATTAAAGTTACCTATTGGAGCGAGAATTACCAGATGTACAAGCTGGGTTTAGAAAAGGCAGAGGAACTAGAGACCAAATTGCCAATATCCGCTGGATAATGGAAAAAGCCAGGGAGTTTCAGAAAAACATCTATTTCTGTTTTATTGACTATTCTAAAGCCTTTGACTGTGTGGACCATAACAAATTGTGGCAAGTTCTTAGCGGTATGGGGATACCAAGTCATCTTGTCTGCCTCCTGAAGAATCTGTATAACGACCAAGTAGCAACAGTAAGAACAGACCACGGAACAACTGACTGGTTTAGGATTGGGAAAGGAGTACGGCAGGGCTGTATACTCTCACCCTACCTATTCAACTTGTATGCAGAACACATCATGCGACAAGCTGGGCTTGAGGAATCCAAGGTTGGAGTTAAAATCTCTGGAAGAAACATTAACAATCTCAGATATGCAGATGATACCACTTTGATGGCTGAAAGTGAAGAGGAACTGAGGAGCCTTATGATGAAGGTGAAAGAAGAAAGTGCAAAAGCTGGTTTGCAGCTAAACCTCAAAAAAACCAAGATTATGGCAACCAGCTTGATTGATAACTGGCAAATAGAGGGAGAAAATGTAGAAGCAGTGAAAGACTTTGTATTTCTAGGTGCAAAGATTACTGCAGATGCTGACTGCAGTCAGGAAATCAGAAGACGCTTAATCCTTGGGAGAAGAGCAATGACAAATCTCGATAAAATAGTTAAGAGCAGAGACATCACACTGACAACAAAGGTCCGCATAGTTAAAGCAATGGTGTTCCCCGTAGTAACATATGGCTGCGAGAGCTGGACCATAAGGAAGGCTGAGCGAAGGAAGATCGATGCTTTTGAACTGTGGTGTTGGAGGAAAATTCTGAGAGTGCCTTGGACTGCAAGAAGATCAAACCAGTCCATCCTCCAGGAAATAAAGCCAGACTGCTCACTTGAGGGAATGATATTAAAGGCAAAACTGAAATACTTCGGCCACATAAT
The DNA here is from genome assembly GCF_035149785.1 of Candoia aspera. NCBI lineage: Eukaryota > Metazoa > Chordata > Lepidosauria > Squamata > Candoiidae > Candoia > Candoia aspera. The sequence goes on along the minus strand of NC_086157.1, from coordinate 53,384,591 downwards.
GAGAAGACAGGACACCCTGGAGAAGATGCTGATGCTAGGGAGAGTGGAAGGCAAAAGGAAGAGGGGCCGACCAAGGGCAAGATGGATGGATGATATTCTAGAGGTGACGGACTCGTCCCTGGGGGAGCTGGGGGTGTTGACGACCGACAGGAAGCTCTGGCGTGGGCTGGTCCATGAAGTCACGAAGAGTCGGAAGCGACTAAACGAATAAACAACAAAAAAGTTACCTATAATATTTTGAATAGACATATTTAATGTAAATGTATCACAGTGCTTGCCATTGTATTTTGTATTTCATGGAATCATAAATCGTGGCCCTTCTTTATTGCAAAAAGGTCCCTGACAAAGGAATATCCATGTGCTTAAGTAATCGTTTCTACCATTGAACTGCTTTTGCTGTAGTAGGCTTTTGTTAGTATTCAAGTGAACTTTGCTTTTCTTCAACTTAATATTTTCTGTGACCTGTACTGGGTTTACCCTTTGAACCGATTTCATATAAAATGGAATAATGTTTGTACTAGGAAGGCTCTGAAAAGGTGTGCTTAAGGATATAATTAAAGTTAAGTAAAATCTATACCAAAAATAGTCAATCTTCTACAAAAGTAACCCACTGGATCAAGTTCAAAGTGTTGGCTATATAGGCAAGAGGAACCCTTTTAGTGTAGCTCTCTAGCTAGCGAAACATATTAGATCATGTCTGAAGAGTTCATTCTAGCTTAAGTGCTAGGGTGAAGCAAACGGAGACAATGATGTAACAGTAAAAGGTATAAAATAAAGTACAGTGTACAGCAAGGTATAAAATAAAGACCGAAAAGTTAGTGTTAGTAACATAGTGTCACGATGTTAAAACATCAAGATCTAAATATAAAAATTCTGATAAAAAACTAAAGCTATAAAAGCTTTATATTTATTTTATTCAGTTTGAACATCACCCAATTCCCAAAGACTACGGTCAGTTCACAAGAAAACATAAAACTATAAAACAATAAGAACAATAAAACAGTAACAGAAGAAGCAAAGGCAGCCCAACAGAGTAGCAACAAAAACATACCCACTCCTTGAAGGAGGCTACACCCATCCTAGCGAAAGGCCTGAGCAAAAAGTCAGGTCTTCACAGCCCTCTAAAATGACAGTAGACTGTGAGCTGCCCAAATCTTGGGGGAAATCTCATTCCAGAGGATATGTACTTCTGTAGAGAAGGTGTGCTTCCAGGGTCCCAACAGATGGCATTGGTTGACCAAAGGAACTCAGAGCATGCCAACCCTGCTGGACTGAATTTATTTATTTATTTATTAATCAAATCCATATACTATATTTATATATTTATATACATATATTTGTATATATATATATATATATTTACACACACACAAATATATATATAAATTAATCAAATTTACATCTCCATGTAAAATATTGGGTGTCTCACAGTTAACAAAATAATATTTATTTATTTATTTATATATATATATATATATATATATATATATATATATATATATATATATATATATTTCAAATTTCTGTCACCACCCATATCCCCCAAAGGGGGACTCTGGGCAGTTTACAACAAAATAAACAAGTTAAAACCATAAAACGTAACTAATAATACAAAACATTATTATAAATGGATAAATATAAGATCCTTGTGGTGAAAAGCTCTCATTCAATGGGGAGGACACTATGGCACCACCCACCCCCAGGAAGAGCTATTGCCCTTCCCATCCCAAGCAAGGTAGCAGAACGAGGTTTTCAAATTCTTCCAGAAGGTTGGGAGTGAAGGTGCCTGCTTCACCTCCTGGGGGCAGAATGTTCCAAAGGGTGGGCACCACTGCAGAGAAGGCTTGCCTCCTGGACCCGACTAGATGGAATTCCCTCATCGACAGGGTCCGTAGCATGCCATCTCTGCATGACCGGGTGGCACAGGATGATGTGATGGGGATGAGATGGCCCCTCAGGTACCCTGGCCCCATGCCATGTAGGGCTTTAAAGGTGATAACCAACACCTTGAATTGGACCCAGAAGCAAACCGGCACCCAGTGCAGCTTGCGCAATGGTGTCACATGTGCTGATCTTGAAGCACCAATAACTGCCTGTGAGGCCGCATTCTGGACCAGTTGAAGCTTCTGGATACTCTTCAAGGGTAGCCCCATGTAGAGCAATCAATCTCTATCTATCTATCTATCTATCTATCTATCTATCTATCTCTATCAAACAGTAAACCAAAGCAGTAAACCAAATATAACAAACAGTAAACCAAAGCAACAAACAAAAGGAATGAAAACAATATAAAATCATAAAATTCATAACCAAGGCAATCATGTCCATAAATAATAGTCAGTATAGTGACCGCACCAGATCTACCATACTTCTGGGTCCCGACGCATGTTGGCAAAACTATGTTTTCAAGACCTAGCAAAAAACTAGCAGGGTCAGGGCCAATCTGAGCTCGAGGAAAATAATATTCCACAGGACATGAGCCATTACAGAAAAGGCTCTCTTCCTGGGCCCTGCCAGACAACACTCACTGGCAAATGGGACCTCGACCATAACCCTCCTATGGGACCTGATGGGATGTATAGATGTGATTGGAGAGAAGCAGTCCCTCAAATAACCCATGAAGGGTTTTGTAGGTCATCATCAGCACCTTGAATTGCACCAGGAAGCAGCCTGGCAACCAGTGCAGCTCACGGAGCAGAGCTTTAATGCGTGGCAATCAAGGGGCACACTTAATTGTTTACATAGCTGCATTTTGTACCAGCTGAAGCTTCTGAATGGTCTTGTATTTTATAAAAGTCTGGAAACCTTTTATGCACTTTTTGCTGAAAATAGGAAAAAAATGAAATGGTGATTTCTGGAATTGCTGACTAAAAAGGGTTGAATATGGGATAGAGGGTGACTATATAATGTAATCTTAAAAAGGAAGGGGGATAATAACTTTGTAGCTGCTATAAAGAGGATTGGAAGTTGCTGCTTTAATTAACTTTTCCTTTTTTCTTTATCTGTATTGTCTCATACTTATAATTTTTCCCCCTTTTTTCCTAACTTTCCTTTATATATGCTTTCATGTTTATCTTTTATTCATGTTAAGAATCTTCAATAACAATTATATATAATTTAAAAATAATGCTTCTGAATGCTCTTCAAGGGCAGCCCCTTTGTAGAGCATATTGCAGTAATCCACGTTAGATGTGACCAAGGTGTGAATTACTGTGAGCAGAACTGGCAAATACTATGGTAGATAGTTAGTCCCTCTGAAGTGAAAATATAATATTGGACATAGAATAGAATACTTTAACAGCAGAGTAACTGAAATTAAATTGCAATAATATCAGTATGTATAAAAATATGGGAGAAGTCCTCATTTAATCTAATTTACTGGTTCTTGTCAACAGTTATTCATAGAACTATCTATTCCCAGAGGTCTTGATTCTTGTGCCCATATAATATCCTTATCCAGGACAGGTAAAGATGAAGCTACTGCATTTGTATAACATGCCAAGATTAACCTGTGATATCCTTAGTTGTGGTATAATGTATTATATGTACATAGATTATTTGGTTATCTTATAATTCATACTGTTAGATGAACCCAGAAAATGGGTAAATTCATATCCAGGTTAAACCTGAGTGATTGCAGCTTGCTGGTATTCTTGTACCACTTGATGGTTATTTCTTAATGGCACCAGCTTCTGCTCTGGTCAGCAGTAGCTATTGATGCATATGTAATATATTCAATACACCAACTTTCAAATTTGATCTCTCTAGACTGGCAAGTTTATAGTTGGTAATTTATTTATCATGTCGGCTTCAAATACGTGCTGATGTTTGTCTAATCAAGTTAGTGGACACATTTTATTCCTCGATAAGGTTATAAAATAAATATGACTTTCTAAAAATTATGCTATTTGATTTTCAATAATATGATGCAAATGTGTGCATTATTGATAATTTGACTTACCTTGTTAGTCTGATTACTTTGTATCCAAGCAACTGGGTCTGTAACAAGATGCCAGATACGTTCTTGAGAGATAAAATGGCTTATACTAAACTCAATTTATTATAATGTGAACTGGGTGACTTAGAAAGTTGCCTCCAGTTTTTTTATATTTATAAAACAAGAGTGAAAATGTTTTAATGTTTTAGAATTTAATTAGAATATTAATTATATGTATCAGAATGTATTGAAATTGCAATCCCTTTAGAATAATCCCAGAATGTGATTAGAATTCAATCTATCTAATCAATTACCTGCTAAATCTCCAGGTGATATATGCATGCATCTTGTAAACAGATGAGTTCTGAGACAGGCTGAAAAGGAAGAATATTGTCAGATGTACTATGAGCAGATTTTAGTATCTATAGTGTCTCAGGAGGACTGGAAAAATCTTGGACTTTTTCCAGATTGGGGAGATTTTGTAGGGATAGAGATAAAATGGTTTGTTATAGAGAATTCTTTTCAGGTAAATTGAAAGCAAGATTGAAGCTTGGATTTTAATTTGCCTGAAATTCAAAATGTACAAATGGTTCTGACACCTGTTTATACAAAAATCATAGCTCCTTTCTGCTGGCAGATTCCACAGAACTTTCTGTTATTATGAGCAATGCCATCCCCCCTTTTTTTTTTAGGTTCAAACAGCACCACCCTTTTTTGTCTTGGCATTTATTCTAAAAAAAAAGAAACAAAGACATTTGGTGTAATTTTCCATGTCTCTGTAATAATTAAAGATTTATGACATCACCATATTTGCAGGTGAGTGATAAAACTAATAGTTATAAACTCAGTGAGAGATTTAATTTTTAAGATCCTGAGGAGTACCCCGAAACATGGCAATTCATTGAAGTAACAAATTGTAACAAGGCATCTTAAAATGTAAAATAGAGGCAGAAAATTGCCTGAAGCATGAACCAGAAAATCAGGTCTGGCTTTAGTAAAAGGTACATTTGATACATATGCTCTAACATTTTGAAAACTAGTTGAATTTTAAGACAGATATGAAAAGAAAAGTTACCAAGTCTAAAGAAAAATTAAACTCCTTATGTTTAATAGGAGTTTGCAGCTTTTCTTGCTGGAACCACTGGATGAATTCAGAGTGATGCCAAGTACCTTGCTGAGAAGAACTGAGTTACCAGCTTGTGGAGGAGAATCATACTGTCTCTGTGACATGAAGAGGCAAAGCATAGTTATTTTATGCAGGTCTAACATGTAGCAAATGGGTTACTAGTCATGATGATGATGATGATGATGATGATGATGATGATGATGATGATTTGTGCCTTTGAGTCAGTGTTGACTCCTGGTGACTGCCTGGACAAGTCCCTGCATTTTCTTGGCAAGGTTTTTCAGAAGTGGTTTGCCCTTGCCTGCTTCCTAGGGTTGACAGAGTAACTTGCCCAAGGTCACCCAGCTGGCTTTGTGCCTAAGGTGGGACTAGAAACCATGAGACTGAGTTCTAGTCCCACCTTAGGCACAAAGCGAGCTGGGTGACCCATGCTACATCAAATTGGCTCTCTACTAGTTATGATAGCAAAATATTATTTTCTGTGTTGGTGATACTGTGCCTAAAGGCACATAAGCTAAAGACTGTGTCCTAAGTTCAGGTCCTAAATTTGTTTTACCATTTTGGGGTCAGAGTGCTGTACTAGATGAATTTTTGCTAAAATACATTTCTTTTATATTCTGTTCCTTATTTGGCTGCTGGCAGAACAACCCAATACTTGTATAAGAAAACAAGCTGCTGGTTTACAAACTTCCAAATTCATATTTCCATAAGCATATTAAACTTACATTGGTGGTGCAACCTTTTCTGTAAAGGACTTGTTTCAAGCAATGACCATTTTTTTTTTGCATGTTATTTAATAAGGTTAAATCTGAAATATATTTTGGAGGTGTTTTTTTAGAAATAAATGAAATATCTTACACTACCTAAACTCTATATATGCTTGTGCAAATAGAAAAAGACCACACTAGAAGGGTTTAAGGTAATAAGTAAGGAGTTAATATATTAATTAGTGATGACAGCAAAAATTGGGACCACAGTCATGATAATTCCAACAAGCCATGATGCAATTTCTTTCTCCTGTGGGTGTGGTTAATAGTTCAGTGATAGGAAGATGTTGTGATGTGTGCTGTTTTTACCTCTGGCTATGGATGGTCCATAGATGAGGTCTAGTTATGTGTCTTTTTGACTGATAATTGGTTTTGTAATCACTGGCAAACATATATTTCACAACTAATCTCACTTTTCCATAGCACTGAAGATATTACTTAGGTGGGTAATGAAATGTCTGCAAATGAAAAACAAAGCTCAGAGAACTCCTGTAGCCCAACACACTTTCTTTATGAACCAAACAGGTAGCATGATCCTTCCTGAGTCAAAAGGCATTTAGAAAGAAAATCAGAGGAGCACAGAGGCCCTGCCTTAATGTACTGCTTAAAGTCCCATAAGCTGTTCAGGCATGTTCATATGGATGGAGGCAGTCCATAAAGTAAATTGAGACTTTCCAAAGAGAAATATATGGAGAAAACTTGAGGTCAGAAATGAAATTCACGGTTTCTTCCTAAAAATCTATGGACTTTTTTCCATTAGCAGTTAGCTAGAGCAGCAACTAGGATACAAATTTTTGTAGCAAAATGTTGTATCACATTTTGCAGAATGAAACCTGGTTAGTGATATAAGCTTCTCCCTTCCCTCCAACAATAAATAAGCACTGTTCTAATTGATTCTAAGAGGCTTACAGGTCTGTCACTGAATAGAAGAACAAAGGCAGGAGTGTCAGCAACTTCAAGGTTAAGGGACCAGACAACTTGGGAGGGAAAGCTGCCTTTGCATTAACAAGCACCATTTGAAGCTGGGAAGGGCCAGCAACAGGGGGCTTGAAGTAACAGGAAGGAAAGCTGAGATGGTTGCTAAATATAACATTATTTCAGGGCTTTCTGATCTTTATACTGATATATTAGGAGATCCTGGTTTGCTCGACTCTTTGCCTGCTTTTCTAGACTACACTTCCCTCTTCCTCCTGTGGATCTCAGCATTGTATTCTCTGGCTTTTGATGTAATTCTGGCTGAATTCTATCCCTGTTACTAACAGCTGTATACCTAATTGCTGTAGGACATAACAGCAGTGATGACATGTTTTTTGTCAGTCACAAATTTTCTCGGTTCTATTACCCTCATGTAAGATCATGCACATTCTTTTTCTTAGTGGTTAATTGTTGCCATATATGGAAATTGCTAAATATATAAAGTATAATAAAAAGAATTGAAACCAAGCAATTTACATCTTTATTATCTAATGGTATTTTCTAGGAAATGCCATACCAATTATAATAAATTGCACATTCTCATAGTTTGTTCAGTGTTGTGGCTTCTAAATATAATTACTTACAAAACAATACAAATGGAATTTACTCTGCAGTTCAGTGATCCAAAGATGGGAATTTCAGGAGTGAAAAAAAGCTTGGTGGGCTTATTGCATGCTGAACTGAACTATTTCCCCTCAACCATTTTTGGCAGTCCGTTCACAAGCTGTAAACCTGTGTGGGTTATTTAGTACAATATAACTAGAATTGCTTTTAATGATGAGATGCAGGATAGAAGTTTTATATATAACAAAACAATAAGAAAATAAAATTCTTCTGTTGTAAGAACTTTAACTTTTCAGATGTATAATGTAGTCTACAAAATGAAGATATTTTCTGGGATTTTTAAAATACTTATTTATTTGTCTTGAATCAGAACCATAATTAAGAATCTCAAGGTGAACAATAAAAGAGCTACAAAACTTACTGTTTAAGGTCTCAGAACACCTCCCCATCATTTTGCTAATATGCTAAGATAAACTTTATATGTGTTTTTAAGCTGCTTTTTAAAGTATGCAACATTTGATACAACCTTCTTACTTGTTTGTTAGCCCTTCAAGATAGATCAGACTAGGAAACCAATGCCATGTATGTCAGTAGCCCTTTTATTGTAAAGCTATAGTAACAAACTCTTTTAAGTCTGAATGTATTTTCCACTCCCTCCCTTTATCTTTGTGTGACTAGCGAGAGGGCTTGTCAGAGACATTTATTCATATTACATTCTTGCTCTGTACTCAGTTCCCTTTTATCTGACCATTGCCTTGCTAGCTCTTCTTTCTGTCCCTCAAGGTCATTCTTCTGCCTCCACAATGTTATGGCTGTTCTCTCAAAGCATATCATGATTGTTTGATACTAGTTTATTAATTTATTCACATCAGTTATACACCACCCCATCATAGATTTTAGAAGGCATACAATAATCAAAATAGTTATAAAAACATAAAACTGAACAAAATATTTAAAAATATGAATCAAGCATATCATCATCATAAATACCCAACTAAGTTTCTTATACTGGTGCAAGAGGATAGCCTTCATCCATTTTGCAAGATGGTCATCCTAAATTCAAGAGGAAGGGCATTACATAAAACCGGGCAGCCATGGACAAAACCTTTATGAGATACTCTCCCCTTTATCTCAGTGGGAGGGGAATCACAAGCCCATCCTTCCAAGAGAGAAGGCTAGACTATAGTTGGACAAGACAGCCCCTGAATACCTGATTTATAAACGGCTTTATATATCACAATTAGTGTTTATCTCCATAAATCTATTAGTAGCCAATGGAGCTCCTACAAAATGTTATTCTATTGAACCAACTTTGGCCCATCAACAAGTAGACATTTACAGCTGTAATTTCTGAGTAGTATTCAAAGGTAGTCTTATGAAGAGCGTATTACAGTAATCCAATTGTGAAATGATGGAGGTGTGAATGAGAGCGTATTGTACAACAGCCTAAGCTGGGTAAATGCTCTACTAAACACAGCATCTCCTGCTCTAGTAGGATCTGAAAGTCTAGAATTGCTCCCAGAACATGTACCTACTCATTCCAGGAGAGTACAGTTCTCGACAGCCAAAGTTAAAACTAATCTGGATACAGGTAAAGAACCATTCTGTCTTGCATGGATTTAATTTGATCTTTTTTTCCTATACAGAACCTTCACTAGATAATAGCTTCTACTGCATCTCCACACCTCCCAGGGTAAAGATGTACAGTTGTGTACCACCATATAATAATAATTCACCCCAATTTGGTGGATGACCTCTACCAGTTTCATGCAGATATAAAGAGGCCCAACACCTGTGACACTTCACAAAGGAATCGACAAGGGCTTGACCTCTTTCTCTGGCAACTGATATTGCTGGCTCAAGAAGGGATAGAAGCACTGGAATGTGGTGCCTCAAATCTCAGCCTTCACAGGTGGTACAGAAGGATACATAGTTAATGGCACTGCCATTCAGAGAACTGACAGATTCAGAAGGCCATACTCCTTTAATCCAAATACTGATATAGATTATCCACAAGAGTGAACAATGCCATTTCAGTTCTATGCCTAATCCCAGCTATGTATATATTAATCCCTCTCGCCATCCCTCACTGAATGCATTCCAACTGTTCAACAATCTTTCCCCAAAAGGAAAGGTTGAAACCTGACAAGAGTGGCCCGTATTGCTGTATTAAGGGATGACTCTTTTTAGGGGAGTTAGACCACTCCTTCTTCAACGTGACAGGGAAAATCACCTTAAAGAATCATGTACCATGATTTAAATCAAATAAAATCAGCCAGGTGAGCCAGGAATTCAGTATACATGTGGCTAAACTAACTGGGATTCTACAACTTCAAAAGAATCCTAGGTCATACCACAAGATATTGTCTGAATCATTTCAGTGGATTTTGTATAGAATATGTCTATTTCAAATAAATATAAGCAATTTTTTTCTTGTAATGTCTTGGAAAAAGATCACAGAATCCTCTAGATAGTTATTCACATCCATCATTCTCCAGAAATGAACATTTTAAACAAGACTTCTGGATGTCATCCATTCCTGCAGTAAGGGTAAAGAAGAAATAATGCTTTGCCTTCCTTATCACTCCAGTATAGGCCCAAACTTGGGTTTGTATCCATGTTTGGTCATATGCACTTTTCATTTTCCATCATCAGTGTTTTAGATATTGCTTCAGTCACTTTGTCTCCTGAAGCTGCTCCCTGAACCATGGATGTCCTTAGATTGGCACAAAGTGTGACTGTTTGGACTAATTTTGTCTAGCACCCTTACTAACTCTGTATTCCTTATATTGACTAATTGTACAGCAGGACTACATTCCAAATCAGGAATTGGGCATCTACAGTAAATGCTCTTTCAAAGAATTATTGGCAAACCACCCTAAAGAATTGCTCCTTTCTATAGAGATCAGTAGTGCTAGTGAACTCCATGTTGCTCAGAAAGTGATCTGACTATGGCAGAGGGATTATAGGAACGTTCTGTAATCTTTCAAATCACAAAACAGCTACTCCAAAGTGAAAACTAGACCTAGTTTATGGCCCTCTGTATGAGTTGGGCCAATAACGACCTGAGATGATCCCTGCAAGCCATGAACTCCTGAGCTACTCCCAACCCAGCTTCCCAGGCATAGAAATTGAAACCCTGCAGTACCATAACATTTTTCAGCCTTGACACCTGGTAAAGGAACTTAGGCAGTGATACTGTTGAGCATCATGGGAGTAGTGTACCTGGAACATTCCCAACTTAGCCCAAGATCCCTCTAGTCCCATTTCAAATACAGGGACTAATATTCAGTCACCTGCAGAACAGGGCATCTGGTTACTATAAAGGTGACTTGGAAGTTCATTGCTACTCAATCTTCTGGTTTTGGGGTTGTGGTTGCTGTAGCACCCAAAATCTAGATAAACAAATTTCTGATGAGGCAACTCCCTTTTCTATCATCATCCAACCAGGTTTTGGCAATTCAGGACAAGTGTGCCATTTCTTCCTCAATTAAATTGTGGCAGAATATGTTCTATACTCCTAGCATTTAATAACAATAGTTTAAAGCCAGGAGTCCCAGCAATCCAGGGCCTCAGGATGAGGCATTTGGGCAGGGCCGCAACTAGTGGGGGCAAGTGGGGCATATGACCCTGGTGCCAAAATGAGCACTGGGCAGCACCAAAACGAGCACTGGGGGGCGCCAAAATGGGCACGGAATCCGTGTTTGCCCCGGGTGACACAAACCTTAGTTTGTGCGTCAAAGTATATGTCGAATTTTTTAATATATAATCCTGGAAGACATGAGTTGTGAAAACGCAGTGAACGTGGCCATGGTTTCATGACTTCTTGCATGTGTTGTTCATTATCTTGAATATAAATATTTTACACTTGAAGTAAAATATATCCCTTGGGATATTTCCAATAAATTTGTGCTAACTTTACATCAGTCTGGGCTATCAGTGGCAGCCTAGATCAAATTTTGGTGTTAAATATAATGTAAATAAATATGGCAGAATTCAAAATCTCCCATACATATCTTTTCTGGTTAATATATAGTGTTTCATGCAAAGGGCTACATTACTTCTGTTGTGTGTTCCATAAACTTTGAAATAGGATTGTTGCATAGCTGTGATATTCAAATAATAATGGTACGTAAGACAAAGATGATGAGAACTTGCAAATAAATATATAATATTTGCATACGTATGCATATGCAATAACAATATTGGAAGAGTTAAGGTTTAGATATGAAATACAAATGGTGCCTTCATAGTGATGAAAAATTATTATGTGAAATAATAGTAAAACTTAAAATGTTTAAATCCGAACATTTGCTATTTAATGCAGACTTCCATATTTATCTTGGAATAATATATAAATAGAGCTGAAAAGAATGTCAAGTACTGGTTCTGATGGGAGAATTTAAAGAATAATAAAATTCAGACTGTGAGCCTACTGAGATGTTACATCAGCAAAAACCTGTTCCTGAGTATTTTAAAACATTAAGCTCTGCCAGGATCTGTCTTTTAATTTTACTGGTTCAAACTTATTTTCTACATGACTGAATCTAGAGATTAAGTTTTAGCTTATTACTTTAAAATAAGATAGATTCTAAAGAACAAGCAGAGTGTTAGGAACAAAATTTCACCTTTTATCCAAGTAGTTCCTCAGTGGTGCACATACTGACTTTTACTATAATAGTTTTAAAATGTGTTGCAATGTACTCTAATAGAGGTTTTATATTTAACTTTATATGCTTTTCCAGAGTGAGTTATAAATCACTTAAGGATCTGTGTGTATTTGTAAATTTCCTTAAAAGCAAATGCAGTGATGAAATTCAAGAATGAATTATAGGTGGAGTCATAGGTGATTGATTAAGTGCCATCCAGTTGCTTTGACTCTTAACAACCACATACATAGATTTTTTCCACGATGATCTGTCCCTAACCTGCTCCTTTAGCTCTTCCAATGGTGCCCCATCGCCACTGTAACTGAGCCTACCCATCTTACTGCTGGTCATCGACTTCTTTTTCCTACCACCTTTCCCATTAGCCATTTCTAAAGCTTCCCAAAAGCATTAGAAATACCTTATTTTTACCGAGTCATAGATGAGAAAGTCAAATATTGCAACTTATGGAGATGAATGATGAGACAGGAAAGTGAGAGAGTTAGGATGAAGCAAATGTCCAGAGTTAGAAGTAAAATGGGAATTAGTGAGAGATGTGATCATGTAAAGTTACTTTTCTTGTCATTCATTCATCATAAAATTATATTTATTTGCCATATAATTGCATTAGTTGTTCCATTTAATGATTAAATTATGATGTTATGATTGATTTGTAACCTAAGCATACTGTATATCTTCCCAGTTACTGGTTTTGATTAACAGAGCTAAGAGTATAACATGGGAAGTCCTACTGATCCATGTAAATAGATTATCGATTATTTTAAATTAGGCTTAAATTAAATTAAATTGAATTAGATTTAGTAAACTGACTGATTGATTTAGCCAAAAATCTTTAGAGGATTAGAGTTAGCATGGGACCCCTAGTGTCATGTTCCCCGTTGCAAGGCATATGTGCATCACAACGGGGAACATGCACATTAGGTAAGAAGAAGGGATAAGCATAATCGCTAAATCACTCAAGCACCCATATCCAGGAGGGAACCCCCAACACAATAGATAAGCCCTTCAGACCAAATTTAGCACCCATCAAGAGGCAAGGGGAACGCCTTCCCATTTCCCCCAGGGATGCATTCACACCTCCCTCAGGCACGCATGTCCACAGAGTAATGCCCAACATAATGGGAGCACCCATCAGGCAGTAATTAACGCCTATCAGAAGATTGGGGAAACACCTTCAGGGGACGCACCCGGTCTGGACGAAGACAGGGAGACAAAGGAGATCGCCGGGATCGTCCATCAGCTGACGCATCGAGGTCTCAAGCACCCATCCGGTCCTGGCCCGAGGGTGGAGAAGCACAACGTCCGCCAGCAAAGTATAAACAGGGCACCCTGTCACCACATAAGGATTCCCGTCTTTCTCTTTGCACGCACACTGTTCAAATAAAACCAGAAATCCTTAGACCTTCTAAGTGAGTCTGAGTCTTATTCTGAGCGTGGCTGCCCTGACATAAAGACGGAAATCCCCCCCAAATTTTTTCGCTAGCACCTTTCCAGACTTGTCTGTGAGGGATCAACTCAGCGATGAAGCAGCACCCGGGAACCGGCGACAGCACCCGCAACCTCGCGGTAAGGAGCAGCGGATGCCCAGTGGGGGAGGAACCCAGCCGCAACGTGACCGGGGCAACCACCAGTGAGTCGCAGGCAGAATGGGTCACCCTCGACGCAACGGGGGAATCCCTACCCATGATGGTCGAAGCGGCGTGGGAGCAATGGAACACACCCACAGCGAGAGGTGGAGATCGCCGGCGGAGCGGGCAAGCCGTGGGAGGCGCCACGGAGAACTCGTGCTGCGGAGCCATGGAAGCACGCCTGGCACGGATCGAGCGGCTCCTTGCAGAACTAGCGCTGGAGCGCGGAGGCAGCGACCAGGGTGAGTGCAAACAGAGCGCCAGACGCTCGTCCCCACCCCCGCTTGACCCCGAAGCATGGCAGCTGCAGCGTCAGGGCGCAGCACGGGAGGAGGGAGCTGACCACGCCAGAGCGCACCGTACTGGGTTGCCTGGGAGAGGGTTTCCCCCCCCTCTTCTGCAGGGCGTCAACTGGGAAGAGGCTGGAGGCGAGTGGATGCTGAGCCGACACCACCTGGAGCCTGGTTGAGGGAATCCCCACATCGGGACGACAGCTTCCTACCGGAGGGGAGAAAGACCACGCGTCCGGAGGTGCCCTGGAGCCCACCCATGATGGGAGTGAGAGACCTCGTGGCAAGATTCAACGGCGACCCAGCCACATTGTCATTCTTCCTCATCAACGTGAGGAACTACATGGCTGAAAACGGACCCTGCTTCTGGACAGAACAGGGAAAGATCAACGCCATTGCCAGCAGACTCAGGGGGAGGGCGGCTGACTGGTACGTCCATCTATGCCAGGCAGACGCCCCAGAGCTCAAATATGTGGATGCATTCCTGGTTGCTCTGGACTCCCACTTCAGAGACCCCCTCGAGACCGAAACGGCGAAAAGAGCACTATGGCAAATCAGGCAAGGACAGCGCTCCGTGGCGGCTTACACAAGCGAGTTCCAAGCTCTTGCGGGCAAAGTGCGGGACTGGTCACAATCCACCTTCACGGAAAAATTCAAGGAGGGACTTAATTTAAACGTTTTAAGATGGGCGCTAAACTGGGATGACCCCACCACTCTCCGCGAATGGATTTGGCTGGCGGGAAAGGCGGAGAACGCTCAAGAAACCTTTTGGCATGTCCAGAGGTCCCTACAAACCACAGCAACAGCAAGAGGACCCTGATCCGGCGGTGCTCCAGCCACACCGGCGCCCCGACCCTGGGGGGAGGAACGAGAGCACAGGTTTGCCCAGGGGCAGTGCTTCAAGTGTGGAGAGGCAAACCACAAGGCGGCAGCTTGCCCGAAAGCAAAGACAAGAGACAGCCAGGGAAAGTTTCCCAACAAACCAGCCCCAACGCCAAAGAAAAGGCCAGCTGCAAAGGGGGAAACCTTGGCAAGGGAATTCCCTGATGTCACCGATGATGAGGAAAGCAGAAGCGATGAACCGGCGGGAAACGCCAGCCATCTGCCTTGAAGAGCGCCAAAAGACAGGTGGACGATAACAAAGGGTGCAACGACTTTGGGGTGAGTTACAACTGCCCTACCCTATATGTGAGAGTCACCCTGGCCCACAGGGGGAAAACAGAGAAGGTTTGGGCGCTGATCGACTTGGGTTGTTCGAAATGCCTCATGCACCCAGACCTGGTGGCCGCGCTTAACCTCCGCTGCTATCCACTTCAGCACCAACTGGTGTTCACGCAGTTGGATGGATCAGCAGCGGGAGGGGGCCCGGTCACCCAATACACAGAGAGAGTTGCGATGAGGCTCGGCAACCACGAGGAAAGCCTTCCCTTCATCGTGGCACTGGTGGGCCAACCTCTACTCATACTAGGGATGCCGTGGCTGGGGCATCACAACCCCCAAATAAATTGAGCGACAAGAGAGATCACCTTTTTGGGTGGGCGTTTCAAAGCACCCACAGGAGATCGGGTTCCCCGCGCCGCAATGGGGAGGGTGACAACGACCTCAATGCACCTGGAGGCAGAAACCCCGGAGGGCCTGCCTGCCAGATACAAAGACTTTACTGACGTTTTCGGGGAAAAGGAGGCTGACAAACTCCCCCCCCTATAGAAAAACAGACTGCATCATTGAACTGATCCCGGGGGCAACCTTACCAAAGCCAAGAATATATGCCATGACACAAAGGGAGTTGGCGGCATTAAGGGACTTTATTGACAAGAATTTGGCACGGGGGTTTATCAAACCGGCTAACTCGCCAGTCGGAGCCCTGGTCCTTTTTCAGGAAAAGAAGGATGGGTCCCTCCGGCTCTGCACAGATTACCGCGGGCTCAATGTTGTGTCCGTTCCAAATAAATATCCCATGCCCATAATAAAGGACATTTTAGCCCACCTCGCAAAGGGCAAAATATTCACAAAATTAGACCTCAGGGAAGCCTACTTCCAGATTCGAATAAAGAAGGGGGACGAATGGAAAACGGCTTTCAATTGCCCGCTGGGGTCATTCCAATACCGGGTTCTACCGTTTGGGTTAGCTGGGGCACCGGGCGTGTTCATGCAGCTAATCAATGAGGTCTTGCACGACCACTTGTTTAAGGGGGTGCTTGTTTACCTGGACGATGTTTTAATTTATTCTGAGAACGAAGCCGAGCATGAACACCTCATAAAGTCAGTGCTCACGAAACTCCGCAAGGCAGAGCTATACACAAAGCTCTCCAAGTGTGAATTTCACAAGGAGCAAATTGACTACCTCGGCTACCAGATCTCGGCAAGGGGGATCAAAATGGCCCCCAGTAAGGTCCAGGCTATACTAGCATGGGAGCGCCCGCGCACGAGGAGACAACTTCAAAGTTCCCTGGGGTTCACGAATTTCTACAGGGCTTTCATCCATGGGCTAGCGGAAATTGTGCTGCCGCTGACTAACCTCCTCCGGACAAAGGGCCTGGGAGACACCTGTAAATCACGAAACCCGGGGGTGCTGTTAAACTGGACAGATGATTGTCAAACGGCTTTCGGACGCCTAAAAAGCCTCTTCACGGCAGAGCCAGTATTACAGCATCCCGACCCCGCCAGACCCTTTGTCGTACAGGTAGACACCTCAGACTTTTCTATCAGAGCGCTCCTCCTTCAGCGCGATTTTGACAATCAGCTGAAGCCCTGCGCATACCTCTCCCGCAAGTTCTCGGAAATGGAAAGGAGATGGCACGTGTGGGAGAAGGAGGCATTCGCGGTCAAGGCAGCCCTGGAAACGTGGAGGCACCTCCTAGAAGGGGCCTCCTGCCCTTTCAAGGTCTGGACTGACCACAAAAACCTGGAGGCTTTCAGCACCCCGAAACGCCTCAGTCCAAAGCAAGTACGCTGGGTGCAATTCTTCAGCAGATTCAATTTTAAACAAGTTCATCCCGGGGAGAAAAAACTTCCTGGCGGATGCCCTTTCCCGACAACCTCAAGATGCTGGCCTAGCACTGGACATTGTGGGGACTGTATGGACAGACACACAGCTGGGCTGCCCTGCTGTCACACGCAGCCAGACTAAAACCTGACGCGCCTCAGAGCAAAACACCGGCAAACGGGGGAAGGTGCAGG
Organism: Candoia aspera; assembly: GCF_035149785.1. Lineage (NCBI taxonomy): Eukaryota > Metazoa > Chordata > Lepidosauria > Squamata > Candoiidae > Candoia > Candoia aspera. The sequence goes on along the minus strand of NC_086157.1, from coordinate 53,367,457 downwards.
TCAATTTCACAGGACTGGCAACAAAGACTCGCCCAAGCCCTCGGAAAAGATACATGGTTGCAAAACAACCAACACCATGTATCTATTACGCATGGGCTCGCATAGAAACAAATAACCCTATACGTACCAGAACCATTGAGAGTGGAGGTGTTAAACCGCTCCCACGATGATAAAACGACTGGACATTTTGGGTTTGTAAAAACTTTACACTTAATCAGGAGGCAATTCTGGTGGCCCACCCTAAGAAAAGACGTCAAGGACTACGTAACATCCTGCCCCACATGTGCAAGGTCTAAATGGAAGGGGGGGAAACCCCAAGGACTGCTGCAGAAAGTAGCAAGCCCCTCCCGTCCCTGACGGGATTTCTATGGACTTCATAGTCGACCTGCCACCCAGCCAAAGGAAAACCGTAATCTGGGTGGTAAAAGACTATTTTTCCAAGCAGGCACACTTCATACCCTGTGCATCCATCCCCTCTGCACAGCAACTGGCACGCCTGTTCCTCACCCATATCTACAAAATCCACGGCGCCCCCTACTGTTTGGTGACAGATAGGGGCACACAATTTACCTCCAGGTTCTGGAAAGAGTTTCTAAACCTCATTGGCACGAAGCAAGCACTGTCAACGGCTTGGCACCCCCACACAGACAGCTCTACAGAGATCCTCAACTCTACCCTGGAGCAATTCCTGTGGGCGTTTATTAACTACCAACAGGACAATTGGGTGGACCTGCTTCCTTTTGCAGAGGTGGCCTACAACAACGCGGTACACAAAAGCACAGGTAACACCCCCTTCAAGGTGGCTTATGGCAGAGACTTTGTGCCAATCCCAGAACTGCCCCAACCAGACACCCCACCCTGTTCTCCAGATGACTGGGCAGCTCAACTGGGTACGGTTTGGCCCATCATCCATCTAGCCCTGGCCGATGCACAAGCTACATACAAGAAGTTTGCAGACAATCACAGGGTGGCGCAACCGAACTACAAAGTGGGAGATAGGGTCTACCTCTCCACTAAGTTCATCAAATCCCCACAGCCCTCCAAGAAATTGGCACCCAAATTTATCGGACCATTCCCCATCACAGAAATTATTAACCCAGTCACTTTCAAACTGGACTTACCCCACAATCTAAGGCACATACACCCAGTTTTCCACTGCGCCCTCTTGAAACCAGCCACCCCTTCGAAATGGCACACAGAAACCCCCCTGCCTCCACCCATCATGATAAACAGGCAACAACATTTTGAAATCCAAGAAATACTTGACTCCAGGAGGCAAAGGGGCACGCTACAATACCTGGTCAAATGGAGGCATTTCCCACACCCAGAGTGGGTCCAAGCTCAACACGTCTCAGCCAAAAGGTTGGTAAAGAACTTCCATGAAGCATACCCATCCAAACCAGCACCCTAAGATCTTCTTTGGGGGGGCAGCATGTCATGTTCCCCGTTGCAAGGCATATGTGCATCACAACAGGGAACATGCACATTAGGTAAGAGGAAGGGATAAGCATAATCCCTAAATCACTCAAGCACCCATATCCAGGAGGGAACCCCCAACACAATAGATAAGCCCTTCAGACCAAACTTATCACCCATCAAGAGGCAAGGGGAATGCCTTCCCATTTCCCCCGGGGATGCATTCACACCTCCCTCAGGCACGCATGTCCACAGAGTAATGCCCAACATAATGGGAGCACCCATCAGGCAGTAATTAACGCCTATCAGAAGATCGGGGAAACACCTTCAGGGGACACACCCGGTCCGGACGAAGACAGGGAGACAAAGGAGATCGCCGGGATCATCCATCAGCTGACGCATCGAGGTCTCAAGCACCCATCCGGTCCTGGCCCGAGGGTGGAGAAGCACAACGTCCGCCAGCAAAGTATAAACAGGGCACCCTGTCACCACATAAGGATTCCCGTCTTTCTCTTTGCATGCACACCGTTCAAATAAACCAGAAATCCTTAGACCTTCTAAGTGAGTCTGAGTCTTATTCTGAGCGTGGCTGCCCTGACACCTAGGTATTTCACAAGTTACGTTTAAAATAGCATAGTATTGATTCTTCATTATTCTTTGTCTATTCTTTATTTATTAATCATATTTCTATGCCCCTGCAGTTAAAACATACCTACATATTATTATGATTGTCCTTATTATTAGATAATCTAATAGACTATTAAATAAACTAAAAAAGAATAGAAATTAGCAACACTATATACTGATTGTTTAGGATTGTTTATGTTTGGAAATTGCTTAATATCTGTAAAATATCTCTTAATATACAATGCAATACAGTATGAAATGTAGCAAGGTAGAAAAAGTATTGTTCTTGACAAAAATTAGAAATTTCATTTTTTTTTCCTTTGGTCTATTACAATTACATTAGCGTAAAGATAATCAGAAACTTGTTCCAATCATTCTTAAAAATGTCTGCCTGTTTGTATTAGAAACTGAGCATACAGTTTAGTGCTGCATAAAATTTGCAGAAGGGATATTTTTCTGATTACTTATCATGTATTGTTTATACATTACAATTATAGTCAATTCACAGGAAAAAAATGGCATACATTTTTTTCTGCTGTACTATAATTCATACCCTTAATCATTTTCAACTTTACTGAATGGATATAATTGTTGAAGGCTGTACCATAAAGGTAGCAGAATTAAAGTCATTATTAACTGAACAAATGTACTTCTGAGCACACTTAATGATACATCTACTGAAGAGCCACTGGGTTTATGCTGATGACTTTACCTTGATATGGCATTTGAGTGAATGGATATTCATCTCCAATAGTAATGTTCCATGGCAAAGAGCATTCATATATTCAGGTTACTTCAATTCCTAACCAAACCTGATTTCAATAATTTTAAGGCAGTTCTACACACTTGGCCATAATCATTGTGTTAAAAAGAACCAGTTGAATAACATTTGTTGTGAAATCTGTCTATGTGAAATCACACAGCTGTAATCCATTTGTCTGTTACATATAGCTTTAATCCATTATACTACAGAATACCAAAAGTGTTACAACCCTTTAGGTAGAAACATGATCCCAGCTGATGATTAAGTTTCAAATAACCTGTGGTAGTTGATGAAAGCATTATCAGGAGCAGGCATCCTGGAACCTCCACTATCATTTGCCACTGATCCTGCTAGTTAAGACTGATGGGGATGGAAGTCCAAAATATATGAAAGGCAGCAGGGTTGCCTATCTTGGCCTAGCTTACATTATCAGCACTGCTATTCTCAAACTGAAAATATAGTCTTTATGTACATTCAATATCTTGTGAGGCCATATGTTTATGTTTACTATACTACTTGTATAATTCTTGTTATATACTGCGGAATTGTTCTGAAATTATCCTGAAAATCAAAGTAGTTCTAAATAATGTATCAAAACATGGTTAGAGCTAAAAACTCTATTGTTTAGTTGTACAATTATTAGGAATTACCAAAAACAAAAGCAAAAAAGTAAAACAAAGCCCAGTTTAATATGATCAAGATAACAATAACCAATAGCTTCATTCTCAGTGGCAAAGATACAGAAATATAAAGATCTGCTCATCCATAGAGACTAAAGTTCTTAATCTGTGTCATGCATCTGGAATAAGCACAGTGGGAGAAGTGATGGGGTAGAGGATTCAGTACAGTTGTTCTAGCCTATCTTGGAATGCTGGCAGCAAATAAATGTTTGAATTGGGGGTAGAGGAGTCCCTTTTATTTTCAGTTGTTTTGTGCCTGGCATATTTATTTTTATAGTTGAACAGTTCTGTGAGAAAAATTGTGCTTTTCTCGAATAAATTGTTGTCATGACCTCGTTGCAAGGCACAAAGAGCCTCACAACGTGGATCATGATCATTAAGGAAAAGGGGGAAGAAGATAATCAAACCAGGGATTAACACAAGCACCCAAAGACACCCACACCCATGATCCCATAAACAACTGAAAGGAGAGACGTCAGAGGAGTGAAGATAAGGAGCACATGGTGCCCTGGAGGACACAACCGTTGCAGGGAGACAAAGAGGACACCGGGGAAAACGCCCAAGCAGCCATCAAGGGTCCCATCAAGAGGGATCGGGGCATCGAGGGGTGGGGAAGCCCGGGGCAATACAGGAGGGTATAAAAGGGGCACCCCCACACTACCTACCCCGTTCCCGTTTTTCGTTCTGTCAGCTATCATTCCAATAAACCAGAAATCCTTAATATCCATTAAGTGAGTCTGTGTCTTATTGCGAAGCGAGGCTGGCCCTGACAATTGTGCACTCATGCTTCAGTAATTGTGGAAGGCATAGAGGAACAGCCACTACCAAGGCAATTGTCAGATAAGAGGGGCCTGAACCCAGGCCAAGAAAGTAACTTGAGAAAATGTCTTGGACAAGTCTCTCCATAGTTTATGTGAAGATGGGAAAGTGAAAGCACATTCAGACTTGCAAGACATTCAGACTTATTACAGCTTTTACAATAAAAGTAGTACTGGTCTACTTGGCATTGGTTTCTTAGTCTGGTATACCTTGTAGGGCTGACATTAATTTATCTTGCCTTGCCTCACCTCTGTATTTTCTGAAAATCTTTTTCAAAAGATTGGAGATCCTCCAATTTGTGGGAGATTTTATAAGAAGCAGTGAAAATGGCACCTACTATATAAATTTCAGGCAAGATGGCTGCATGGTTTATATGTAACCTTCTAGAGTAGAAGGTACCTGTATTCACATTAATAGTATTTTGGATGTGTCAGGCATCTCTCTCTGGTTTAATTACATAAAACATAGTTTACGCTACAAGTTTTGAATGAAATAATTTGATTAGATGACAGAAATATTTCATCCAAGTATTTCAAATAGTATTCACTCATTACTGAGGGATGGAAAATTTGAAATATTTCAGGGATTTCATAGCAACTGCCCTTAATAACTCAGATTTCACATGATTTTTTATTAAGGTATATAATAAGTTTGTCTATTTGATTAAGAATGGATGTATGCTTATAGGGAAGTATTCCACTACAAGTGAATGACAGTGGCCAATAATTTATTTTCCGCTAGTATCTCTAGACATATGAACTGGACATTTGTCACAAAATTAATTAAGTTAATTACAGAAATCAAGGCTGTAATGATCTATAATATTTATTTGTGAACAAGCCTCACTGATCTCAGTAAGACTTCTGAGCAGACTTCAGTTTTAGCTAGTTGATACCATTTGGATTCTTGTCAGTGGAAACAGATTTTTATTCTAGAAACCTTCCTAAATATAGAACTTTATTCATATTTATGCTAATTAAATATAATCTATATTTTTATTGTGCAGAATATTTCTCATACTGAATATGTACAAAAGGAACAAAATGCAATTAGATTATTAAGATATCATAGACCTTTAAGAATGAATAATATTAAGTTGGATTTTTTTTAGTAGACATGCTTATGATTGCCTTATAAATAACTTTTCTAAGACATTACATCCTACAATGTGAAATACTCCTTATTTTATTACTCCTTAAGATTGTGTGGTTGTTGCTTACATATTTTAAGCATGAGTTAAATATTTTCTTCAAAAGACAGCAATGCATAGGAAAATAATCTGTAGGCTTTTTTTTTTTTTCACTTAACTGACCTTAGTAATAATTTTCCTCCTTCTGGTTGCTGATTCAAGAACAGAACTTCTAGAAAGCACAAGAATGCATTCTGTGACTCTCTAACCCCCACATTTGAATAATTTAAAATTAATGGTGTATGTCCCTTACAATAAAAGCCATAATGTTATTCCTCATCCCCACATCAGAAATTTAAAAGCTCTATTTGTCACAAATTTTATAGAGTACTGCTTTCAGCAATGCATATCACTGTTCAGACTGCTACATTAAACCTGAGTCCCTACAGTGTTCTCATGATGGATATTGGTCATCAGAAAACATATGGTACAAGCTTCCTTAAGGAAATCCATTCTGCGTATAACCAGCCACTGCCTGATTGGGACTTCTTGATAACAACTATAGTTGACAGGAACACAAGGTACCATCGGCCAGATGAGCCTTCAACTTTCTTACAATTAGTAATTGTGTGCAATAAGTAATTAGTGTTCATGGTCATGTTGTATTGACAAAACGTCTGATGTGTAAGAAAACTATTGTGACATTGCCTTGGGCTTTTTTTCTTTAGTAACGCCTAGATAAAATGTAATATTATTCACTGAAGCATGTTGAGCTATTATGCGCTAGATAAGTTTTTTGTAGCTTTTCACTGCATGTGGGTTTTGTGTATGTGTATGTGTGTCTCTGTGTGTGCAATTTTAGTATCCATTTTAAGTGGCAATTGCCATATCATGGCATGTGCCTAGTGAAGCAGAAGAAAAAGTAAAAACTTATGTGAAAATTAAGGAATACGGCCCTGCATTATTTGGAAGTTCACCTTAGTTAATACAGTTAAACTAATCTGAAAAGGCAGTCTAATTATTCATGCTAGTTTATAAATACCTTCATCGTTCATTGACAGTGACATCACATGATAACTTATGTATATATGAACAAATTAATAACTTTCTCATCACACAGAATCAACTCCAATTCAATATTCTGGGACAAATAAACAGTTCATATTCCTGAATAAGACCATCAAGAGTTGATAACCATCTGAACAGACTAGTTCAAAGTCAATTCAAGCCAAGCAGATTTTTTTGTTTTTGTTTTTCTACCTTAATGCTTCCTTTTTAGCCATCTACATGTATCTTTGTTGTGTTAAATTTTATTTTCTTTTAACAGTTCAAAACTTATGATATGCCTTCTGTAGGTAAATTATCCAATTATTGAGATACCTTGGGAAATATTTCAGCAATATGGACACACTGGAAGAGAAAACATGAAACATCAGTGTGTATACGTGAACTCGATAGTCTGGTATTAAAGAGTTACTGGACTAGTAGATAGAGGACAGCCCCATTCCCTCTATATCAACCTTTCCGTGTTGATCAGGTAGGTTTTCTATAAAACCAATCATGTTTGCTCAATATGGAGATGGTATTTTTGCATGAATAAGAATCCTGCCCCTGCAATATCCAGGGTTCTTGATTTTGTGATGCACTGTAATGGCATTCTGGTGATTGCAGCTTCCATTTCATGAACTAACTTGGAAGGCAATTATTGAAAGGTTGGAGCAAAGCAAATATCTCTTCCATCACCCCATAGTTTCCTTTTCCAAAAGAGTTAATATGTTATAGAAAACCCAATCTTTTATCTTTCCTATATTTGTAACTTACTACATAATAGAATAGTGATTATTGATTGTTAGTAAATAATTGTACTTTTCAATTAAACAGATTTGTGTCCTGTATCACATATTAGCTGTAGATATGTACTGGTGCTTTCTGTATAATTATTTCTTCATGTTATATAGCCACACATATAGCAATTATGGGCAGCTTCAAGTGGGTAAAAACAATAAAAAATGTGTAAAACTTAGCACCACACACAGCTCTTTGAAGGACCAAAACAATATAAACAATGTAGCACATCATGGGCTGTCTCACTCTGACCGCTCTGCCTTGGAAAATAACCATCTTAAGAGCCTTCCAAAAAGCAGCCAGGATCGGGGATAATCTAATCTTGGGACGAACGGTGTTCCGTAGGGCAGGGGAGAAACGGAAAAGACCTGTTTGTAGAGTCCTGAAAGATGACATTCTTTGACTGACAGGACCCACAGCATGCCTCTTCTGGATCCAGTGGGACAGGATCTAATTTTAGGCAGTTTGTTAGCTCTGATTTCTCTTTGCATAATGGTTTGTACACACACACACACACACACACACACAGAGAGAGAGAGAGAGAGAGAGGAGACTGAAATAATTAAGCCATTCATGTTACATAGTTGAAGCTTTGTAAAAGTAGATAGAACAGTATCTATAATTTAAAATAAACTATATTCCTGTACATAAACTGCATTTCTTGATTTAATTTCTGAATAATGAATTTTCATAGGGACTTGGAAGCAAACCTCTTTAGCTTAAAGATACATGTATAGTGTATGTCTCAATGCTTGGACATATAAACATGAAAATCAGGTGTATGCGTGTGTGTGTGGGTGTGGGTGTCCAAACTACTCAGTCTTTCATCTTACATATAAGAAATCATACATCCCATATTCACATCCCAATTGCTACATTTCCAATTTTGAAAACTTACTTCAGCAAAATGCAAAAACAACAACAACAGTGTTTCTCATCTTAATGAGATCCCTTAATGAGGACTTTGTCTGCAATTCTAAAATGCAGCTGTTCCTCATTGCCTCATATACATAGCAATATGACATCACTAGCGAACATTCACATTTATGTCTTAGTGATAGGATTACTTTACTGTTCATTTATGCTGATAATTAAGGCTTACTGGGTGCAACTGATGGCATACAAAATGGTATGATCCTTACAACATAGTATTTAGTTTATAGTCTAAACTGTTACATTAAAATTAACTGTCCAGGAAAATATTTAGCAATAATGTCTCCATTTACCACACTTCATTGTAGAGTATTTGTCAAAATTTCTACAGTTGGAACTATGAAAGCATGGACACCCAATTAACATGCCACTCCCGGCATTTTTATCCTTTATCCCATGGAAGATCACTTTTTTAGTGATTAATATAATAATAGATGTATTTGATGTGATATGGATTTGGAAGGCTGCCCCTTGTTGAGATGTATATTTGAATAGTCAGCCTTTTTTCAAACCAGTAAGAAACCTAAATCAGATAATTAATTCCAAAGTTGGAATGGCAATTTTATTTCAAATTAGCAATTTTTAATGTACTTATAATGGGGGTTCTTGAGGGGAAATTTTAAAAGTCTCACACATGGCCCTTTTTGTGTTATAGAGCTTCTTTTATAAATATGCCTAATTACGTTTTGTATGTTTTGTAACCTTTTTCGTTGATTTTCCCCTCCATTCAGGCCTTTTTTAAAGTACAGTTGTGGCTGACTGACCTGTAGGATTTGTTTTTTTTTTTTTCAGTGTGGCAAAATTATGCTGTATTGTTTGCAAAACTTTCTGCAATGTGACTCTGAAAGGACTGGCTGATGCAACCATGCTATGCCAGTATTTGGTACCTACACTGGCTACTGGACCATGCCTGGTCTCAGTTCTGAGTACTGGTTTTGATCTTTACAACCCTAAATAACTGAGGGCCAGGTTATCTGAAGAAGTACTTTACCCTGTATATACTAACCCAGGCCTTAAGATCTTCTAAGAAGGTCCTTCTCTAAGTCCCCCCATCCAAGAGATGAGGGGGGGGTCTCTACAAGGGAGAGAGCACTGGATTTATGGAATTTCCTCCCCAGAGAAGCTTGACTGGTACCCACATTAGTGTCATTTCAGCACCAGGTGAAAGGCTTTTTATTTTCCCAGGCTTTTTTATTGGCCTTTAATTGTATTTTAACATACTGTTTTAGACTTGAAATGGCCACCTTGCTGCTGCCTAGTTTGCATGGTGTTTTCATGTTGCATTTTATTTGATTTTATTCTATATGCTTTGATGCAAGTTTTATCTCTTAATGTGTTTTATAGTAAATTGGTCAGACAGATTTGGATATTGACTGGTTTAAAATATAAATAAATGGGAAACGTTCTATTGGCTGCTTCTGTGTTCTGTAGCCATTTTAATTAAGGGGTTTATACCAAAATGGGCATCCCTTGAGGGAATGGGGGAAATGATAACCTGCATATGATGACATCATCATACAAATGCAACTTTGTTACTTGCATCAGAAGTTGTGATGCCTACATAATCACAACATTTGCAAGTTTATGTCACTGTATGAGTGTCCTCATTTTGACATGATTGTGGTTTGTGCTACAAATCTTAATGAATACCAAACTAGTAATATCACCCTCTTTTGATTCAGATGGGAGATGTGAGAGTTAGTGAAGCAATGATTCAATCTGAGTTTGTGATTCAGGATGCAAGACACAACTTGATTGATTTCCAGCCATTTTGAGATTTGATTTAAAAAAGAATAATTATAATCAAAATGCTTGAAGCTGCTACATTTTTGGCAAAAGGTGGTGAAAACAGCAGGGACAGTAGGCACTTTAGAGAACATTGATCCTGACAACTTTCAGTTGGATACCTTCAAGGGTTTTACTGTGATCAAAATTCTCGAAATATTTATTCTCTTTTAAGACAAAAGTGGCAAAATTGTCTCCAGATTGTCTAGTAAATAACCTGTAGAGAAATTGGCTGAATGAATGCAGAACATGTCCTATCCCAGTTAATATTTATTTATTTATTTATTTATATTATTATTATTATTTAAATTTATTATAGCCTCCCAACTCCGATGGACTCTGAGTGACATACAGAATAACTTCAAAAACTTTAAAAACAAAGCTTTACTTTCCCATTGTATAGTACTTTGGAATTGAAGACAAAACAGTGCTTTGAGATAGATGAAGGCACAAATGTGGCATTTATTAAAAACAACTCAAAGGAGCTAGACTTTTCATGGGATAACATGATTGGGGTAAAAATGTGTTTGGTTTAAGGAGTTATGTATAATTGCTACATTTGCGCACTTAAAAGCACATTTTTGCCTTTGAATCTGAAGCACTGTACATCCTTAGTATATATCTATACTGCAGTTTAGCAGTAGACTGATAAAAATGTTGCACTCACGCACCCACCCATTCCTGGAGTAGAATGTCAACTTGGATGCAAACCAAGAAACTTGAATGACTTTCACATTTAGTGGCAGCTTCTGCATCCAAAGTGAAAAGTTCTGTGAAATACCTGTAGATTGATAAGTGAATCAGTCCCTTTCTAAAACAGAGGATCCTTGGTAATCTAAAGATTGAATCCCTGGGTACTTTATAAGCCATTAAAGTTTTGGGCTGAAGAGAATGATTGTATTGTGCTCTCTGCCAAAACTCTGTGGAGTGAAACCAACGAGATCATCATTGCTCCATCAATCCTTAGTTGAAATCACCTAGAGTTGTTTTAAAATGACAAGATTTCAGATTCAATCTATATTCTGTCCAATTTTTTTATCCAAAAAGTCAGTTTCAAGCAACCTTATCAGACAACTGAGCATTGCTTAAATGTTCAAGAAAATACATAGAACAAATTTCCAGGAATTTTATCATTTCAGGCAATTCAGATGAGAAGGCAAATCCCCTCTTTGATACATGCACATACTTCCCTGTGTTCTAGATGCCAAAAGGCTTGGACACCAATTACATGGGGACCAATCTGGTGCTGAGAATGTAAATGGCCTTGGATGGATGAGTTTTAACAAGAAAATTCCCATATGGAATTGGTGCAATTTATCCTTTCCCACTTTAAAAAAAGTCCAAATATTTTAAACTCAAGTTATTTTTTGATGTGTATATGTTATTAACTGATATTCCTTAAATCTTTATCAATGAAGGAAGCAACATGTTTGTGCTGATTTTGGGCTCAAAATCCCATAACTTATTTAAACTAAGATAAGATATCACTAAATAACACACATTGCATATATTTACAGGTAAACATATTTGTCTGGTTTTCCTCAAATGCTTATGAATGTTAGCTTCACTTAAAGCACATATAAACAGACTAATATAGCCAAACATACTTTTAGGACAACAGTTTTTTTGTAATATTTTACCACTTCTCTGTTCATATTTACCTCATAGATTGAGACTTGCAGAAACAGCTGCCTTGGTTGCGCGGGCAGGGAATCAGTGCAGCTGAAAGTTCAGTTTCCCCATGTTTAATCTTTACATACATATTGGCAGCTAGATGGTCAAGCCAGATACTCATAAGGGCTTTCCACTACTAAACTTTAGGTATAATTTTTAATGGCTTGTCTGTAGATTGAGATAAAAGATGCTATTCATTAACAGTGTTTCAGAAACTGTATTTTCCAATAGAAGATGATCCAAGAAAGCTGGGTTTCTGGTAAAGAAGATGAGAAAGAATAGCCTTTATTTTAAAGACAATCAACAAAAAGTTAAATATATGTGAAAATAAAAAGACTACTTCTGGAGAGAACCTTTGTAGATAAGGAAAAATATGGAAGATTCTGTTCCTTGGGCATAAATATCTTAAATTTAAATATTTTTTAACTAAATAAACCCTTAAATGCCCCAATTTATTGTAGGCCAGTATATTATGCTGTCAGCTAGAAGGTTTTAGGGAATGTATTTTCATGAATAGCTAATACAAGATGTTTTGCTGTCTTGGGGGATAGGCAGATCTCTGAAATCCTGTAGAACTGCTTTCAGTCAGTTTAGACGATAACTGAACAGGATGAACTAATGCTACCTCTTCTTATGGCTGAAATGCTCATTATATTTTGATTTTTTAGTAGTCACAGAATTAAATGTTCTATTAATTGATTTGACTTTATTAGAACAATGCATTTTGCAGTATGATATAATGGTTGATACTTTGATTAAAACTGTAGAGAAATTCTGTCACAGCCATGGAACTACACTTTGAGCTATTTGTTATCCCTCAAGCTAGCCTACCTCACAGATTTTTGTTCTGAGGCAAAAAAAAAAAAAAATGAAGCTGAGAGTGCTATAAATGCTTACTCAAAAAACGTGGGCTCTAAATCAATGAATGTGTGCAATAAAAACACTAACTTTTAAGTAAAATCTCACTATTGGGAAAATCACATTAATTTTTAAACCTGTTGATTTATTCTAAATTACAGAACGTGTGTGTGTTTGCGTGCATGCATGTGCACCTTCAAGTCAGTTTTGTATTCCTGGTGACTGCATGGACTAGTCCCTGCAGTTTTCTTGGCGAGGTTATTTGGAAGTGATTTGCCACTGTCTGCTTCCTAGGGCTAAGGGGTAGTGACTGGTCCAAAGTCACCCAGCTGTCTTTGTGCCTATGGCAGGACTGGAACTAACCTAGTTTCTAGCTTGATGCCTTAACCACTACACCAAACTGGCTCTCTTAAATTATAGAATACACTAGTCAATATTATTCTTCTAAAAGTGGGAAAGTATTAAACATTCAGTGATGTAAATATCATTTAACCAGGTACTCATTCTCAAATGGAAAGAGTAGAGTGCTTTGTTAATCTTCTGAAGTAGAACATAAAATGCTACAAGGAAAATGAAAGAGACTACAGTTGTGCCCAAAATTTAGGGCTATACAAATCCTTACAAAGAGGTTTGCAATGCCTGGGACATATGTAAGGCACTTCTCCTTGAATCATGCATTTCCTTCCAGAATTGTACGGTTGCTTTATATGTTGGTCTTGGCCATTTCCACATATGTGTACCTGCATAGCCATCTTTGCTGGAGTGAAAATAAGCTGGAGGCGCACATACATATGCAGATATAGCTGGCAGCAACTTACAAAGCAGGCATGGAGCCTTGAAAAAATGCCGCTGTTTTAAAGATTTGAAGAGAGGAGCTTCATACATGTACCTGTGCATTACTAAGTGCCTCTTTTGATTTTAGTAGATTTTTTATATCCTACTAAAATTAATATTTCTATTTCCCAAAGTTTTCTAAAATATTCTAAAAGAATATTTCATTTTCAATCTCATTTACAGAATTTTTTTTAAAAAAAAACATTTTTGTTATGTGTGATATTTTTGACCTAAGAGAGTTACATATCTCTGACTGCCATGTTTCCTTTTCTGAAAACACTCCAGGTCTGGTCTGCTCTAATTATATATTCATCAGAATTTAATTGATGCATGTGCGATAGAGATGCAAGATCTTTGCCCAATGAAAGATGAAATACTTTCATTCATCCCTTAGCCAGCTCATAACTAAGATAGAGGCAAAAATCCCACATCAAAGACATGAAATTTTGCACAGATTATCTCCTTATTTGAATTTTTAAAAATTTTTTCATCAGTGGAAAACAATCTGAAGTGTGGACACGTTCGTGTCATTATTAGTTATTAATAGTGCTCTGTTATATATAAATGAAAATATAAGTCTACAAGGGCATTTTTGTAATGAAAAAGATATGTTGCTATTTAGTACTTACTGGAACTGTGCAGTCCTAGAGTTATCTATATATCTGGATTGTAAACCTTCATAATAGATTGATTCTTAATTTACTGCCTTTAGTGATTTCTTACTTAATCCAGAATTTAGAGAAATAGTCTGAAGATACTAAACTTATTTATTGTCATTTAGGTTTTAGATAAGTTTTGAAGACGCTGCTATTCTTTCTTCATCACTATGATACATGGTGCACAATTATCTGGCTATACTTTATGAACTGTAAAGGGAAAGATTTGGGCAAAGGATGATACAATCAAAGTATTGTTTTTTAAGTTGGTACTGCAAAGAAGTACCTTCAGCTTTCTGGCTAGAATTTCTAGCATCATCAACTTTAATAGGACATTACATATTCAGCTTCTTTACTGAGATGCTCATTACAGCAAAACTCTATTAATAATAAGAGTGGGTGAGAAGTTACTTGCATTTCCCCAAAGATCCATAAAAAGGAGGAATATCTCCTCTCTTTTCCAATGCTAACCTGTTAGGTATCCACTGTGGCTCCCATATATGATGGTGAGCTGAGTCTTTTCAAACAAAGCAAGTTACTTCTCATATTACATCCTTTCTTTTGGCATGCATAAATAAATAATTGCTTGATGGAAAACGTTCTATTCATGTTTCTTCCTCTTTTGATATTCATTTTTGTAAATATTATCATCACAGATGAAAGCTGAATATGTAATATCCTATTAAAGTTGATGATGCTAGAAATTCTAGCCAGGAAAGCTGAAGGCACTTAGTTATTGCAGAATCTGAAAGTTAAAGAGCCGATAGTATTATTAATATAATGACATTCTATACTGTTATAGTAGATAAATTCTGACAGAGCAGGCAATTAATGTGAGGAAATTTCTACCCATGAATTGGCAGGGGTGGTGGTGGTGGTGGAATGAACATGACAGTGAAGGATCCTTGGCTCCGTGGTAAAATGCATGTGCTACATACAGCTTATCTACCTGATGCAAATCAATTTCCTGTGTTACTAACACAATAGTTATTTTTGCATTATCAGGTATAAAGGCAAATGTTCATACTATATTGCCCCAGGGAAAAGAAAAAAGAAAAGCAATATTTCTGGTCCAAACTGAGATCTTCATCAGAAATATGTGTTTGGAATAATCATGGCCTATCAAAAATATCTTCCCTCATTTATTCTTCCAAGGTTTGTCAAAATAATGTTTGGGAGTCACTGCTATTTTTTAACAAAAAAATAAGATAGCATGGCATTGTTATCAGATGTGTTCTTGCTAATCTTTCCTACTAAAACTAAACAACAAAAGCATGCTAAAAGGAAAAATACTTGAGCTGTTGGTTAAATTTTCAAAGGAACAAGTAAAAAAAATATGAAATGGTGGTATTTGTTACATTTTTAAAAGTATTTAGCATGGACCTGATTTGAACTTCCAGGAAAGTAAGGACTTCTGATGCCATTCATGGACATTCCATATCAAGGTTGTTGTTGTTTTTAATCCATTCAGTTGTACCTGATTCTCTGGGACTGCCTGGACAAGTCCCTGCAGTTTTCTTGGGAAGGTTTTTCAGAAATGGTTTGCCATTGCTTCCTTCCTAGGGCTGAGAGACAGTGACTGGCCCAAGGTCACCCAGCTGGCTTCATACATAAGGCGGGACTAGAACTCATAGTCTCCTGGTTTCTAGCATGGTGCCTTAACCACTACACCAGACTGGCTCTAATCAAATGTTGCTATTGTTTTAGAAGTATACCATTATCTATGCTAAAACCCATCCTCAAAATGTAGTAGGCAAAAGAAAGGGAAGCAAGCAGCTTTTGTTCTTCTCCCAATTATCATGCACCAGCCTTCTCCAACTTGGCATCTTCCAGATGTGTTGGGACTGCAATGCCCTGAATGCCTTTGCAGCAAACCAGACTTTCCTCACACCTGGATCGACCTAGCAATTGTGAGATAATTATTTCTTTGAATGCTTTCCATTCCACCCCTTATAATGAGATCAACAGTTTCAGTTGTTTTATAGTCAATACAAGATTTATATAACATTACGAGTTAGTGATTTGCTGTTCTTGTTTTCTTTTCCCTTCAGTGCACTTTTTCTTCCCTGATGTGTCCTCTCTTTTCAGTCTGGGCGCTGTTGTTGATCTGTAAACTGCCCTGGGAGGCTCAGCTGTACTGTGGAGTAGAAATCCTTTAATAATAAACAATCTGATATATTATGCCTTGCTTTTCATTAAATTATTTTGTTTTCTTATTTACACACAAACAGAAACCAGGTTTTCCCTGTCATTGTTTGATTTGTCTCTATATCACAATTTTTATATTCTTTTAAAATAAACATTTTAATTTTGATGGTTTCCCTTTGAACCTATTCTTCCCTTCTTCTTTTTTTTCCTATTTAAAAATGAAGTTAAATGTGTCTTTCTGAATTTCTTGGGAATAATAAAGCTTATGGGAAAATATTCTGCATGGTCTGTTTAAGCTCAAATGGAGTGAAGAGAAGGTATTGAATTCTTTAGGGTACAAATCTATTTGAAACATCTCAAAAAGTTAGTTTTGTTTCTCCTTGGTGAGAAGAATCATTCCATTTTTATTAAGTTGGGGATATATCAGGTTTCATACAAAGCTTGTCTTGGTAATTGAGCTCATCTGCAAGCATGTATATTAAGAAACCCTTTGCTCTTAACTCCATATCTTGAAAAGGAGGTTATATCTTCCTTCTTTAGGGAGTAAAACTAAAACATTTGTGAACATTTTCAAAAGTCATAATGTATTGACTTGGACACATTCAAGTATTTTTTTTCCCCCGTGGTAATTTTAGATAGTCAGGACAGCAAAATCCTGGCCACTTACTAGACACTGAATTTTGCAGTTTTGGTCACACAAACCTTCCTTGCTGCAAGCTGCCAGCAACAAAGATTTGGCCTGTATTGATACCAGCTTTGGCAATGCACTGCGGTGTGGGAGAGTTGCTTTCACCCATGCTGAAGGTTACAGCTGTGCAATTAGTTTGGTAAAACAACACATGACTAGGTCTGAATTCTCCATTTCGGTGCCGTCCAGATGCATTCAGAGTTCAACTCCCATAACATTCATTAATGATGCTGGCTGGGGATTCTGAAACTTGAGGTTTTCAACATTTGGGGAGTGGTGGTACCAATAGCTGGATTAGGCATATTGACATGATTATTTTATTTTCAGAAATGAAACATATTGAATTATTGCTTGCCTGACATCCAAATATTATATTACAACATAATATCAAGTTTTACATTCATCTTAGACATCACAATCAGACATCTGTATATGGAGGTGACCGCCAAATGTTCAGGTGGTCAGAACTCTAGCTCCCCAAATGCACTTGCTCCCTGGCAGCTGAGCAATCACTTTCTACTTCAGCTGTGTTCTCAGCTGGGACCCATTAGTCCTTGATTAGGTACTTGAAAGGCCAGCTCACAGGCATATTTTATACCTATAGTTCAAATATTTAGACTTCCACTGGGACCTGCATGTTTAGTGGCAGAATCCTATTATGAATTCCTGACAGTTACTTTATGAAATCCAGGAAAACAGCAGCCCTACTGTGGCCTTTTTGATCAGCATAATCCAGCAAGGGATGCTGAAGGAACAAGATCAATGATAGTTCAAGCTGTTATCTTCTCTTGTACAGTATATAATTTGCAAGGAACTCCATGTACAAGATGTTGATTCTGGCATCTATGTAACTGGAATCAGAGTGACTTGGCAGAGAAGAAAATATAATTGATGTTAACTGCATTGGTTGATTTTTTTATTAAGTATCTTCTGCATTTAAATTTTATAATTCATAAGTTTAAAAAATACGCTGAGGGGTTCACTTACATGTTGTGCTTAGGTGCTAGTGTGTAAGGATTAGAGATAGAACATATTTAAAATGAAGATTATGAATTATAAAATGAAGGTTTCAGTTTAAACATGAAGCTGGGATAATAAGGCCATTATTAAGTGTTTTGTCTTTATGTGTTACATCTCAGTTTGGAAAGTGAGATTGAGCCTGCAAATGCATTATATGGGTGTACCGTCAAGCTCCACTGAAATAAATGACAGTTTACTTGGAAAGAGGAGTGAGACATAAGAGACTAGTTTTCATTATCTTATGAAGAACTTTATAGTGCCCATTTAGAATGTTAAATAACATCTTTAAATGCAGTTTTTTTACTTCTCAAATGTAATTAACTAGGGAGTGGGGGGGGCGAAACTACCAAAAAAATACCTGTAAAATTAATATTAAGTTACAATATTTTTCACTGCTTAATAACAGAAGAAAAATATTTTCATTAAAGTGTTTGTTTTCTGTAAAGCAGTAGTGTTTTGCTTGATATCAGAAATAGTTACTGTGTTTGGGATAGGCTGTGAAAAATAAAATTACTTCCACAGTTGTCTGAATTCCATTTCTTGAATGATCTAACTAGACCAAACAAAAATAACTTTCCAGCTTTGCTACCTTATCTGTCCTGGGGACATGAACAAGGACAAAGTTTTTTTCCTATGACAGTGATCTGTTACACTTTTGTCAAGCTCTGAATTTACAGACTAAAAATAATTTCTTAAAGAAAGAAAGATTTCAAGATATTTGAAAGAAAGGAAATATCCTCATGCACACCCTGATATATTTATAAAAGACTGAAATAAACAGTATACAAAACGAGTTAAAATTCACATAGCTTCTGACTAAAAAATACCTTTCTTTGATGCCACCTAAATCCCAGCAAACTCCTCTATTTCTTTTTCCTGGACATCTCTCAGCCTCCAGTCATTTATCAGAGATGTTGACAAAAAATTTTGTCTCAGGTCAGGGACAGCAACTTCTTTTTGGGTTTCTCCAGAATTCTGCCTCGTCATTTAAAAGGAAAAAAAAAAAAAAAAGGATTTTCATGTCTACAAGAAAGGGCTGGGGCCTTTATGATACAGAAGCCATGTATCCCCCAGCGTTGATTCTGCTTGAAATAAGGTAATGGTTATTCCCAGTTTGGGAATCCTTCTGTCATTCTTGTGAAAGCAGGTTCGCACCACAACAGATTGGCTCACAATATTCCTGTGAGCAAGCTGCTCTTAAAAATGATTTGCATAGTCATTCTAAAGTAATGTATGTCTAAAATGAATCACTTATAATCTTCATGGGATTGACAGAAATATCAGACAGGTAGCCTACGTGGTCCTAAGTTGCATCAACAACATTTGGTGGTGAAATGACTGAATTTTTGAAGTGTAGTTTGAATTTTTTGGGAATATTGAGTGGAATTTTAAGGATGAGCATGAGTTAAACTTGTGCCCCCTAAGATTTTATATGTCTACTTTATGGGGGCGGGTTTAAAAAAAGCCAAAATTAGGCAATTTTATTATCAAATTTGAGCTGTGTGTGAGTGACATGCAATGGACTGCAGGAAGCTTTATACTATCTGTATGCCATGTGTTGATCAATTCTAAGGTTGGACTTCAGATTTATGGAAATGTAGCATTGTAAAAACCATTTGGGCCATCAAATTTGGCACCGTCTCTGTGTAAGACTCCAAATTAGAGTCTGTCTAAAACTTGTTGTCTATACTTTGTTTAACACATTTTATGAGCTCACCACCTCATTAAGTAATTAGATCTATTGTCAAACTGTACTTGTCAGTTTGAAGTTTTCCCTCATATTCAACAAGAATTTGCCTTCACGTAATTCAAGATGATCTTTCTCCTGTATTCTAATGATAATAAAGAACAGATAATGACCTTTGGACATAAAATTTTTAATGTATATGAAGAAGGTTATTAGATCATACCTACCCCATTTGAAAGTTTGTTTTAGACCTCAGATGATTAATTCACTGTTGTGAATAATTATTAACTGTTGGTTGTTGTTTTTCCAGCTGCTATTTATGTTATTTATACTTTTGTTATATTGTTCTTATTCCGTTTTTAAGTATTGTTAGCTACCCAGATTCATGTACCTGAGATGGGCATCCATATAAATTCATTCAGTCCTTTTCTGAATTCATTCTAACTTGCATTTTTAATAAAATGAGGACCCAAAAATTAGACAAAATTAATATATGGCATAACAATGAAGTACAAAGTAACACTATTATTTCCTATGGCTTGGAAACTGTACTTCTCTTGATGTAAACTAGGTATGTATTAAGCCTCTTTTAACAAGCCCTTCACACTGCTGACTTACTGTATATTTAGCCAGTTTTCTAGTCTTGCCTTAGGCTCAAAGCCAGCTGGGTAACTTTGGGCCAGTTACTCACTCTCAGCCTAGGAAGGAGGCAATGGAAAACCACTTTCGAAAAACCTTGCCAAGAACTGCAGGGACTTGTCCAGGCAGTTGCCAGGAATTAAAAACTGACTCAAAGCCATACTCACATGCACACACACACACACACAGAAAGAATGTCTAAGCATTCTCACAGTGTTAAGGAAGTTATCTGATCACTTATTCTGGACAAATATATGATTGCTTCAAGTAATCACTACATTGCTTTCAAGATGATTATGTATTTATTTTTTGTGATCTGCTCCAGAATCTTAGGTATTCTTGTCATTGTACTGCTCCATAGCTTCCTTGATCCATTTAATTTTTCTTTTGAAAGACAGTGCCATTTGCTATCTTTGGTTCGACACTACTTCTGTTCAGTGGTGTTTGATATAATTCTTTCTATAATAGAATTGTAGATTATAAAAATTTGTTTGAAAGGAGCATATATTTTTTTAAAAAGTATAATATTAAACATTGGACCCTTTAATTTTATAGTCTGCCACAGTATTTAGAAAAAAAGAGATGCCCTCACATTTTACTGAAATGTATTCTCAACAACCAAATGTATATGGTGACCTTCCTTCTAAAACTGATTTAAAATATTCTCACTTTTAGGCAGGCTTGTTACTAAAAGGGATTAACTACATGTGCCAACATGCTCTCTCCTTTGTTTATATTAGCAGAATGGTTTTCAGAGCTGCAATGACTATGAGTACACATAGAGATAATCAATGGTTTCTTTTTCTGGTAACCCAAAAGCAACCCCTGAAAAGAAATATAAATTGTTCTGCCCATTCCTAGAAACGTATCAAAGTAACTCCAGATTTAAATGGCTTGCTTAAATTTCTGTTGTACAGTACTGGTACAGTTGTATTTTTAAGACAGAAAGAAGAAATGTATTCTTTTTCAGGTAATCCTGTTGTCCTTGCAAATGAGTCCAGTTTTCTTGATTCACTACTATGAAATATATATTTTCCACAAAGCAGCATTTGTTCAGCATGTTTTAATATTGTATGTGTTATTATTTTGATGCTGTTGTTTGAAATATTCAAATATACCCTATTTTGAAATAAAGAATAGCATTAGTGTCTTGAAGCTATTTCCATTATCCAAAGCAGTACTGAAGGAAATTGGATTGCAGAACTATAGAGTTCAAAACAAAAAGAGAGAAACCAGAATTTTTATCTTTTTAAAAGTAGTATCAAAGAAAAAAGTAATTATTTATTGTAAAAAGCATCTTTAGAGCCTAGTATCCTGGACAATAATATGCATAGTGGAATAAATCTCTTCTGTAATATTTAAGAGAAAGTCTTTGATGACATAATATCAATCAGCAGCTATTTAATTTTCACCATTAATGAATAAAATCTGGATTGTGGGAAAATTTATTAGTATTGTCTACAGCAAAATTGATTTTGATTGATACTGTGCCATCAAGTCATTTTCAACTGCTAGTGACCAGGCAGACAGACAGATACAGCAAACTTAGTTTTCCCTAATACTTTTATTAAAATAACAGATATAGATGAAATGAAAAATTGTATCTAATTTTTTTAGAAATTTCAGAATTTCTTTGAAACATTATATTCAATATTTGCTTAGGAAATACTGCAGTTATAATATGGACCTTAATGAATTAAGTGCAGTTTAAAAGCAATAGTGCTAGTGTTTTGTAAATTTTTTAGACAATTTTTGTGGCAAGTGACCTGCATTGTTTCTTTCTGTTAAATGTTAAACAGCAACATTTTGCCAGCAAGCTGTTTGACAGTATTGTGTAAACAAATTGCTTTTTATTAGATTTTTCTCTCCAACCCACATATTGAAGAATTATTGATGATCACATAGAATGAATATTTGTAGTTGTTCTAACAAAGGTTCATGGTAGAATTTTTGGTCCCTTGCAAATAGTATTTGTTGTGGCAAGTAGTATTATGTTGTTTATTCATAGTCGCTTCCGACTCTTTGTGACTTCATGGACCAGCCCACGCCAGAGCTTCCTGTCGGTCGTCAACACCCCCAGCTCCCCCAGGGACGAGTCCGTCACCTTTAGAATATCATCCATCCACCTTGCCCTTGGTCGGCCCCTCTTCCTTTTGCCTTCCACTCTCCCTAGCATCAGCATCTTCTCCAGGGTGTCCTGTCTTCTCATTATGTGGCCAAAGTATTTCAGTTTTGCCTTTAATACCATTCCCTCAAGTGAGCAGTTTGGCTTTATTTCCTGGAGGATGGACTGGTTTGATCTTCTTGCAGTCCAAGGCACTCTCAGAATTTTCCTCCAACACCACAGTTCAAAAGCATCGATCTTCCTTCTCTCAGCCTTCCTTATGGTCCAGCTCTTGCAGCCATATGTTACTACGGGGAACACCATTGCTTTCACTATGCGGACCTTTGTTGTCAGTGTGATGTCTCTGCCCTTAACTATTTTATCGAGATTTGTCATTGTTCTTCTCCCAAGGATTAAGCGTCTTCTGATTTCCTGACTGCAGTCAGCATCTGCAGTAATCTTCGCACCTAGAAATACGAAGTCTTTCACTGCTTCTACATTTTCTCCCTCTATTTGCCAGTTCTCAATCAAGCTGGTTGCCATAATCTGGGTTTTTTTGAGGTTTATCTGTAAGCCAGCTTTTGCACTTTCTTCTTTCACCTTCATCATAAGGCTTCTCAGTTCCTCTTCACTTTCAGCCATCAAAGTGGTATCATCTGCATATCTGAGATTGTTAATGTTTCTTCCAGAGATTTTAACTCCAGCCTTGGATTCCTCAAGCCCACCATGTCGCATGATGTGTTCTGCGTACAAGTTGAATAGGTAGGGTGAGAGTATACAGCCCTGCCGTACTCCTTTCCCAATCTTAAACTAGTCCGTTGTTCCGTGGTCTGTTAATACTGTTGCTACTTGGTCGTTATACAGATTCTTCAGGAGGCATACAAGATGACTTGGTATCCCCATACCACGAAGAACTTGCCACAATTTGTTATGGTCCACACAGTCAAAGGCTTTAGAATAGTCAATAAAACAGAAATAGATGTTTTTCTGAAACTCCCTGGCTTTTTCCATTATCCATTGGATATTGGCAATTTGGTCCCTAGTTCCTCTGCCTTTTCTAAACCCAGCTTGTACATCTGGCAATTCTCACTCCATGAACTGCTGAAGTCTACCTTGCAGGATCTTGAGCATTGCCTTACTGGCATGTGAAATGAGTGCCACTGTTCGATAGTTTGAACATTCTTTAGTGTTCCCCTTTTTTGGTATGGGGATATAAGTTGATTTTTTCCAGTCTGATGGCCATTCTTGTGTTTTCCAAATTTGCTGGCATATAGCATGCATTACCTTGAGAGCATCATCTTGCAAGATTTTGAACAGTTCAGCTGGGATGCCATCATCTCCTGCTGCCTTGTTATTAGCAATGCTTCTTAAGGCCCATTCAACCTCACTCTTCAGGATGTCTGGCTCTAGCTCACTGACCACACCGTCAAAGCTATCCCCGATATTGTTATCTTTCCTATACAGGTCTTCCATATATTCTTGCCACCTTTTCTTGATCTCTTCTTCTTCTGTTAGGTCCTTGCCATCTTTGTTTTTGATCATACCCATTTTTGCCTGGAATTTACCTCCGATGTTTCTAATTTTCTGGAAGAGGTCTCTTCTCCTTCCTATTCTATTGTCTTCTTCCACATCCACGCATTGCTTGTTTAAAAATAATTCCTTATCTCTTCTGGCTAACCTCTGGAATTTTGCATTTAATTGGGCATATCTCCCCCTATCACTCTTGCCTTTTGCTTTCCTTCTTTCTTGGGCTACTTCTAGTGTCTCAGCAGACAGCCATTTTGCCTTCTTGGTTTTCTCTTTCTTTGGGATGTATTTTGTTGCCGCCTCCTGAACAATGTTGCAGATGTCTGTCCAGAGTTCTTCCGGGACCCTATCTACTAAGTCCAGTCCCTTAAATCTATTCTTCACCTCCACTGCATATTCCTTAGGAATATTAGTGAGCTCATATCTAGCTGATGTGTGGGTCTTCCCTAATCTCTTTAGTCTGATCCTAAATTGTGCAAGAAGAAGTTCATGATCTGAACTACAGTCAGCTCCAGGTCTTGTTTTTACTGACTGTATATATGTCCGCCACCTTTGGCTGCAAAGGATTTAGTCAATCTGGTTTCGGTGTTGTCCATCTGGGGAAGTCCATGTATAAAGCCGTCTCTTAGGTTGCTGAAACAGAGTGTTTGTTATGCACATTGAGTTGTCTTGGCAAAATTCTATCAGCCTATGTCCTGCTTCGTTTTGTTCACCCAGGCCATGCTTACCTGTAATTCCAGGTGTCATTTGACTGCCCACCTTAGCATTCCAGTCTCCCGTGATGAAAATAACATCTCTTTTAGGCGTGTTGTCCAGTAGGTGCTGCAGATCCTCATAGAACTGCTCTACTTCAGCTTCTTCAGCATCTGTGGTTGGGGCGTATATTTGGATCACTGTGATGTTAGATGGCTTGCCCTGAATTCGAATTGAGATCATTCTATCATTTTTTGGATTGTATCCGAGCAGTGCTTTAGCCACTTTACTATTAATGATGAAGGCTACTCCATTTCTTCTGTGGTCCTCTTGTCCACAGTAGTAGATCTGGTGGTCATTTGATGTGAAGTGGCCCATTCCAGTCCATTTCAGTTCACTGACGCCCAGAATGTCTATCTTTAATCTTGACATCTCACCAATAACCACATCCAATTTGCCCTGGCTCATAGATCTTACATTCCAGGTTCCAATGGTGTGTCGATCCTTAGAACATCGGATTCGTCGTTCACCACCAGCGCTGTCGGCCGCTAGCCGTCCTTTCGGCTTTGAGCTAGCTGCGTCATCACGTCTGGGGCTAGTTGAGCTCATCCTCTGTTCCTCCCCAGTAGCATTTTGACCATCTTCCGACCTGGGGGTCTCATCTTCCGATGGTATACCGACATATCTCTGGTTGTACTGATCCATTTAGTTTTCACGGCAAGAATACTGGGGTGGGTTGCCATTACCTTCCCCAGGGATCGCATTTAGTCTGACCTCTCTGTCATGACCTTCCCATCTTGGGTGGCCCTTCACGGTTTAGCTCATGGCATCGTTGAGGTGCTCAAGCTCCAGCACCACAACAAGGTAACAATCCTTTGCTGAAGTAGTATTATATGTAGATGTAAAGTTTGTTCTGTCTTTGATGTCATTTATGAATTTATTCTGAACCAGTTATTTCAGAATAAATAAAGTAAGAGAGATATTTGTATGTAGAATCCTTTTTAGAAGTTGTTGCAGGTACAAGGTCTGATAAAGCAGAATAGACATGCTTGTAGATGTCACAGTATATCCAATTAAAAAAAATATTAAAAAAATAGTATACTAATGCATCAATTATCTATAATTTGGCACAATTGCCTCCTTTAAATATGGCACTGAAAATTAGTTAAAATATTTATCTCACCAAGCTAGATAAATTGATGAATTATAATATTGTTGATATTGTTATAATATTGTTGAGGATAATGCAATCATTTATTTCTTTGTTACTTATTGTAGGATAATAGCTG
Source organism: Candoia aspera (assembly GCF_035149785.1). Classification (NCBI taxonomy): domain Eukaryota; kingdom Metazoa; phylum Chordata; class Lepidosauria; order Squamata; family Candoiidae; genus Candoia; species Candoia aspera. The sequence continues at coordinate 53,341,643 of NC_086157.1, read as the reverse complement.
AAATCTGAAAGTCTGTGTATCTTATTCTTCTAAAAATATTTCCAGAAACAAATACAGTGCTCCATTTGTGTCAAGTTGCATGTTCATCAGTATAATGTTCTGAAGTTTAGATTGACTTATAATGTATCGGATCTTCAGCACTCTCTTAAGTAGGCTAAACAGTAAATGACTGCATGTTAATTGCTAGTGCTCCCTCTAGTGGAATGTGTATGACATAGCTACAATTTATCTGTATGGAGGGTGCTAGAAAAGGTCAGAAAGTAAGACAAGTTTATTTTAAGAATTCTGTTTTTAGCTAGAGACAACCCAGAGATGCTTGGGCACTATGCTATTTATTTGTAGCATAGAAAGTGGAAAGCATTAGTTTACTACCTCAGCCCAATAAAAACGACTGATTTTTAATGAGGTTGAAAGAAATAAAAGCTGGGGGGTGGGGCGGGCAGAAAGACCAGAACACACAATGATTGGACTGAATTGGATAAAAGATAAGTGTAACAACATTTATGAAATAAAGATGTAGTTGAGATAGTTTGATTAGGAACAGTTTCCTGCTGTTAGAAGATATTAATAAGAAGAGGCACTAATATGGAACTTTTTTTAAAAAAAATGATATACACACAGTTTTAAAAGTATAAAATAAAAACTTAAATCCTGGTGCTTTTATGGACACATATGAAAGGAAGACACAATTGATTTGCCACTGTTATTTCAGGCCGTTTTTTTTCAAATTCCCATCATATCTGACAGCCCTATTTCCCAGAAGTCTCCCATCCATGTAGCAACCATGTCTGACCTGGCTAATATTCCAAGCTTAGGCAAAGTTGAGGTACTGTCACCTTCTGTAGCTAAGATATATAAACAGGTGTAATATACCTCCCTGATAATTTTGCAAAAACACTAATGACCATGGCAATGCTTAAGGCTTCCATTGGAAAAGTGGAACAAAATGAGCAAACATTGGCTTGAGACTTAATGGAAACATCAGTGCGTGAGTTTTGAAAAAAATATAATCTCTCATCTAAAACTGTGTATCTTCTGAGATGTTGACTGAATTTTTTATCCATTGTAGGCAAAATTTACAACTGACAAAAAACCACTTTCCTAATGTAGGTTACAGTCTGCTAGTTATGTAAACTGGTCTGTCAAGTGCATGTGAAAGCCAGTTCATCCATTTCCTGCTATTCAGATGTATGAGTTTCTCAAAGTTGCAATATATCATACAGGTAATCCTCGATTTATGACCATTCATTTAGCAACCATTCAAAGCTTTGATGGTGCTGGAATAAGTGACTTATGGCTGGTCCTTGCACTTATGAGTGTTGCAGTTTCCTCGCTGTCATGTGATCAAAATTTGGGCACTTGGCAACTGGCATGTATTTACAACAATTGTAGTATCCTGGGATCACCTGATCACCATCTGTGACCTTCCCAGCTGGCGTCCGACAAGCAAAGTCAATAGGGAACATTGACTTGCATGATTCGCTTAACAACCATGGCAAACAAGGTAATAATATCAAGTGTGGTAACGTGATGTCTTGCTTAACAACCACACCACTTAACGACAAATTTTCCAGTCCCTATCGTGATCGTAAGTCAAGGACTACCTGTATATTGAACCACGTTAAGTACTTTTGAAAAGAGGAAAAGTTAACTGTAAATTATGACGTCATCATGTTTATCTTATATAACAATACATTTAATTATCAAAGTAAAATAAGGTTTATTTCTCTTTCTCTAGATTGGGCTATCTTTTTTCTGGGTACAGGAAAGTTTATCATGCAGGTTCAACTTAATCATGACAAAGAATGTATGCTGCAGACTGAAAAAGAAGGTGATACTATTGTTAATAGCCACAGTGGCCAGGGCTAGATGAGGCATATTCTACACATGGGGGAAAAATTATATATCCCTAATGTTCATCATCCCAGACTAGTAATCTTTAATGCAAGTAATGATATAATGAAGTTTTATTCATTTATTTATTGGCCACCCAACTCCCCAACAACTCTGGCTTACAACTCCCAAAACAAGTGCTGTCCAAATGTACTGGACTCTCATCATCCAGTCTTCATAGCTAGCAAGTGCTTTCTGGCAGCGCTGGAATCTTCTTGTTGAGGCACCTTGCTGTTTTATATATACTAGAGATATAAATCATAATCTTCTAGTAATCTTTTACATAGTACATACAATATAGTGAAACATTAAGAAATATAAGAACAGTTTTTTCGCTGATTTGCTGAAAAGTCGTTTCAGGATTCCTCTACAGATGTGTGCTTCATTTGACATATGGGTGTTAACAGCTTATAAGGAATGAAACATTGCACACAATGCTAGCAAGTTGTTTTGTTTTACACAGTTTTTCCTGGGAGCCAAATTAAATAGAAGTTTTTAAATACACAGTGTTTTCTTTTTCTGACTGTGGTTGCTGTGGTTCTGTTCCTTGTTGTCAATTAAGTGTGATGAAGAGTCTGAAAAGAAAATAATTTAATCATCATCAATCTGGTCTGGGTGACTGCATTTGTTGATGCACTTTTCATGTTGAAGTTGAAATATAGAATAACAGATTATATAAATTATGATGTAGTTGTCACATTGCCTATTTTTTATGGGAATTATTTGCTCAAGGTGAAAGCAGTATGAAATGGAAATGAAATGTGCTACAACTTTAGCCATATATAACATGAATAAGAGCATTATGTGAACAGTGAAGTATAAGTCTGTCAATGGCTACAAAATGTGAATGTTGTACTCCCTTCACAGAAAAAACAGCATTATTCTCAGGATCAGTACTAAGGAACACATATGGATTGATGTTGTTGCATTTGTGACCTGCTTGTAGCATCTAGGTGACCATGATAGAAGCAGAATTTACACTTCTTGCATTCATAATGATAGCAGATCTATGCTGCTGATCCTGCCTGCATCACTTTCAGCCCTAAAGGTCATGACTGAGATTTTCTTTGTTTTAAGTAGAATAACAGAATCTTGAAAACCTAACAGGAATTTTTTGGCCCCATCTTATACCAAACAAAATCAAGGTGGGTTTTGATATTTTTCTCACGTTTTTCTCTTTTTCAGATTGAGTAATCTTTTTTGAAAGTCCTCTCAATACTTCTTTCATTCTTTTCCCATTCCCAAAGCCAGGTCTACATTCTTTCACAAACATCCATGTGTTTAAGGAGAGGAGGTTCCTTTACCTGTTGAATGCATGGATGTCAGCAGGATTAGACCAAGAACACAACCCTGCTCTCTGTTATCCTTACACCTGATTTATGTATGAATATGCTTTTAGTTGATATTAAAGGCAAAACTGAAATACTTTGGCCACATAATGAGAAGACAGGATAGCCTGGAGAAGGTGCTGATGCTATGGAGAGTGGAGGGCAAAAGGAAGAGGGGCCGACCAAGGGCAAGATGGATGGATGATATTCTAGAGGTGACGGACTCGTCCCTGGGGGAGCTGGGGGTGTTGACGACCGACAGGAGGCTCTGGCGTGGGCTGGTCCATGAAGTCACGAAGAGTCGGAAGCGACTAAATGAATAAACAACAACAACAAAAATGTTTTTAGTTACTGCATCAAACACAAGAATACATGGTGGAGAACCTAAGCATGACAAATGGTAGCCCAACTGCTAAATAGTAAATTTAGGAGTTGAAGAATAACTAATAAATGCATATAAACCAATGATTGCTCCAGTTAATAGTTAATCCCCTAACTGTAAGATTTTTGGGATCCTCATGACCCCAATCCATTTTTATAGATCTGTGCCAGAATATCTGTTTGATTTTAAAGTCAGTCTCATGAACAATGTATAGCTAATAGGAAACAATACACATCTCTGTGGAATAGGGAAGGTGGCAATAACATTTCCAAAGACAGGAAAACCAATGATTAGGGTAAATTTAATTTGTTAAGGACCCATATTAAAACTGATGTAAATTGAAGATTCTAAATCATGCCATTTACAGTTGCATGAAGTGAGTGACTTGACCATTGGATATCTTATTGTCCCCACCCTTATTCTATTGATGTGGTCAGTTGAAGGTTGAAGAGATGAGCCTGCTTTTTTTGTATAAACCTTTCCAGTGATGTATAATTATAACATATTTAATTAAATGTCCAATGTAATAGAGACAGAATTCAAATATAGAATATAAAGCATCAACAAAATGCTTTTCCTCTAGTGCACGTCAGCCTGAGCCTCATACAATAAAATATGTGAATAAAATTAGCCCTTAATATTATCTAATTCCATAATGGGTACAATAGTGTAGTCAGAATTCTTTAGTTCATGGGATTCTGTCAGTGTACCATATGACCTGTTCCTTAGAGATCAATTTCATGATTTCTAAAAAAACAGGATTTATTTTTCTTATGGTGGCTCCAAGTCTCAAAAATGTCCTTTAAATATGCAGAAAAAGATGTGTAGATGAAGTGGAAAGAAGCAAATACATGAACAATCGAAACTGAGTATCACACAATTTTTTAAACCATTATCTAGTCTAATCAATTATAATCCTTTAATTTCACAAAGTTCAGTTTAACCATATGTTGCAAAATCAATTGAGTTCAGTGGTCATTCTGTGCAATAGCTTTTTCAAAACTGGAAGAAAAAAGGACAATATCTCTCCAATAACATATTTTTTTTCACATTGTCCACTGCAGAAATGTCAGCAGAAAGTAGTCAGAATTTCAATTCTCTGTATCTCGGTCACATGCTATCTTAGTCTGCCAGTACATAATTTCTTGTAAATGGACAAGAGTCTAGTCTGTACTCAAATGGAAGGCTGCCAAGAATAAACAGATGCTGTAGGAGTCAGGCATGTTTTGTGCTCTGAGTCAATGTGATATCAATGCAAAGCATGATACTAAAAGGCACCAATGTATTCTTAGATCTTGATTCTTTCCAGTTCAGAGAATGTGTATGTGGAACCACTGCATGTACAACAGCACCCACATTGATGTTGGGGCACTTCTCTCATGTATGTGAACCAATGGAATGACTAGCTGTCACTTAACAGTTCAACAACAGATACTGAATTACAGAGTCTGACTAGGACATAAGAGACTTATGTTTAAACTCCACCCATATTTGTAAGTCTTACTGGATGTTTAAGAACAACAGTGTTCTTTTATAGTTTAAAGTACTTTGCAAAGATAAAATGAAAGTGAAGAAAATTATGTACAACCACTTGTGTTTTTTAGAAAAATAGAAATGTACTTTATGTGAAGTAGAAACTAGGAACTTTCTGAGTAAGGCAACCAAAATTATGCTGTAATGCTAAAATCTGTACAGTAGGTGACTTCAGCTACATGTTATCTTTGCTAGTCACATGATTGGCACACTATTGTCCTAACAGCCAGGAACCACGCTGAGACAAGGCATAGGTCTCTAGTACTTTATTACTGCTACATTAGACAGAAAATCCTAACAAACTGAAGAAGTGTGGGAAAAACCCAGACAGATAAACCCCAAAGGTTAAGGCGGGTCTGATCTGTGTCTCTTTGAATGGCTGCTTAACTCCTCAGTACTACGCATGCGTTTTTCCCCCTGGATAGAGGCCCCCTCCTGCTCACCATCAGTACTCATGACACTATAGAGGCCAAGTTGATATATTAAACTTGATTCCAAAATCATGTTCTATATTATTGCGTTTGCTAAACCAAGCAGCATAATTACACAAGTGGAATTATATGAAAAATGCCTGAAAGAAAATTTAAAAATGCAGTAACTGAATATTGATTAGACAAAAATAAAAGCAGAAGAGGTAAACAGATAGTATCATATAATTTGTTTTTAGCTGATTTTTTAAAAACAAAATACATACCCTGAATCGCTTATCCTCAAAAATGGATCTGTAGGAATTTGATTAATGTCTTCTTGCAAACTGGACTTTGTTGCTATGATTTTATAAAACATTAACTTATGCATGGCTTTCAGGAATGGGTTAACTGAACATTACTGCAGAAAAATGTAAGAAGTAGTAAGAGAAAGAATTGAAGAAAATCTGACTAATCTAGCTTATACAAACTCACTATACAGTACCTCCATACTTTTCTATTCCTACAAATCATGCTTTTTTCCACCACATCAATATGTCAGTTCATACATTGCTTTTTATTCCTTAAACTCTCTCTTTTTGAGGATCCGCATCTAAATTTATCTGCCTGGATGTTCCGCTTCCTCTCCATTCATTCATTCTTAAGTTATATATTTATTCTTCAGTTTCATCCTCATGCATTCTCACTATATGACCAAATTGCCTCAACATACTTCTCTTGTATCATTACTCAAATATTATTCAGATTACATTTATTCATTTATCCATCTTTACGGATTTATCCATGAGTACACTAAACAACCAATGGGACATCACAGATCCTTGTTTTACTCTGTTCTCAGGGTTTAATCATTCACTAAGCATTCCATTTATTGTCACATGTGCTTTACATCCATCATATACCACATAGAGCAATAAAACTTTAAGTTATATTTGCAAAGAACCTTTAATAATTTATATTTAAATAATTATATTTAAATAATTTATATTTAAATAATTATATTTAAATAATTTATATTTAAATAATTAGATTTATATTTTCTCTAAATCAATGAATGTACAATAACTTTTTCCCCTTGAATGCATTCATTCAGAATATTGCATAATTTTCCAAAGAACTCATGCTGATTCTTTCATTATCACCCTTCAGATGACTGTAAAATGAAACTATCACCAGTCTATGAATTTTTATTTTCAAATGCAGCCACAGCAATCTAGGTAAAAGCAGTTCATATTTCTAATGCACATTTTGGCTCTTCCTTTAGAATTAAAGTTTTACTTCCATGGAAATATTCAGCAGTTCCATTCCATAGGATCAGACAATCTTCCTGTTGATTTATTATATCCTTCTCCTTTCTCTTACTTTCACAAACCAACCTTCCTTCCTTCCTTCCTTGAATAATTCATGCTTGTTACCATATACTGTTGTGACATTACAAGTCACAGTCTTCTATATGCCATTATTCTCCAAAGATGGGCCAATAAATGTATTTTGCCTCCACTGCTTGTCATGGATTTGGTCAACTATAGCTTTCCCGTAGTGTTTTATAGAAAGATAAAAGTAGAGTAGACTAGGTTACCCAGTCTCCATGATTTTGTGAAGGAATTATATCAATATCCCTACCTCAAACCATAGTGATTAGAAATCTTTGGTAAGCCATTTACTATGATGGGAAGCTTAAGAAAACATGTTTGTTTGCTTGTTATTCCTTATCCAATACTGGGTTTTGTATATTCAGAGGATTTTGAGAAAATGTTAATTTACTAATTAACTAATTTGTTCAAATTTGATCATTGTTGACAAAGAAGGACCAACTCATGCCTATTTTTACCAGCATGAATGAGCAGATTTTCATATCTGCTTCTTTTGTTGGCTAGTTGCATCTTTCAGGAAAAAAATATTAAAAACTTTCCCTTTTTAACAAGCCTTAATTTCTGTGAGTGAACATTCAACATTCTGGTCTATTCTAAACATATTAATGATAGATTGCTCAAAGTGGTGCTTATAACAATACTTACATATTTTCCTGAATCATGCAACTGTGCATAATGGGGTGAATTTGAGCTTAATACTATTTTTTACTCTTAATTTAAAAGTACTTTGTTTGCTGTCATAATATGCACATTTGAAATAATGAAAACAGTCCACAGCAGATTGAATAAACTGAATTAGTCCATGACTCCTCATTAACCAAAAGAGTTTGAATCTTGTCCAATAATATAATTTAATATCTCGTTTGTTTTAGGATCAGAGACAGATAAGCCAAAGTTTCCATGATAATTAAGCATCCAAATTAAGCTTCAGTATATTTTGTGTGTGTGTGTATCAAATTTAATACGGTATGCCACCCAGTTAAAAACAGAAGGGCAATCACCCTCTTTATATTTTTAACTACTATATTCAATTTGTTGTAGGAACTTGATTTTGTAAACCATATCACTATAGCAATTGTGGCGTACTATAATAATTTAATTAAATCATTCTTACATAAATTGCATGACTGAACAACAACAAATGTTTCTTATAATAAGAGAAAGTGATTTGTTACTTTTTATATGATTTATGTTTCACTTTCCAATTTTATAGTCTTTAAAATACGATCCATACAACACTGACACAATAATAACAGTCTTAGTATCCAATGTGACTGTTTTCTCAACAGGACTATTAAAATCTCATGGACGTAGCAATTTCAGTGCTTTCTTATTTGGTTATTACTCTGATGAAAAGATTAATTGGTTGGACAGAGCTGTAACAAAGTAGCCCCATGTTGCTGGAAATGTTGTAAAGGGTGGTTTAGAATAACTGGAAAGGAGTGTCGCAGTAAATTCATGAAATATTTATTAAAAGTTATGAATGTAAATAAGAGGTATAAGTAATGGATCACTTGTAGATGTATAGCCTCTATTAGGCTTAAATGGAATGCTCTCATCTCTTAGAAGTTATCCATTATGATGGACTTAATGTAATTTTTATTTGGATTTCATATGGCTAATGAAGCCTGGCTGAATCCATCAACAATGTGCTCACAATACTGCATTTTCAGAAGTCTTTTCCAAGCAAAGTTTGTCAAAAGAATGGTGTATTTTAGGGGGAGCTGATAAGCCTTTAACAGTAAAGTGAGAATAATAAAAGGCAGCATAAGGAGGAGTGGTAGAAGGATGAAAAATAAAATGCTCCAGAAATGAAATGTTCCTCCCCAACCCAAACAATCATACTTAAAAGAAGCTGAGAGCCTTTATAATTAGCGTTAGAGAGAATCCTTATGCCAGGATTTGGAAGAGATTTGCAGAGGCACTGCTCTCCGAGGCACAGAGAGAAGGCTCATTAAATGCAAGATGCTGCTGTGTCTCATTGTGTGTTTGCACTAAGGTATAGGTTTGCCAGACTGACGTATCAGGGAAAGTCAGAGTGGTTACCACACCAGCAGTGTAACAGCTACATAATAAATGATGGAGAGAATCGTGTTAGGCATGCCCACCTAACCTAACTTGAATCATGCAAAAGGAAAGCTATTGGAATTCAAATAGACTTTCTAGTTCCCAGCAGTCGGCAGCAATAGAATGCTTTCAGCAAGATGACAGATGCAAAGGAAAGATGCTGTTTTGCACTATCTTGATTTGTTACTGCAGCCAACTTATTGGCGTGATGGAGTGACAAGAATAGCAGCTGGCATGGAAGGTAAGATGATCAGAGGTTTTGAATTGATATTTATGTCATTAGAAATTGACCATGACAAAGCATATGTTTAAATGAGTCTTTTCTGTTGATGATGGCAAAGGATTCGTTGTTCAGGTCTTGAAACTCTGATAATACTCTTGCCTCTGAAGAATAGATTTGTGAATTGCATTTATGCTTCTGTTATGTCTTTGTGCTTGTACCTTACCTCAGGGAGCCACTTGCCTGAAAGGGATTGTTATGGAAAGGTAAGGCTATAGAATGAAGTGTTTCTAAGTCGGGGGAAGTCCAGATTAAAGGAAACAAACAACCAAATCTTCCATAGAATTTTGACTTTGTTGAAAGTGCTTGGGCTAGAATATAGTAAAATATTCTTTGAGTTTGAGAAATGAAAGCTAGATATGCTGAACATCCTGAAATAGCACATATCATCACAGTTTCTGTTTATATTTTGCTTCTTCCCTTTTTTAATAGTTTTAAGATATATTCCCCTGTGTATTATTATATAAAAAATGCATTGAGATCTTCTGCAAGATCTTTCAACAAGTCTAGCATCTGTTTCAGCTACTCAACTGTATTCATGTTTTGACAAGTTCATGTCTACCCATCTGGGTCTTTCATTTCTTGCTTGATTACAGTTCTTATTTTCAATATGTCAGCTTGCTTCATTTATAATTTTGAAAACTGCCTATAACTAATTACAACAAAGGAAACATTATTTGAAATGGGATCATGGTTTTTGGATTTCTTTTCAAATATTAACAGATATACTGTTTATATTTCTTACCTTCGTGTTTCAGTATGTGATATTTTTATTCACTTGTTGGCTTGATTTATAAGTAAAAAGGAACAGTAAACTGAAGTTTCAGGTACTTTCTTTAAAAAGTTTGAGGTTATTTTAAAGAACAGCATTCCAGGTCTTTGGATTATCCCTTTACCCTCAATCATCATGGATATATATATTTTAACTATATAACTGATAAGTTCTTGTTGACTCATAACATTCATTTCAAATTGTGAAAGGAAGATTTATAGGCATGAGTTCCCGTTTTATGGGAATCTTATTACTCAGATTAAAAAGTAAGCTTTGCTGACTGTGAACTGCACACTTTTATGAATAATCATTGAAATAAATTCAGATATTCACAAGGATATGGATACATTAATTAACAGTAATGATTTTCAGTTAGATGTATTGTTTACTCTTCCTGCAGATTACACCTTAATGGCTTGAATTAAATATTGGGTGAAGTATGTTCATGTTAACAGAGTTGAAGGATTAAACTGTTATATGAAAACAAGCTATATGTTAATAAACATGTATTAAGTTTGGATGAAAAAAGCAGCTAAGCTGCTCCAAATTAGGCATGAACTAATAAAACAAATATGACATTTGATGGTTTAAGCATGTCTACTGGTTTTCTAAAAAAGTTAAAAATGTGAAAGTTAAAGTACAAAGAAAACTGTGAAGTATGTACAATTGCTTTGGGAGTGGCTGAATCATGGAAAAGTACTTTGAAATGAAATTAGGGGCCACATGATTTTTATTTTTATTTATTTTTACCTTTTTGTTAGGAATTTTTAATGTTTTTTTGTAATGTTTTTCTGGTTTATTTATTATGAGCTACATAGCATAAAGTGGCATATCAACTAATGAAATAAATAAATGATTTTTTTATGTCAAAGGCAAAGTAATTGAAATAATCTTAACATATTTCAAATGATCATTAGACAGATTTCAATATCTCAAAGGACATTTGTTACCCATGTAAACTTATTCTAAAAGTTCATTTTGTATGGATGAGTACAGGTCCAATTTGTATGAAATGATCTTTAATATTGTTTAAGTTGCTAAAATGCAGATTTATGTTTTTCCTTTCATAGTGAGACAGATTGGGAATCGATATTTTAGATTTTGCTAATAGTTTTATAAAGGTGAACATTGAACTACATTGAAGTAACACTAGGGGGAGCTAGTGGTTGATATATATAGAGAGAGAGAGAAAGAGAAAGAGAAAGAGACAGAAGATAGCATCAAAGGCTTGGGCTGAGCTGTTTAAGGTACAAGTGGGCTTCTATAACAATAATGATAATAATCTTTCAAAAATCTTGACAAGCTTCAAGTCAAACATTCAAGTCATGAAATGCTGGCGCTCCTGAAGTCAGAAGAAATGGGCTGCAGTACAGACATGTTCTTAATAGGTTCCACGCAAATGAAAGACATTAATGAAGCAACCAGCGCAAAAATATTTCTGTATATGTATTTGTGTGTATAATTCTATCACATGATTTAATGTATTGTTTACAACATCCAAGCTATATTGATTTCAAGTATTGAATTGTATCAATATTTGGAATTTTCTTCTAGAACTTTGGCTAGATGCTCATCAGGTAAATGACTTAGTTGAAAATAGATTGACACTTTCAGATGCAAGAGAAACAATGTTAACACTGGATCAGAGTAGTTAATTTATATTTGACACTTTTTTGGTCTCTACTTTCTGTAGAGAAGCAATGCATTATGTAAATAAGGCTATATATTCTCTAACAAGTGAGTTTGTTCATATTTATGAAAAGGACTGACAAAGATGTTTATTAGATCTCAGTACTGATTGGAAAGGAAGTGTGAGATTCAAATATTATTCAGATGCTTTACAATATTTTAGAGTCTTGGTGGAAAACCCTTCCCAAATCTAAAGAATACACTTCAGTATGACAAAGAAATATTGCAAGATTATGTCAACATTAATACAACACTCAACATTGGTTTTGCCTCTGTACTCTTATATAGGTAAAGTAGATGGTGCTGTCTTATTCATCCTATAGTCAACCTCTGGTATTGAAACAGAAGGATGAAACAGAGCAAAGAATCATAGTGTTTGTTATGAAAGCAAGGCAAAACAAAAAAACAAAAACATAACAGCCATGATAGAGTATTGTGAAAAACATGTCTGTTTTGCTTAAATGGTCTGTCAAGAGTGACTGCAGCATGATGGGGGAAACTGTCATTTGCTTCTCGTAAATACAGAGAATCCTGAACTAAGAATTTGTTCCTTCCTTCCTTCCTTCCTTCCTTCCTTCCTTCCTTCCTTCCTTCCTTCCTTCCTTCCTTCCTGTTGATTCCTAAATTTGAATAATCTTATATATGCCATGCAAATATAATTACTCTAAGTCCAATGAGTATGTTGTGTTATATAGTGAATTGCTTTGAGATTTTTAATAATTTTCAACAATATGATGGCATCTTAAATAATAATAGCAGAGAATATAATGCTCAAGTGCAGTTAAAAGCATTAGAAAAGAAAGAAGACAATGAGCAATGCATTGAGTACACAGCATATAAATACATTGTTTGCTGATTTCTATTACCTTTTCTTTTGCTTCTGATTGAGAAATAGGGGAATCTGAAGACTTTCAGTAGAACTAGAAAAAGGGAAAAGAAGAACGTTTTTATTAGCATTGATTTTTCATAGCATTTTGACATAATACACTGAGAGATAAACTATAAGTAGTATCTCTTCTTTGGCCACCAAAGTAACTGTCTAAATTGGTGTTTAAGTATATTTCCAATATGCAGTAAAATAAATTGCTGTCAAACAAAGCACATCTGCATAGTTCTCAATCAATATAATGGAAAAGTGTGTTGCAAATTGTTGAAGCAACAATGATATTTTTTATGAACTTGCACTGAGTATTCTGTAATCTTTATCTCAAATTCACTATCAATACAACCAAGCAATAGTTCTCAAAGAGAAAATTACACCTGTGGTCATCCAATCAACTGAGCTGGATTTGGAGTTCCCAGAGACCACTATTTTATTCACTTTGTGAAAATATCAATCCTACACTGTATCTCTAGGTCAGCAGATTAATGAAACTATTTTATTTCTTTATTAGCAATTTCTGAATATGAGAAAGAATGTAGGTGAATTCTTAGAACATTGAAGAAAGTATGAGACTTGAAACTTACTAAATTCCATTGCTGCTTTAGGCCGTATCTTTTAGGATACTCTTTAATTTTTACTAGGGTAAGTATTTCAGAATGTGTGATACTGCAAATGGTTTCACTGAGCACTACAACTTTCACTTAAGCTCATCAATAGTATCAAGACAGTAATTCTAAAAGAAATTATTATTTTTTATAATTCAGTGTAACGTTAGATTTCAAGTTTTTCAAAAGGGCAGAAGTAGTGAACATCTGATCTATGATGCTCTATTTGCTAAAGCATTACAATTTTTCTTCCAAACCATGCAGTTTTCTAATAATTGCTCTCAACTGTTAAATTCTGGATTATTGTTGAACAAATGGTACTTCTCAGAACAGCTTAAATTTGAAGCAATCTCCTGTGTGAATAACCTCATCATTTGCTTAACCTTTTGCATGCTGCTCATTCAAAACCTACCATTGTCTCACGTTACAATTGCTAATGTTTAACATCAAGAACCAGCAGCACTTAAAGATTCACAAATATCCATTATAAACAATGTCACGTAGATATGGATATAATAAAAACCTGTCTGCATGGCTTTGTTCTGCCAGTGGCCTTTAAAAAATCTGCATGAGGCTAGAAATGGGAGACCATGAGTTCTAGTCCTGCATTAGACACAAAGCCAGCTGGGTGACCCTGGGCCAGTCACTCTTCCTCAGCCATAGGAAGGAGGAAAGGGCAAATCATTTCTGAAAACGTTGCCAAGAAAACTCCAGGCACATGTCCAGGCAGTTTTCAGGAGTCAAAAGCTGACTTGAAGGTGTACACGTGCACACACACACACACACACAAGCATTAGGTAGCATTAGAGTAAGCATAAAGAATACTTCCAATAGAAGAGAATATAGATAGCTCAGGGTTGAACTGTGGAGCCCCTGGTGCTCCCATATTCACTAGCACTGATTATGTTACCTAGTTGGGTAATGAAATGTCTGCAAGCAAACAACCAAGCTCAGAGAGCACCAAGGACTCCACAAAAAATACTTACATGTTTCTTTTGCTGTTCCTCACCTGAAAATAGATTTTGCTATATCACTGTTAGGGACGCGGTGGCGCTGCGGGTTAAACCGCTGAGCTGTCGATCGGAAGGTCGGCGGTTCGAAACCGCGCAGCGGGGTGAGCTCCCGTTGTTAATCCCAGCTCCTGCTCACCTAGCAGTTCGAAAACATGCAAATGTGAGTAGATCAATAGGTACCGCTTCGGCGGGAAGGTAACGGCGTTCCGAGTCGTCATGCTGGCCACATGACCTGGAAGTGTCTATGACAACGCCGGCTCCAAGGCTTAGAAACGGAGATGAGCACCGCCCCCTAGAGTCGGATTCGACTGGACTTTACGTCAAGGGAAACCTTTACCTTTACCTTTATATCACTGTTGGTACTTCCACGGTGCCTCTTATTAATATCCAAAATTGATTAAATTTTCCCAGCGGTTAATTGTGTAAAACCAGAGAAAGTTATAATTATTGGTCCTTCTTATATGCTTTCCGCTGATCAGTTTCTAATGTGTAAATATGATCTAATTCTTTTGTACAAGTTGATCAGCCAAAATACATAGTAAAACATAGTGAGCTGGAAAAAATGCTGGTTTGCACTGAAAAATATATTGTTTACTCCCTAGAATATGATTATATTTGTCAGTTAACATTAAGTGAGATCTGTGCTAACTTATGTGAAGCATTGGGGGAAGGACAATAAAACCTTAATCTGAATGTTCAATGAGAAATAATTTGTCCGGGAGAACCATTTTTTGAGAAGCAATTATGAATAAAACTGAGTTTGTAAAATATTTTCCATCATGAAGGAAAAAGGAAAAGTAATATCCAGCAAATGCTGGGATAATAAACTAACTAGAAGCTTAAATGCAAGAAAAAACAATAAGAACAACATAGTAAAGCCATCAGAAAGTGCATCATGACTTTCAGTGAGGTTTAAATTTTATATTGTTATAATCCAAATTAATTTTTTGTGACCAAAAATAATTTCAGCATTAAAAAAATAATAATGAGACCCAGAAACAAAAGAGTATTCATATTATTAGGGTTTTAGTTATTAAGAAATATTTTTATAGTGCAATAAACTTTAGGCTGTTACTTTCATAAAGTTGCAAGAATATATCTGATGTCTAAATTCATAGAATGTCAAAATGTCATTTACATACTAGGCTGTATAAGTAAATAATTGCTTTAGGATAATAATTATAATGTTAATATTTCAATATTTCTACCCATCTTGGCACTGGATAGTTTATTTTTCATCCATCAAGCAAACATTGGATATTGATTGTAGGCAGCTAGTTTATGGCTATTTCCATAGTATCTTAGGAAGATATATAGTTCCAACTAATTGAGAAGACTTCTTTAAAAATAAGTTTCTCCATATTGAGGAGGTTGCAAATGAAAGACCTTCCATGTATTATGTGCGCTGAATCTATGGAATCCAGTTTCTTTCACTTTTCATCAGTTTTTCAATTCCATAGAAATGTCTTGTACTGTATATGCTAGGCACCCTCTTTATTGTGCTGTTACATTTGCAGGATGTGATCAGCTCAGAGAGTTTTGCTCTAATTATGAGGAAAAGGAGAGGACCCTGAATAAATTCTAGGAGCCTCCCGCCCTGAATATCCCAGTTTTAACCAAATTATCTTTCTCATTAGCCTTAAAAATAGTAGTGAAAGGATGTACTACAAAGGATACGTTGACCTGTCTTCACTTAAATTATACTGTTAAACATTGGGGCTAATGGGCATGTTTGGAAATTTAGAGAGAATGTGAGAAGCTGCAAGGTGGCCCTGATCACTCACAAAACTCACTTATTAGAAAGCAAATTATGAGGTTGTTGTCTGTTACTCTGTCATCCTCTGATGAAATTAATTTCTAAGCAGGGGTTATGCTTACCAGCAAAATGGGGGCTACTGCTATGTGAAAACTAGTTTCACTAAGAATACTTTTGGAGCATTCATACAATACTCTTGAAAATATAATGATTCTGGAGGCTAGCATTTGCTTTGTAGCATGCCAGTTTTAGAGTGGGATGGAATTTGGCAGACATTAAAAAAGTCTGTGAGAATTATAGCTTGAATGCTATGTTCAAGACCTTGGTTACATAAATCTCTTTCTTTTTTCATGACTCAGTTTATCTCAGGAGTGATCTGTATACTGAAAGGCATTGTCTGTAGCCTGCTCTTGATGACTGTTTTAAAATTCAGGTGCAGCATTGTAGGATTCACTATATATCGCCATATCAGAAACATCTTACCAAGGAAAGGGGTTCTAGTTTAATACCTTTATATTAAGCTTGCACTTGTGAGGAATTTATAATGTGGGGAGGGCATTATTCAGATATTTGCTCACTTCCCAGCAGCTGTCGAGAATGCCGTGCTCCCTGATCATCTGAGCATAGAGGTTTCACATGTCGTTTCTTTTTCTCACTGAAATAATTTCCTGGTTAAAATGGGGATAGACACCTACACAAAGACATCTAGTTGAATCTGTTACTTTGCTAGAGTGCAAATCCTAGAGGCATGACTATTTCTGTTTTAAAAGATAACCTGACATACAAGGAAAGGTAAACATTTAATTTTAAAAATTAAAAAAGTCTGTAGGTTCATGTCTCATTCCTAGGGAAGCTGAAAAAGCTATGTCTTATCAACTGGAGAATTAATTTCAGCATTTGGAGAAGGGATATTTTCCCCCCTTGAGTTTTCAGCAGTCTGTCATGCCAGAATAAGAAGAAACACAGCATAAGATATTTGTGGAAACATAACAGAACTTCTTACTTTATAGCTAAAGGAATCTGGTTCTCCACACCTGCTTCACGAATGAATTCTTAATTGCCACTACAGACTGTGTTCTTTTATGAGATGAGTAGCATCTTTTTATATTCTTTGACATGTCATTTAGCAGCTGGGTGCTACTCATCTTCCCATTATATTCACAGACACCGGCTCACTCCAGTCTCTTTAGACATCAATCAAAATCTTACCAACAGATAAGAAAAAAAGAGAAGAAAAAGGAAATAACAAAACAATACAAGTCTATAACTTAAATACCTTTTCACCAGTAAATTTGTTGATTCAGCATTTCAGATCCTAAGATGTTACACATTTCTAGATCACTTGTACAGTTCTTAGAATCAAAGATAATTTTGAAGTTTATGGGCTTTTTTTTTACCTATCATGGCTCATGTGGAGTGGGAACTAGCACTTTTGCATTTATTTGCATTAAGCCTCCAGGGATATGGCTGGAGCTATGAAACTACTATCAGTGTCTATGATGTCTATGTTAATATATGATAACCTATATATTGATAAAGAAATAAGATTTTATAAACACAGACATGGCTCCACTACTCTTCTACACAGAAGGAAACACATAGTATAAAAAGATATCTAGTATTTCCTATTATTAATGGGTTAGGAATGTGAAACATTAGGCTAAAGACCTTTCACAAAAACCTAAAAGTATTTCAGTTCATAAAAGAAGCAACCAGTAGTCATATATAAATTATGAACAGCTTGAGCAGTTCCTCTAACCCCAGAGATTTCAACTGTTAGTTCTTGCCTTCAAAGTAGATTTTTAGTGCTCACAAAATAAATTGCACAAACTCATATAATTGATTGTTTTGCATCTTGAACAATTTCTTGCACTGCAAAAATATCTTTGTAAAAAAATGTTCTGGGTTTTGCTGTTAGATTTAACCTTAGATTTGACACCTCAAACACATACCCTCCAGAGTGTTGTAAACATGGAGTGCATTGGTCAATTAATATTGCTGGATTTTAAATGAATTGTTGCTACTCAAGTAAAAAACCTAAATATAGTGGAGGTAGAACTTGGAAGTTTGGGGACAACAAAAAGCTTCTCCCTGATTTAATGTTCTGGACTGGTCAATTGTAGGTGAAGAATGGGATCTTGGTGCCAAGCCACGTAGGGCTTTATAGGTCAAAAGTAGCACTTCTGATTTATTTATTTATTTATCAAATTTTTATAGCTGCCCATCTCACAAAATGTGACTCTGAGTGGCAAACAACAGTAATAAAACAATAAATACATAAAAACAGACAATATTAAAAATGTAAAAAAGAGTAAATGTTAACCACAGTAATGGAGCCACTTCAAGATTTCACTAGTCTCCCGGGACCCCAGGCCTGATCACATAGCCAGGTCTGGAGGGACTTCGGGAACATTAACAGGGATGAAGCTAACCTCACTTCAAGGGGCAGAATGTTCCATAAGGCGGGCACCACAGCAGAGAAGGCTTGCCTCCTGGGACTTGTCAGATGTAGTCAGATGGGACCCGCAGCATGCCTTCTCTGCCAGATCTGATGGGACAAGCAGTTATAATCAGGGAGAGGCAGTCCCTCAGATAACCCGGCCCCATGCCATGAACGGCTTTAAAGGTTAAAACCAGCACCTTGAATTGGACCCGAAAGCAAACTGGCAACCGATGCAGCTAATGAAGCAGAGGTATAACATGTGCTGCTCTAGAGACACAGACATAACTGCCCATGCTGCTGCATTCTGCACCCCCTGCATAAGTTCTGCACCAGCTGAAGCTTCTGGATATTCTTCAAGGGCAGCCCTATGTAGAGCACATTACAGTAGTACAATCTGGAGTGACTAGGGTATAAGTGACTGTGAGAAGAGCCCCTCAATCCAGGAATGGGTGCAACTGGCACACACACGACTGCCACCTGCTCCTTGAGCAGGAGATGTGAGTCTAGAAGTGTCCCCAGATTGTGCACGGGGTCTGTTTGGGGCAGTGCAACCCCATCCAGCACCAAAGATGGCCTAGTCCTAGAACTGGCAGGTCCCAAAACCCAAAGCCACTCAGTCTTGCCAGGGTTCAGCTGAAGCCTATTGCTCCCCATCCAGACTTTCACAGCCTCCAAGCACTGGGATAAGACATTCATGGCATTGCTTAATTCTCCAGGGCCAGAGATATATAATTGAGTATTATCAGCATACTGATGATACCTCACTCCATGGTGACATAGGAGCTCACCCAGTGGCCTCATGTTGATGTTGAATAGGAGAGGAGAGAGTACTAAACTCTGCAAGACCATACATAGTAGTGGCTGAGGGCAGGATCTCTCCTCCCCAATCACCAGCTGGAATTAACCCTGAAGAAAGGAGGCGAATGAGCACAACACTGTGCTATCCACCTTTAATCCTCAGAACCAATCCAGAAGGATCACATGGTTGATGGTATTGAAAGCCGCAGAAAGGTCAAATAGGGCAAGGATGGGTGCACAACCCCCCTCCCCCCTCCCCAGAGATTATCCCAATGTGCGACCAATGACGTTTCTGTCTCATATGCCTGAGGAAGTGAACAGGTCCTTAGGACTGTGACTTCAGCCACCTCCCCTTTAGATCATGCCCCTCCTGGCTTGTTAAGACAGCCCAAGGGGTGTCATGTGAGTGGATTCTTGAGGTGGTTAATTCTGCTTTGACTGTGGGGGTTTTTCCTTTACCTCTTAAAGAGGTCTGAATCCTGACTGAAAGGGATTCAGATAGCCCGCTTCTTCCAAGGTCCTCAGGAGCTGCTACACAACCATCATCTCAACCAGCTTCCCCCAAAAGGAGAAGTTAGATATGGACGAAAATTGTCCAGTATCATGGGGTCCAGGGATAGTTTCTTGGGGAAGGGGCAAACCAAAGCCTCTTTAAGATGGGTAAGGGTTGGTCCCACTTCTCACCCATCTAGAAACATGGAAGGCCTTTGGCATTTGATCAGTGTGGAACCACCAGTGACAGAATGATTTTTTATTAAGATGCAATGTATAGTAATATAAATTTATTGATTGCATTATTACATTGTTTCATTTTTTTCAAATGCAGTATATTAACTACAGTGACAATATCCTTGTGTGTTTGTATATAAAATTTATTAAAGATTTTAATTACAATAGTAAAATCTGATACACAGTAAAAGAAAGAAAAGAAGAATATAATGAAAGAGTGAAAGTTGCAAAGAGAAAAAGAAAAGAGAAAAGAAAAAGAAAAAAGAGAAGAAAAATAAGAATTTAGTGAAGAGAGAGAAAAGAAATAAAGTGACTTTATTTAACCAACCTTCATTGCAACAACTATAAACAATTTTTGTAACTCTTTTGTAAACTCCCTTTTAGTTTACAACCAATGATCTCTTCATTCCTTCATCCCATATCCCAAGTCTTATCCAAAGAAATCCATGAAGCATCATCTTTTCAGTCCTAGTGTCAGCAGAAAGTCCATGAAGGTTTACCAGAAATAACAACATATTTTATTTTAACCTTGATCAAATAAACCAACTTTTCATTTCTTCTTTGTCCTTACTCACAAGACTTCAAAGCTTTAACAATCCTCTTTTGTAAATCCAATATAAAAGAATTATACATTTGTTAATTATTAGTATTAACAAATAATAATAATTAAATAATAATTAAAAATAATATATCCTTTTCAATATCATTCTCATAACCCGTCATTTGTAGATCCATTTGTATTGCTTCAAGGCACGCCATCTAAATCTGATGTCATACAAATGGGATTGCAACCTTTAGCATTTTCTGTCAAACTGGCTAAAAATTCTAGGACTTCTCATCTATTGAAAAAATGTCTGGTTGGCACATGATTTAGGGACATAAATACATGCAGTAGAAGCATTTTTGTAAAATAACCCCTCTCTTTAGTTGAAAAAGTAATAGAACAATGGTTCTGATACAATAATAGGATTCTCTCCATTCTCTGCTTCTGAGCTCCAAAAATTATCCCTATCTCTATCAGATTAACTTCTCTGTCTAAAGTTACATCGTGACTCTCTTCTTTCTATAATCTATCTTATTTAATCATCAAAAGGGTTCATTTAGTTCTAAAGTTCATAAGTTCATTTAGTCCTATAATAGATGTTATTTCCAGAACTTTATTTTTATGTTAATTTAATCAGGTTGTTTGTTATTGAGCTTACCTCATGTGTAACATACATAATATTCTGAGACTAATTATACTTCAGTTATACTGATCATCAGAAAGCATCACATACCTGAGCCCCATAGAATAACATGGGGTTACCTTCATCACGCAGTGACTCCTGGTTGTCAATGTAACTGAAAAATATAGGATATACACTGTGTAAGAAATAGAGAAATGCCCTCCCCCCAAGAGGGAGGTAGAATTTTTGTAAAACCCCATAAATGGGGCAATGACTGGTAAGTCAAAAACATCCTGGAAGAAGTTACTGGCAAACCATTTCTGAAATTGTTGCAAAGTGAACTGCATGGATCTGTCCATGCAGTGATTAGGAGTCAAGATTAGCTCAGCAGACCATAGAGACAACACAACTGCCTATACACTGTGAACTGATATCCAATAATGATGTCTTTAACCTAAATGATTTAATAATGAAAAGTCCAACTGAAAATTCATATTACACAAAAGATAAAAAAAAACTCATCACAGATTTCTTTATTCCCATGTACAGTCATCTACCATAGCATTTTCCACTAAAGCATAGATGTCAACAATAATTATTGGTTTATAAAAAAAAAAACTAGTATACTGTCAGGAAAGCTGCATAGAAATAACAGTATTTAGAAAATTTGTATTAAAAATACCTATATGTAAGTGTCAGCAAATTAGGGAAATCATCTCTAAAAAAATAATAGGATAATTGCCCGCACAACTCAGATAGATGAAATATTAGTGAATTAAATACGGTATATATAAAAACTCCAAGAAAATTATACAAGGAAACTGAAACACAATTAAGGATTTGGGGAAAAGAAGCTACTTAAAAGCAGCATATATGCCCTGTAGACTATATCAGGCATTTGGTAATAACTCTTCAATGAAAAGAGACAGTGTGGTGTAGCGGCTAACTTATTACACTAGGACTGGATAGACTTTTCCTGTAATGAACCAAGAAAATGACAGAATATACTTCAATGAAAATGCCAAATCAGTGAGTACCACCTGTGAAGAAGGCAAATTATACGCCAGGAGGAATTGAAAGTAAAACTGCCAATAATGATATGTCCTTATACAAATCTATGCTATATCTTTATCTGAAATATTATGTATATTTCTTGTTGCCACATTTGAAAAAGGATGTAAGAGAGAAGTAAGAAGGATAGAAAAACCACACAGGACAGCAAAAAATCAATAGGGACTCACCTTCCATATAAGAAAAGACTAGAATATTTTGGATTTTTGAGCTTTAAAAAAGAGTGGGAGAGAAACTGCATGACTGAAGTGTATAAAATTATACATGGCATGAAAAAAGTGAAAAAAAGGAGAGTATTTATTTCATAATACTAGGACAAGGTTTCTTCCAACTATAGCTGATAAGAAGGAGATTTAGAATTGACAAAAGTAAGTATTTCTTCACACAGGACATAGAGAAATCGTTACTGGATTCTGTGATGACCATTAACACTGATGAATTTAAAACAGAATTGGATAAGTGCATGGAGGACAGATATAAGGCCTATCAGCCTTGAATATTCAGATTACCCTCAGGTTGAGGGCAGCATGCTTACAGATAATAGCTGAAGGATAAAAATAATGGGAGAGGGGTACATTTCCATCTTCTTCTTGCAGTGTATCAGAGGCATATGCTTAGCCAGTGTAAGAAAATAAATGATAAACTAGGGTGAATTTTGGCTGGATAGAGCTGCTCTATTGTTATATTCTTACTTGTATGGAAGGAAATAAGGCTTTTTAGAAAATGTTAACATATGTGGTAAGAAGACAGATGAAATAGAATTGTATGGAGCACAATTTATCATATTCCACATACTGTATCTCTCTCTGTATATGACAGAAATCAGTGTTAAGGTCCTCAGTAGCTTGACTCCTAGAGAGGACATGGATCCCTATATGTTACTTTCTTGGCAATAATAACAAAATGATTTCCTACTGCATTTTTCCTGAACTATCTTTGGACTCCTCTGTCTAGTCTACAGCCTTGGGATTCCTTGATGCTCTACCATCCAGACAACATCTGGATGGGATGTTCTAACTAAGTCCAACTCTGCCTAACTTTTTGAAGATCAGTTATGTGATACAACCAACTGTGGTTTATAATTTTCTATTCAGCAAATAATACTCAATATTAAAATTACTATACAAGCTAAAATCAGTACATTAGTTGGAAAACAATATCTTGCCTATATTTTACTAAAGGTTTTTAATTGCTGTTTATTTCCTAACACTTGACCATCTCAATTACCATGAGTGAAGGCATCTCAACCATCTATCAGTACCCTGGAAGAGGAAGTAAAAAGACCATACCTCTGTACTTTGTTGTATCATAACAAAATTAAGCCATCTTGAGCATTTACGAAGGGACGCGGTGGCGCTGCGGGTTAAACCGCTGAGCTGTCGATCGGAAGGTCGGCGGTTCGAAACCGCGCGGCGGGGTGAGCTCCCGTTGCTAGTCCCAGCTCCTGCTCACCTAGCAGTTCAAAAACATGCAAATGTGAGTAGATCAATAGGTACCGCTTCGGCGGGAAGGTAACGGCGTTCCGAGTCGTCATGCTGGCCACATGACCCGGAAGTGTCTATGACAACGCCGGCTCCAAGGCTTAGAAACGGAGATGAGCACCGCCCCCTAGAGTCGGATTCGACTGGACTTTACGTCAAGGGAAACCTTTACCTTTACCTTTATGAGCATTTACTTCCAAAATAAAAATTAGCTAGACTATTTTAAAAAGGAAGTTCTTAGACTTCCAGCCACCATTAGCACAAGCTTGCCAATTAAGCTTCAAAATAATCTATTTCTCCTTTTCTCTGTTCTGAATAAAAAGTAGAAGGAATATGAAAGCTAGCACTAACAAAATAAAAGTAGAACAGTGTTTCTGTCTCTTGTCTGGGTAGATGTGACTTATAACAAACTCTTATTTTATTGTTAGTCTGCTTGTATGGTGGCTTTATAAGTAATTCTAGCCTAGACGTAGACAGCTGACTTATGAACTGCTAGAGAAAAAAGAATAAAAGGGAAATACCACAGATTTGAAGAGAAATAAGGGGGGGGGGAGTATTTAATCATGCAGTCAATAGCAAAAAGAATGAGGAATAAAGAGGACTGGTAAGCTTGAACTACATCTTGCAATCAAGTCCAATTCAAGCTCTCCTCAAACTGATGAATGATTTAAAAAGAAAAAGAATTCCTAGTATGTATCACTAACATCCACAAGCTATTTTCTACTTTTATAATAACTGACTGGGGAGTCAATCTGATATGACCAGTACAAAGCAGCAGCAACATGCCTGCCCTATACATTTTACATTGCACAGAAGCAAATCTTGAACAGAAAGGATAACAACAGCATGCAAAACAGTGTGATATGTTATTACCCAAAATATGCTGTCATTTTATCTTTCTTGAAGAAAAGTCAGATGATCTCTTCTCACATCTCTGTAAGAGATTTCTTATCACAGGATAGCTTGGACCAAGTCAGCATGTGATCCTGACAAGTACAAAATATGACATCAACACTCAAGGAGAAAGGTAGAGTGACAGAAACTGGGAGACTAAATACACAATGGTCCAAGAAAAACATGATGAAGGGAGAATGACAATTAAATTCTATTCCTGTGAAGCACAATTCTCTTTATTTTGCCTATAGAATCTTTAATAATGTGGGGTCCAATGATAGCTTCTTGAAACCTCCTTAAGAGGTAAAGGAACAACCATATCACTCACCACCACCAGAGCCCATTCACACAACACCCCCCAGGCCTCTTTCACAAGCCAGGAGGGTCATGGATCTAAGGAGCAGGTGGCTATGGTCACAGTCCTAAGGACCCTGTCCACTTTCTCAGCTCCAACAGGTCCAAACCGTTCCCAGATAACTGGGCAAGAATCCACCATAGGCATCTCCTCCAGACCTGCAGTGAGGCCAGGGTCCAACGGCAAGCAAATCTGAGCAGTTTAGTCAGACAGATGCTGGGCAAATTCCTCTGCACGTCCCTGCAAAAGTTTCCCTAGGCCCCCTTTACCCAAGAAGGCTTGTGTCAAAACAGAGCTGTGAGGTGGCAATCTGCAAATGCAGTAAGGGCAGAGAAGTACTACCCTTACCACAAAAAGGGAGGCCTTCATAGCTGCTCTAACCTGTGTTTGGTCAAGTTCATCCTTAGTTGAGTGCCAGCAGCATTCTAGACATCTGTTGTTTCATCTGCCTCAGGTACTCTGTAAACCACAGGGAGTGATGAGATCCCCAAGAAGGGAGAGGTCGCATGGGCATGATTCAATCCAATGCCTCAGCTGCCCTTTTATTCCAAGCAGCATCCAAGGCTTTGGATGGATCATGCAGCAGACCAGCAGGAACAACACCCAGCTTCCTCTAAAACCTCTCCAGGTCCATCAGTCGCCGGGGTGGACCAATCTAATGGGCCCAGCCTCCCTGCAGTGGATAGTGGTGCCAGACAATCCCATGGCAATCAGGGCATGATCTGACCATGACAAGGGAGACACCAAAAGCTTTCCTAATTGCAAATCTCATAGCCACTACTCTGACAGGAATACTAGATCTAGCGTGTGACCACTGCCTGTGTCAGGTCTGGATGATCTGGGATAGGCCCATGGCTGTCATGGTGGCCATGAACTCCTGAGCTACCTCAGACGCTACTCCCAGGGAAGGCAGATTGAAGTCCCCCAAGACCATAAGTCTGGAGAACTCCACAGCCAACCCAGAGATGGAGTCAAAGAGCTCAGGTAGGGAGGTTTCTATGCAGCAGGGAAGCTGGTACAACAGCAACAATCCCAACTGATCCCTAAAGCCCAATTTGATGAACAGGGTCTCATATCTGGTATCTGCAGTACAGCGGCCCTGCAGATGTAGGCGTAAGTGATTCTCAGATGACAATTGCCACACCACCACTCCTGCCCTGGGTCCTTGGCTGGTTATCTAATGATGCATTACAGGTAGTCCTTGTTTAGTGACCACAATTGGGACCGGTAACTCAGTCATTAAGCAAAGTGGTTGCTAAGTGAAACTGCGACTGAACTTATTATCTTACTTCAGCTTTCCTTTACTATACAGACTTGGGAAGTGCGAGGATTGGTTGCAAAGTTACCTTTCATCACATTGTAACTGTGAACAGTCGCTGTACAAGACTGTCACTAAACAAGGATTACCAAACATGCACTTTCTTTTAAATCATTATTTTAGAATAACATATTTGCTTAAAAATGACTCATAGAGCCATGTTGTTTTTAACTGGGCTTTGTATTCTACTTCCACACAGCTGTTAGTTTTCAATTATCAGATCCTGAAAGACAAAGTGATTAAATATACAAATACAATTTGATTTTCTGTTTATGCTCCTTTTATACTAGATTTAATCTGACATTATTTGTGGAAAATTGTGACTACTTAAAAGCTGGTATATTATTTTTAAGGCTGTGAATTATTTTATAGCACTAGGTAATAAAAATCAGCAGGATCCAAAAAGAACAGAAAATGGCAGCAAGTTGCACATATGCTGGCAACATCAATTCTACCTTTTAAAATCATGTATTGTCACCTAGAATTGCTTGTATGAAGTGAGAGAATAATGGAAGACATGTTTTGGAACTATGTATGGGAATTATAGTGATGTCTTGAAGAATGGAATTGAAACAAATGGTATAAATGATAAGGAAATAATAAATGCCATAAGAATGTTGAAAAATGGTAAGGATATAGGAGTAAGTGGTGCAACTGGAGAAATGTTAAAATACAGACATTGTGTGTCTCAGCTTCCCATTTATAGGGCAGGGATCTATCATGTTCCTCTCTCTGGTTTCAAAGTCCAAGGAGCTGGTAACAGTAGGCTTGAATTATGGAATGGTTTGGATAAGTATGGAGCTGAAGGTGGTATCTTAATGTGTTAAGAGCAATATATGAAAGAAGTAAAATATGTGTGAAAGTAAATGGAATGCTTATTGAATGGTTCACTACTGGGCAGGTAGCAAGACAAGAATGTGTGATGTCCCTTTGGTACTTTAATATATTAATGGATATATGTATAAAGAATATAGGTGGTAATTGTAAGGTATTGGCTGAGAATGTGTACTTTTGAATGAAGATGATGCCATCAGTTTGGTTGAGAATCCAAAAGTTCTGTAGCTAATGCTACACAGATTTATGATGTAGCAAGAAGTTTGATCCAAAAATGAACATATTAAAGACCAAGACACTGTATCTGTGTTTAACAGAAACAAACAGAATGAACTATTGCCAGTTATTCATATATGGGAAGAAACTAAAGTGAGTAGATTCTATCTTAGTAGACTGTTTACTAAGATGGGAAACTGGATGGAAGAAATTAAGATGTGCAAACATTAGTTGAGAAACAGTAGTGTGTGGTCTATTGAAAGAAGCAAATGTGCCATATAGAAGAGTGTTTTGGTCCAGTTTGCTATATAAAGGTGAGAGTGGGTATATCAGAAGAAACATAAAAGTAACGGGGTAGTTAAGAAATGTCTGTAATATAACAAGAACACACAAGATCAAGGGAGAATGGGTGGCAAAAGTATGCCACCCATTCTCCCTTGTATGTACATTGAGATTTGATCACACAGAGAAATGAATCAGTATTGAATTGCGAAGCAGTTATACGGAGGAAGAGTGAAAGGGTTGAGTAGAAGGACAACGTAGATAAATTGTGATTGTAAGGTATTGATGAGATCACTAAAAACCAGACATGAGAAGTTTAAAGAATAAAGCCAATGGATGAAGTGGTATATGGGTGTACAAAGATGGTTTGTAAGAATAGAAAGGTATGGTAAGATGTAGTAAATAGTATTAATATAAAATAATTTCAGCTGTTTCCTTTTTAAAATTTTCCTTTCAGACCTTGATTTCTTTGGCTTAGTATCTCTTACCCCTTTTCTGCAGTATACCTAGTGTTGTTTTGTCTGAAAGCAGATAGTATGATACGTATTTGTGAATATGTGGAGAAAACAAAAATCCTGATGTAGTGGCTTAATTTGGCATCAAAAAAGTTTCACTGGTATGGTTCTGACCCTTTTCCAAATTTCAGTATTTTGCTGAACCCCATCCTCAGTTCCTCATTGTACTAGAAATAAAGGGAACTAATTAGTGTATGTCAAGTAGCAGATCCCAGGGTCACTTAAAGGCACAGATGCTGGTGCACAGGCTACTGGCTACTCATTCTGGATGCCCAGTTATTTTCTTCCAAATTCTGAATGTAGTTCAGGAAATAAACATTGCATATATTCAGAGAAAGTGGGTACAAAAGCCATATATTGGAGAAAATAACAGTACATTATATTTAGGAAAAGATAGGGCCATGTAACACTTTGGATTGAATGACAAATAATACTTTGGAGTATAGGGCTACAAACAGCATTTTCCTGAAGTCCTTAAACCAAATGCTTCTTTTCCTGGTATTGCTGGGAAAACAAAACAAAATTCTGCCAACATATTCATTGCAATAACAATGTGCTTCATGTGCAAATGCATCTTTTTTTTTTTAATGGCTTGGTTTCTGAAGCAAAGAAATGTAATTTAAAGTAATTTTATTCAAAACTGGAAAGCTTAATAAGGTAATTCAGTGCTTGTACACTGGCAGAGAATGTACACACAAAAAGGTTAAATGAAAAGTAAAGAGCCAAATAAAGAAGCAGCATTTTATTATAACCTTGTATACATGTACATGATAAAATAGACAAAATGAAGGGTGATGTAATACTTTCATAAAGTAGATTTGCGCTGCTTTTTATCCCATATCACAATTAACCAGAAGAATGTTAATGCAAATGCAAATAGCCTGGTTGAATGCAGACGTCTTTCAGCTTAATATTTTAAGTGTTTTTAATTTATGGAAAAGCTTTAAACTAATGAATAGTAATTGAAAGTTACTTCATTAAAATCTTAGGCTTGGTGCATGTCTTTTGTGATGTTTAAGTGTATGCAAATTTGACTAAACTATAATGTCTCTTCTGGCTTTTAGTAAATTCCAGAGCTGCTAATTAGCACACCATATACTTTTGGTGCCTGCTATATTTTGGCCATCTCACCCTGTGCTATACTGAACATCAAACAGAGACAATATCATCTGGCCAAGCCTCTTATTATGTAGATATCTGAGAGCTTTTCATGCTTTAATTCCTCTGGAAGTGAAAGTGTTTCTATGCCAAGTGGCTTCAGAATTGCCCATGGAATTCTAATGCCATCTGTCCTGGTAGACCTTAATGTGCAAAGCTTTTAATGACCAGTCTAAATAAGGTAAACAGTGCTGCTTCCAAAGGACCAGAAACTTTGAGACTCACCTTCTTTAGCAAGCATTGCAGAGGACATCTTGCATTCTCCAGACCACTTACATATTTCTTGGCAAGCACAGTGAACAATACATTACTTGCCTCTGGACAGCTCACACAAAGCTGGAATACTTTTGATGCATACAATCCTATAGCACTTGCCAAAGCCAAAGAGGTTGGAAGCACTATGTTGCTTTGCCTTGTTCTGCCTTAGGAAACAATCTAGTCATTTCAGTTTGGTCTAAAAAGAAAGGGTAGTATTGGTCATGAAACAGCTTTGAGGGGATCCTTCATTTTAATGTTTATCTAAGGGAAGCACCTCCTTGAATCTTCACATAGCCCTGTTCGAAGCAACTGCAGTATGTATTAGTCTGTGTGCCAGTATCATATGTATTAGTTATGATTCAGTTCAAGTCCCCCATTATTTTGTAAATTAAAAAAAATAAATGTAAGAATCTACATATACAGCTTTCCCTTACACATGTGTTTTTATGTCTCTTATATGCCATTTTTATGTAGAACTGATGAAATATATTCATTTTTTACAGAAATTTTAAAACGAATTCTACTCGTTTCTACAAAACACACAATTCTATTTTGATAGATTGTATTATTTTCTTTGCAAATAAGATGAGTTTATCCAATAATATGGCAGAACAATTGTTTCATTCACAATGATTCTTGTGATTGAAAGAGTCCCTGACAGGCACTATGAAAATGTCAGCATCAGAGCACCTTTTTCCATTCCTTGTCTTATGTTGTCATTATTGTAATAAAAATGTCCAACATAATTTTGATCAAACTCTAGTGTTCAACTATTGAATTTATGGTTTCAGACTGTCTACATTACAGAATAATGTTGTAAGGTAACTTTTACTATTACAAGGGCCATGGATCATGATTTCACATTTGACATGGGATTATATGACTCCATTGGCCTTGAAGTATGTCATGAAAGTGAAATCACACAGAGGAGGTCATAATTTTGGAAAAGTAAACAGGTAGCCATAAATAGGCTAAAATCCTGAAGCCTTTTATTCAAAAATAGTCTGGCAAGTTAGTGAGAATCTCTGTTAGGAAGAAATTTCAGTGTAGCAGTTGTAAACTTTCAGACTATTCATTCACTTATTGCAATGATAAAGTTTATGTTGCTGATACTGACAATGACTTCCCACAAAATTATTGATTTAATCTTTAGGGTCAGAGTGATCTTTGGAAAAAGACTTCACTCAGGGAACCAAAATAACTTCATTAAGGACCTAGTTACAAACTGCTAAGTGTGGAATTGGCTTTTCTAAGAAACAGAGTGAAAGAGAAAAAAAATAAATTTAAAAATTAAATGGTACGATTCTTTGGTGAACATTGCTTTTCACAACTGCCATTCGAATGCTATGTTGATCAATATTTCTGGATTTTCTATTGTATTTAGGTGGATGCTGAGCCTTTGGATTCAAGGGGAAATAGTGTTGCAGACAGTATGGGGATGGGCACATCACACTTGTTGGCAACTCCTTGAATGAAACACATCTTTTCTTGGGATGATGCTGCAGGTCCAGAGGACAGCCATTTAGAAAAGATGTATGCTTGAGCAAGTTGCTGACAGGTACCTTAAACTTATAATATGAGCACTTTTCTCCCTTTGAATACCGAGTACTGCCCACTATAGTATCCAGGCATTCAGCTAACTCAATTAGAAGGCTATATATTTGCATTTAAGGTCTGCACTTCAAGTTAGCATGTGTATTACTTTCAGCAGGAAGATTTGGAAAGGGTTCTATAAGCATATTCAATTCCCAATGGTCAAGTCTATTTTTACAACACCTTTTTGCAAATCTGTATGTAAAGCGTACCCTTAGCATCTAGTCTTACAAGAATATTGGAGATAGAAGCTTAAATATACACCTATTTACTGTAACCCACTTTACAGTATATAGTATAATAAATAGCATTGTTTGTGATAAATTCTAAGATATTTAAAATATTTTTAAAACTATTCTTCATCCTTACAGGAACAAAAGTGGCATATAAAGTAGAAGCATGAAAAATTAAATACAAATACAATAAAACAGCAAAACAGCATCATTATTAAAAACAACTGATAGGCATCAAATGCAATCCATAAAACAGTTTTACATACCACAGTGATATAGCATTAGCTTCTGGGGATGTGTGTTCTAAAGGTGGCACACAGGTTAATGGTATGTTCAACACCTTGCATGCACATAATTAGCTACTGGTGGATCATCATTCAGTAACTGTTACCTGAAGCTGAAGTTATTCTCATCAGTCACTTCCTGATATAAATGTCTAATTGTAGATATGAAGATTTAAGAAATAAAGTGGGGAACAAATTGTCCAGAACAAAGATATAAAATAATTGCAGTGAATTACAATGTCACAATGTCTCTATTTAGTCTTTGAAATGATTATTTGTGTAATTAAATATTAAAGACCATGACTGTGAAATTGTATATCAGAGCAGCAAAGAACACGATAGTTGGGTATGTGAAACATGAATGCAGTAACAATATCCAGTTTTGATTATCTCTGGAATTTTTTGCTCCCTCTGGACCTTGTTGAAACTCCTTTGGACCAAGTCTGATTCATCTGGGACATGGCTGTGATACTTTAAACCACTTACCATTCACAAGATTTATTTTGGGGAACTGCAAACCATGTCCCAGAAAAGTTTGGGAGTAAAATGGAACACCTGGAAGTTTTCAAAACATTGCACACTTGAATTGACCAATTTTGTACATTCCTACAATAAAAAGGTTAATTTTATTCATGTTGATACTGCTAGAAACAAGACTTTCCAAGTGCAGAAGGAAGGTGCAATAATTCATTTTTTCAATTACTCTAATAGTAAATTGTTACTTGGCCAACTATATTCTAGCAATACCTGTGGCAACCTCTGACAAGATTGGCTTGTTTAGTCAGAGTATTCTAACTAGTGATGGAACAAAGTTGCAATTATTCAAAATAGTTATGAGTAGAACCCTGTTTTCAATTATCTTATGGGCTCAGAGGTGAAAGGAGGAGACCAGTAGTGCTGAATGTTGTAGCAACATGCAATACTTGATATCAGGCATGGAAAGGTCAACTGTGCAGTTGAAGCTCCATTCTGTTTTTATATGTGTTTTATGTATGATACACATAAAAAAGGAACAAGGTTTTTACTGCCTGGTAACCATCTTGCCCACCACCTTCGTTGGCCTTGATATCAGTTCTTATTATTAATATAGCAAAGTGACAGTGACAGGTACAGGTAGAGCAGGGAAGGGGCTAAACTTGATGATGTAGGAAACTTTTCAAATCACATGTTAAAAGTTGCATTTTATACTATATTGTATTATGCTTAAATTTCCTTTATTGAGGGGGGGAGTTTTTTGCCATGAAGGCACAAGTGCATACTGTAATATGGGGCTTTTTGACCCTGTGCTGTCACTGAGTGCTCAGCTCAGTCTGGTGATAAGTAGCTCCTCTTTTATTTACATATAATTTATCTATTGCACTTCAATCTGGGGAGCTCTAGTTACTGCAAACTACTCCCTAGTTCTTTCCTGTTTAGATTATGTGAATGTCCATGAGGGAGATCTATATATTGCAGCAGCTTCAAAATGGGACAGCCAAGCTATTGTCTCAGCTAATATATATGATATCTGTACTGACTTAGCTGCATTAGCTCCTGAGACAAATTCAAGGTTCTTGTTATCAAATTCCCAAAGGCTCTGTATATACTGACTTAGAGGTATGCACTCACCATATGTAATAAACTGGGAAATATGTTCTAGAGGACCCACCCTTTTCAGCAGGTAAGTGGCCTACTGAAAATATATTAGAGGTATGGCTTTTTTTGGTAGTGACCCCAACACTTCACTCTTTTTTTGGGGGGGATGCTTTTTTTTCAGAAAAAAGAAAATAACTTTAAAAACAGTTTGTACATCTTAGCCTTTCTTTCATTATGACTGTTTCAATTTTGTTCTGTAGATTTTTATATTGACACAATGTTATTGCATCCTGATTTTGCTTTCGCTTCTTGAGTTTATAAATTATTATTTATACTTCTAATGTTTTAATTTTTATCTTGTTTCATTTATTTTTTTGCTTGGAATACAATTGATTGTTGATTGACTTAGCTTGCCTATGTGGAAACAGGAGAGATGTGATATCACAATGTGCTTCCCTGCATGCAATATTCCTCAACATACATTACTTGGATGTTGATGAGATTTAGAGATGACTAGCCAACTAGAAATTGTGTTCTAATACTTAGAAGAAAAAACAACAACATAGATTTCAGGATAGTTTTGAAAGGATTGGAATATATGTCTGAACAGGCATGATTGGTAAAGATGTCAGTATGAGCCCATCTGGTGATGAACATGGCATATGGAAGATTACAACTTGGAATATTAGAGGAACAAATAATGAAGAGCATGAATTAACAAATTAAATCAAGAAAATTATAAAAAGTGTCATGTGAAATTAAGAAAAAGGAAAGAATGTAATAAACTGAATGAAAGGAGTCTGATTTTGTGGAATGGAAGTAATGAATAGATGCATGGAGAGAATGCTTAATTATGAATGAATGAACTAAAGTATAAGGCTAAAATGATAAACAGCACTACATTAACAAGCAAGATACATAATTTGGTGCCAGATATGATTCAGGTCTATTAATATTTTTGCATTTTTAAAATTTTACTGTCAAGCTTGCCAGCTCCTGGACTTAGGCTTCCATTTGATTAGAGGTGCATCTCCATTTTGCTATATTAGTATCGTGATGGTGGTTTGTTTTAAGTCATCCAGGATAGAGTTGGTTCAAAATCGCAGAGTCCCTCAGGCTACACCCCACCCCCCAATAAATGAAATAAAACTTGCAACAGTGTTTGAAAGTCTACAGAGACAGAAAGCACATTGAATTTATGAATTACCTTGGAATGCCTATGAAATGATTCTAATGTACCTGCTTTAATCTGATGCCTCAGAATAATTCATACATCTGGCTCATAGATGGAACTTAAAAGGGTGATTTGAATCTCTGAATCTCTAAATCTCCTTCAGTTCAAATTTGCTTGAAACTTTCACATTGCCTTAGTACTAAATTTTTAGGCTGAAACACACTTGACTAATAGACATATTTAAATCAAATTTCCAATGCCACATTCCTTATTTCTTTAGGAGTCTGAAACCTTCCATTAAGTACCTCGTGGCATATTAAGATTCAGCATTCAGCTCTATTAACATACTTCATAATACAGGTTTTAAGTACATTGCAAAAACAATTTTATTCAGCAGTACCCAGAAGCTTGGATATATTCTTTTCTTCTGAAACTTAATTATTTTCCTGTCCTGAAGATGAATTTATCCCATATATCATACCAAGAGGTCTTAACACACTGTGTTAAGAATTAAAACTGATTTGCTGTAATTACTGATGATTCAAATAAACAAGAATGGAAAGGTGGCTTTCAAAATGAAGAAAGAATTAGTGGATTCATTTGGAGTTGATATTGAAATGTTTAAGCAGTATTATTATGGCATGGCAATTCAGGATTATTAGTTTTGAAAGCTACAAGTCCAATGAGCAGTGAAAATAAATAGATACAAGATGAGACAGTTTTC
Organism: Candoia aspera; assembly: GCF_035149785.1. Taxonomy (NCBI): domain Eukaryota; kingdom Metazoa; phylum Chordata; class Lepidosauria; order Squamata; family Candoiidae; genus Candoia; species Candoia aspera. The sequence continues at coordinate 53,306,540 of NC_086157.1, read as the reverse complement.
TTGTATGGAAAAGTCTAATAAAATTCTTTAATGATGTTCCAGTTGCTTCTTAAAAAAAGATTTCAACATCATATGTTTGAAAACAGCAATGGAGCTGACTAAGGAGATGCAAGGAAGAATACATATTTCATCTTAGAGGAAGCATATTTTTATCATAATTTGTTTTTCATAGTCACTGGAAATGTATAGGAATACCTCTGGATGACTGGCTCTTCTTCTGAAATTTAGGACTTTGAAGATCAGAATAATAAGTGTAGGGTTGGCAACCTTCTCCAGACTGGTACAGGTGTGTGCAGGAAAGCTGGAGCAACTCAGCCCCAAATGACTGTCAAAAAGGCCCTCAACAGATCTGATGATGTGGCCAGAAAATTGGTTGTTGTTTGATCTAAACAAGTGCATGATGTGAATCTGAAAGGCTATATTTAACAGGGTAACTAAGCAGTCACAAGTTTCAGAGTTTTATTCAACTAATATGGAATAAACCATAAAGTGCTCATAGGTCAAACCATAATGTATGGACACTTTTTAAAAAAATCTCTGAACATATTGTAATATCTCTACATCTGTTGACTTCCAGTTTCCAGTAACAAAAGATATGTTTAGATATCCCAACCTGAAGTTTTATTTCTAAGAATGCAAAAATAAATGAGGAATAGTTCTAGATGGAATAATCTCTATTGAAGTAAAAAGTTAATCAGATTCTATTAGTTAAAAGTATTTACATTATGTAATTAGCACTTTCTCATGAGTTAAATGAAAATAAGAAATATAATTATTTAGTATATGAAGAAAACAGCCTATATATATAAAGAGTACTGTAGTTATGTATAGGTAGTAATTACCCTAGTTTTATTTGTAAATTCACAATGGATTATTAGAATAATATATTTATATTTAAAAGTTTTCAGTTATATGTATCTTGAAGTTCAGACTCAGCAAATAGTTAACATGTTTTAGAAGAACAGATACCTACTTTGCTTCTTCTACTAAAGCCTCTTCTTCTAATTCCTTTGGGATATACAAGGTTGGTTGAAATAATGCAGTTAATTTAATTCCCCAAACAAATATTCAGTGCTGGCCTCCCTCTCAAGCACTGTAGTCCTCTTTTATCATTCTGCTAATTCTTGTTTGTAAGAAAAGCCATAAGGAAAGATTGCTATCATTAAGGGATTGCAATGCAACATACATGGAGTTCCCTTCAAAGTAGAGATGCAGATGAAAGATTTTTGCATTGAATCCTAACATGATTCACAGGTTAAGTTCAATTAAAGGAGAGTTTATACCATTCTCCTGTCATTGTGACACTTTCAAGGTAATTGCTTATAAAATTAATATCAAATCTAAGACAATCTTAGTTACTGAAAACCTCATCAACTTTTAGTGTTGTGTGATTATTTAGAATTGGAGTTATATGACTCAGTCACAGACTTTCTGTTGTCAGAAGAAGGAACTACATGCATCACCAAATAACTTCCTGTAATCAGCTGGCCTGGGAAGCAATATACCACTCTAAGGACATCCAATTTCTATTTACTGCTATGCATTCAGACCTGATATTCCCATTGTTTTAGCAAGATGGAGGCCACATTTGCAGTTGAAGGTTTCTTATCTTTCTTACTCAGCTAGTGCATGTTTATCATGCTATTTTAGTTACCTGGATGTTAAGGTTTAAAATGCTTGCCTGCCCTTAGATTGTCATAAATATTTATTCATTTACTTAAGAGTTTATACACTGCCCAAGACACAGTTCTCTAGGAATCTTACAATAATTAAACATTAAAGTACAATTACAACTCAGAAAACAGTAAAAGAGTGAAAAAGCAACATAAAATTTCAGCAGTAAATTAAAAAAAAAACATTTAGCAAAAAGTAAAATAAGGCAAGCCACCCTAGAATTTTCACTCCATAACTAAAAGGCCAAACAAATGAATTATCTTTTAGTTTTGTTCAGTGTTGAAAGGTTCTTTGAAATATTATAACGCAAGTTCAGATATGGAAATAAAGCAATAATGATGTTATCATTTTTTTAAAAAAACCCTGAGATATGTTAAAAGAAAGAATTCCTATGTACCTTTGAACCCTGTTTTGACAATTCTGTAGAAATATGTGTTTTCAGTTCTTCCATGGTTCCAATTTCATCGTTTATTTTTAAACATAAGGAAAATGATTTGGCTTAATCAGGTTGTTGGCACATTAGGCAGTTCTGTACATTAGCTTTTGTGATGCATCACAGCATTAAAATGGTAAAACAAAAGGGTAATAATAGTTATTTAAAAATACTGAAAAAGTGATAACTACCAACAAATATAATGCTTCAATAATCAACATACAGTAGCTACTTTTCATTTTTCAAAATACTGTTTCTCAGTTGCATGTGGATTTCAGCAAATCCTTTCCAATTCTCAAGACTGTTCTTGACTGGAATTCATCTGTGGAAGGAAAGAAAAGAGGAAACATGGAACATTTTCATTCTCAGAAGAAATGTTTTGACTGATTGATTGATTGATTGACTTATCCATTTTCCACTTGGCATCAGCTGCTGGAAACTAAGTAAAAGATGGGTGAACACAATTTCAGGAAAAAAAAAGTTTTAACATTAACTGCTACCAACTACTAGATAAGATATATTTGTTTTTTCTATAGCCAATTATAATTAATAGCCTATGCATTAAAAATTAAAATTTTGCAAGCTTTAAATTGTGCAACCAACTATTTAGAGAGCTTTTCAAGTCATAGTTTCTGATTACGATTTAACAGGAGATTATGATTTAATTAAATTCAACCAGAAAATAATGAATTATGCATGCAGGCAAGTAAAGAGAATATGTATGCACAGTGTGTGAGACCCTGTGTTCTGCAAATTAAAATCTACTCATGCTGTAGGGCTTTTTAGTTCTCCATGGAAATTTAAGCTCTGTACATCCATCAAAATCTATTCTAGGGAGTCTCCTAGACTCCCTAGTGGGTACTACTTTCCGCAAATGGAAGGTAGTACCCACTTGTAACTGACCATTCCAGTCAGTATTTATTTCACAAATGTTCAAAACATAATTTGAATTCAGTTATCTCCATGACTAATGTATATATATCCAAATAAAATATATCTATATATCTATATATAGATATATATGTATCTCCAGGTTCTCTTGTCTTGAACCTGGAGAACCTGGAGATTCAACTCAATGCCACAGACATGGATCTGTGAATGCCTGGTGCTATACAAAGTCAACAGGACACTAAGGACCTTCTTCAAGAAATCAATGGGACTGTGGAAGACAACACTGGAAGTCAACTCAAGACAGCTCATATAAGTGGCCATATAGTGTGGCATATACCAAGGTGATGCACTGTCCCCACTGCATAGGCTTGAACCCACTCAGCCAAATAATTACAAGGGCTGGATATGGATACAAGTTCAAGAGTGAAACTATCATCAGCCACCTCCTCTACATGGTGACATCAAGCTGTATGCTAAGACTGAATGAGACATCGACTCACTGATCTACCTGATACAGATCTACAGTGAGAACACTGGGATGTAACTTGGACTGCAGAAATATGGCCAGATAGTAGTAAAGAGAGGGAAGGCAGTTAAGAATGATGGGGTGGAACTACCAGCAGGCCACATAGCAGACATACAGACTGGCTACAAGTACCTTGGTATCCCATAGTTACATGGGAACCACGATCGGGAAGCAAGGAAGACAGCAATATCCAAGTACCACCAAAGGATAAGACAGGTCCTGAAGAGCCAGCTCAATGGGAAGAACAAGATCCATGCCATCAACCTGTATGCCCTGCCAGACATCGGATATCCTGCCAGTATAGTGAACTGGCCAAAGGAGGACATGGAGGCTGCTGATGTGAAGACCCAGAAGCTCCTCACAATGTACAGAGGCTTTTACCCCAAGTTGAACACTCAGAGACTGTACACCAGCCGGAAAGACGGGGGGCAGGGTCTGGTGAGTGTCAAAGCCACTGTCCTAGATGAGACCCAGAGCATCCAGGAGTACATCAGTAAGATGGCACCCAAAGATGAGCTGCTGAGAGAATGCCTGAGGCAGCAGCAGGCATGGGAGGACGATCAAACAGAGGAAGTGTCATGACAAGACAAGACCCACCATGGGATGTACCATCAACAGATAGCTGAAGTGGCTGACACTGGGAAATCCTACCAGTGGTTGGAAAATGGTGGACTAAAGACATCACTGAGACACTGATCATAGCAGCACAAGAACAGACACAAAGCACCAGATTCATAGAAGTAGGGGTCTACCACACTAGACAGGACCCAATGTGCAGACTGTGCAGAGAGGCCTCAGAGATAGTCCAACACATAGTGGTAGGGTGTAAGATGCAGGCAGGAACAGCATACACTGAATGGCACAACCAAGTAGCTGGCATTGTGTACAGGGACATTTGCACAGTGTATGGACTAGACCCTCCCAAGTCCAGATGGGAGATTCCACAGAAGGTCATGGAGAATAACATGGCTAAGATCCTGTGGGACTTTGAGATCCAGATGGACAGGCAGGTACTGGCCAATCAGTGGTGATAGATATAGCAGTACCAAGTGACAGCAACATCAGGAAGAAGGAACATGAGAAGCTGAAGATGTACCAGGGCCTGAAAGAGGAACTAGGGAAGATGTTGAAAGCTAAGGCCAAAGTGTTCCCAGTGGTGGTAGGAGCACTTGGGCCTGTCACTCCTAAGCTGGGAGAGTGGCTCTAACAGATCCCAGGAACAATATCAGAGATTTCTATCCAGAAGAGTGCAGCGCTAGGAACAGCTAAGATATTGTGCAGAACCCTCAAATTCCCAGGCCTCCAGTAGAGGACCCAAAGTTGAGGAAGTCACATACCACCCATAGGGGTGACAAAGGAATATATATTTCTAGTATACTGTATATCCAGCTTAACCTGTGAATACAAATGATAACAACAATATATGAAAGACCAAGATAGTGATCATTCTTATTCTAAAATAAGAAACAATATTTTCTTATATTGAAAAATATAAGAATTTCAGGTAGTGAAATTGTAGAATGAAGCTCTACTTGAAGATGTCTGAAAAATAATGAAGAATCATAAAATAAAGTACAATAAATCCACATTTTATATATGTTTATGTGTATTTAAATATAATACGGGGGGCACACATTATATTAAATGTAATTATATACAATGTAGAGCATTTTTCTTATGAGAATTAATTAAGAATAACTTGACCTATTGATTTCAGCAGGCCTAGCATGATCCAACACAAAATGTAATCAAAATTCAAGCCAAGTTTTTGTGTATGTGTGTTTAAAAATAGCATTCTCTAAATAAACAAATTGCATACATGTTTTTCAAGTTTTTATTGAAGTGTGTCCACAAGTATTAAAGAAAACAGTTCTCTGAGGCACTGTTTAAGACCTCAGAAAAAAGTACAGGCTCTGATTTTGCTAATGAATTGAACATCTATGGAAATCTTTCTACTCTTTATCAAGTCTGTACATAAACTGATGGGATCCTACATTTGCTTGTAAGTTTTGAATAACTCTACTTGAAAAATAGAGAAAATAATGGAAAAAAAACAAAAACTAAAATGAAATTAACTTCTGTTTTATCACCTTCTGCTCTTTAAAAATGTTTAGAGAACTCTATAGATATTTTCAGAATCACTTTAAAACAAGGCTTCCCAAACTGTCTGCACCTCCCAGTGTTGTGAAGAACCTTTTAGTTGTACATTGTTACAATAAATCCACTTTTCCCAAAGTTTCATTACGTTGTTTTCATTGTTCATTTGTGTCCATTTTGGTGTTTGGATTTAAAGGGAGGTGTGTACATTAAAATTACACTAAAGGGAGGTGTGATGGCAAAAAGTTTAGGAGCCCTGCTTTAAAATCTCCAGATACACTATTCCAAAGTATGTTGTAAATTGACAAAATCAACAGATTATGTTACAGTTTTAGAATGACTAAAGCTTGTCTTTAAAGAATGTAAGTTGTATCTTTTTGAACGAAAAACAGTTACCTTCAGTTTTTGAGCAAAAGTTTTGTCTCAGCAGATAAATTTAAGAAATTTGTTTTAAATGTGTATAGGTCTAGGTCATGTCTGCTAGGGGAATCTTCACATAGTAGTGACTATAGAACTGATATTTTTAAAAAAGTTGTCAGTAGTGGTCACACGTGAGGCCAATAGATGTCAGTCTAAACTACTGACTGGGAAAAGCAGATGTATTGCCCTCTAGATCCTGAACAAGTTCCTTCCTGAGAAAATGTAATTCCCCCCAAATCAGAGTATAACAGCAAAGAAAATGAGACATGCTTTTATGAGGTAATTATTAAATAGTGATATTATTGATAAGCCTTTGCTGCACTGATGCTCCAGTGCATCAGCCATTATGTTGGATGCCTTATCTGTAATAGCTGTTGCAAGGTAATTGCATTTATCAGGAAATCAATTTTCATGTGAAATTGGGCTCTTAAGCTAGTTTAACTATTTTGGTTGCAGTAAAAGCTGGCTACATATATACTGTATTTAATGTCCTTGCTTACTGTATAAATTTCTAACTTAAGAAATTTTACAAGCAATACCTGATTCTGTTGTCCTTGATTTTGTTATCCTTGTGGATACTCAATCCCTTAAAAATTATATTCTTAGTCTAATGTGATAAGTGTTACTGTGCTCATCTGCATGTACAGGTAAGAGATTTCTAAGACATTTCTTGAGAGAAGTGTTGTTACCAGTCTCTTTCTACGAAACAGTTATCTTGCACTCATAAGCAAACATCTAGATCCAGAAGATGAAAACAACCATTACCAGTTTTGCTATTTTCCTGTACTTAGGTGAGGTGTTCAGGTGACTCAACACACGAATGATTTTCATGACCAATTCCAGTCTAGTTTCAGATTTAATTTTAGTACAGATATTGCCTTTTGCCCCCCATCCCCATTTTATTTTTTTCTGGAGTTCCCAGCAACTTTCAGTACCTTTGAGGTGATTACATCCTTCTGGATAGACTATCTGAGTGGGGTTGTAGGAGCACTGTATTACATTCAGAATCAGAATCCTTTATTACAGTCATAGACCAATACAATTAAAAGTACTCCAAAGCGTCCAATAATATTACGTTCCATGTTATTGAATATGAATGAGCGCTGAATATGTTGAGGCTTTATTATTATATTCAACTCACGTTTTGCTAGGGAATTTGACGTGCTTCATTGTAATATGTACGTGAACCCCTACAAATCCAGAAATGTGAACTGAGACATGGAAAGAACCCTAAGAAAGATTTCTCCATTTTCCTAATCCTTTTGGAATAGGATAAAAGACTATGTAGGCTTAATAAACTAAGACATTTGAAAGCATAAATATTGCTTGCAAGAAGTTTGTCCATTTAAAGGGTATTAACCTGTTATGCCCAAGACTATGCCTATTTTTACCAACTGTACCAACATACTTTTACTCTAACATTGTCACTGAAGGCCAATTAGCTCAGATAATCTGATATACAAGCTACAATCCTACCAAGGCAATACTAGCCAGTTAACTGCTATTCATACTCTGGTAGCTTCCCATCTAGATTGCTGCAATTTGTTGTCTATACAACTGGCTTTCAATTGAATCAGCTTGGTGACTTTTAAACCTGGGCAATTGATTTTCTCCTCCTTTTTTCTCCAAACTTATAATTCTTCTTCATCCTCACCAGTTAGTGGATTCTTTCCACCAAGATGCTCCAGAAAGAAGAAAGTCATCTTACAGTGGTAGCTACATATTTTCCATGCAGGAGTATAGTCATAACATATCCAGGTAGGGTAAATCATAAAAATCCTTGTCCCAGATTATGAGAAGCCACTGCCAGATTCTATATTCCAATAAAATCCCAGTGGTGCATCTTGGCTTGTAAGATCTCTGAATTATAGTTCTTGATTTAAGGAATCATTCTGAGCTCCTGAACACCAGAGGCACAGAAAGGAAACTTCTGTCTACAAAATTGTATATTTGCACAAAATGTATTTCAATAATTTGTCAAGCTATGGACCCTGTATATTACTTTGGCATTTGAGCATAATTTTGTAAGAACAGCAAATGTATAACAATATGCAGTTCATTTAAAACCTGATTTAACTTTCTTCAGTGGTAGGCTTTCTATCAGTGCTTCATTTAATCCAGTTTAAAAAAAACAACAGAACTTTTAAAGAAATTACAAACTAAATTATTTTTGAGGAAAAAAATTGGCAACAGCCATTTCACACAGTATTATCTTTGTTTCAATGGGGTCAGATGTCACTTTCTTACTGTGGCAGAGAATTTTTTTTTAAAATTAAACGTATTAACACAATGTGTGTATATTTATTGTTAGCATAATAATGAAAAAGTTTCTAAAGCTACTTTTATAATTTATATTGCTACACCAGGATTAGTACTAGCCGAGATTAACCAACACTATAATTTATTATTACATACTTCAAATTCTTCATCCAAATACTTTGGGAAAACTGCACAGTTAAACATGATATGCCCATGATACCAATGGATAGAACTAAGGAATTAGGTCTCTGAATGTGGAGTACATAATAAGCTTTGGAAGGCTTGAAAATATCTTGCACTCAAAGTATTATAATCCTCTGCCATATTGTTGGTATGATAAGATATGAGGTGGATCAGTGCTTATTATTTGTGTACAGTTTTGGTGCCTTATTAATTTATAGGACTGTACAACGTTTTGGAGATTAGAGTATCTGTTGGTAGCTCATTAATACAGCGGCATCTTTTCCAATATTACATTGCTGCTGCTGGGAGAAGCTTTCCAGTCCAGTCACACAATCCTAGAAATAGACACGGCATGTTTTTTTGCTGACAGGAACTCTATATGTGCACCTGTGTGTTCTGAAGCAACTTTGATTTAGGGATATTAAGACCATACTGTGGAATAAGTACCTTCATTTCCTTACTTATTTTAAATATATTGCTTGTAACTAGAATAAAATAAGTTTTTAAAAGTAAGGATTGGTTTGGATGCCATTCTATCCCGTCTACTAGAAGACACTCTCCTCAAGTTGTAGGAACAAGAATTGAGATGAGTCTCACACATGAGCCACATTATAACATTCATTTTATATGGATTGAGAATGCTGTGCTTAATATTGTTTTGCACAATTAATAGATCACATACTAGTACATGCCCTCTTGTCATGTCCATTTTCAGTTTTTCTTGGGGCAGTAAGAGATGTCACAATACATGGACAAGTAGTGTGAGCTGCATATTTTGACTGAATGTGAAACACAGCTGGTGTATGCAACAACTTTAGATTCTGCTAATAATCTTTGATTTCTGGCCTCTAAGCCTTAAGCAATGCAACTCCTCATGTTCTTACAGACTGTCATTGAACAGGGGATCAGATAAATTAGTGGTGGACAGGACACAATACCAGGAGAAAGGAGATGTCTCTATCTCCTGCTTGAGAGTATCCCAGAGGCATTGGCCATTTGGCCACTGTGAGAAACAAAATGCTGAACTAAAATGGGCCTGGGCTTAATTTTGTGTTAATATGTTGAATGAAAGAACAAAGACTCAGTTAATGTTGCGTTAAAGAACAAAGGATACCTGATTACAAAGTTAGGTTCCCTGTGAGAGATAACCTCCTTGGAATCAGAATCATAATGAGTCTTAACTGACTTTGAGGCAGGCTAACTACTGGGAATTTATAAGGCACTACTAGAGACTAAGATGATTGATGGAGACAATGCTAATATTGGTCTATCTTGAATACCAGCAGTCAGAACTTTTTGAGTCTGAGTTGTTGTCTTGGCCGTTTTGACCTTTGCACTGCTTTTCCTTCTTGACCTTCTTGTTTCTGTTATTTCTTGGCTTTAGATCTGCAGACTAGTATGACAGTGATTGCCCATGTACTTCTGTAGGACTGATTCATGGGATTATTACTTCGATGGTTTGACTCTCCTGTTCCTCATTCCCTGGATCTCAGCAGGATGGAAGGCTCATGTTCTGCAAAGCCTTTGCAGCTGAAGACACAATATAAGAGTGGTTGTAAAGGGACAGAGCTGTTGACTTGAACCACCCTGGAGAAAGGCTGGGATGAATTAAGATAGTTTTTGCTATGTTTTTATTCAGGCTAGTTATATTAAAAGTAATAATGTTTTCTATAATCAGCTTATTTTTTTTAAAACTACTGATTTGGAGTGAGGGATTATCAAGGAAGTATGGCTAGGAATTATCATTTCATAATGAAGAATAGTAAAACAATAATACTTATCTTTTATTAGTTTATATATTAGATTTATATCCTGTTTCATTCAAGAGATCAAGGTGCTTATATAGCATCATTTAGTTCATCTAAAAAGAAAAAAATAAGATTACTACTAATTTTCTACTTTTAACTGAGTAGAAATTTATATATTTTCAAAGTGTATTTAGAAACTGGAAGAAGCTAATATAAATTTCTGAAGTTTATTATAATAGGGCCCCAATCAATGGTTACATGTGAATTTTATTTGATTTAATCAAAAACAGTGCCAAGGAATATTTAAAGACTCATATTCATACTAAGACTTTACAACTTATAATGTTACAATCAACCAGAAGGTGAAATAAGGATGATTTCTAATTTAATTTATTATTTCCTGCTTGCTTTTAAGGGTTGTTATGATAAACGTATAAAAAAGATGTGGAGTACGATGTGGAGTACCATGGCAGGTTAAAAAATGTACACAGAATGAATGTCAGGCACTTCATCATTGCAGCTGCTAACCTCCAGTGCTAAATCAGAAGGACAGAAACAAGTGAAACTCAGAGGTTAAGCCTGCTTGAATTCTTGTATTGACTGTAAATTATAGGCTTAGGCTGATTGTAGTCTGTTTTCTTTGTACTGCTGGCATAATATGGATGCTAGCCAAGTTTTGATTTATTAAATTTATTCATTTGTTCATTTATTTATTTATTTTATCAAATTTATACACCACCCATCTCATTATGCAAGTGACTCTGGGTAGCTTACAAATAAAAGGTCATAAAAAAACATTATAAGAAGTACAAAAAATACAAAAAGTTGAAAGTTGAAAGAGAAAAGCTAGGCTTTTCTAAGCTAAGGCAGCGAGAGCATCCTCAAACCATCAACTACCACTATTGGATCCCCAAGCCAGATGGCAGAGCCAGGTCTTAATGCTTTTCCAGAAGGCCAGAAGCGTGGGGGCCAACCTCACGTCAGGGGACAAGATGTTCCCTAGGGCAGGGGCAATGGCAGAAAAGGCTCTCCTCCTAGACCCCACCAGTCGAAATTCTTTAGCCAATGGGATCTGCAACATGCCCTTCCTGCCAAACCAGGTGGGATGGGTCAGTGTAACTGGGATGAGACAGTTCCTCAGGTAACCTGGGCCCATGCCAGGAATGGCTTTAAAGGTCATAACCAACACCTTGAATTAGACCCAGAAGCACATCAGAACCCAATGCAGCTCACACAGCAGAGATATTACATACACAGACCTAGAGGCACCCATAATTGCTCATGCTGCCACATTCTGCACCAGCTGCAGCTTCTGGATACTTTTTAAGGGTAGCCCCATGTAGAGCACAATGCAGTAGTCCATACAAAAGATGACCAGGGCATGAGTGACTGAGAAAAGGGCTTCCTGATCCAGGAAAGGGTGCAACTGGCATAAACCATGAAGTTGAGCAAAGGTTCTCCTATCCATGACTGCCACCTGCTCCTTGAGCAGGAGTCATGAGTCCAGGAGGACCCCTGGACTGCACACCAGGTTTGCCTGGGGCAGTGCAACCCCGTCAAGGACCAAAGATGGTAAATTCCCAGATACAGAGGAGCTCTGCACCCACAGCCACTCTGTCTTGCTAGGGTTCAGCTGAAGCCTGTTGTTCCCCATCCAAACTCCCACAGCCTCCAGGCACTGTGAAAGAACATCCACAGCATCACTTAGTTCACCAGGATGGAGATGTACAATTGGGTATTATCAACATACTGATGATACCTCACCCCGTGGTGATGGATGATTTTATCCAGTGGTTTCATGTAGATGTTAAAAGGGGGCAGAGAGAGTACCAAGCCCTGAGGCACCCCAAAAAGCTGGACCTCTCATTCCCAGATAAAACTATAATAAATATATATTATATAATTATATAGTACTATAATAAATGTATGTTCATTGGCTATTACATGAAGTTTTACTAAGCAAAATATAAATAACCAATTAAATAATCTATAATCATATGGATTATGGGAAAATTAACCTGTATTTATTGTGTTATGTACTTGGGGTGGATGCAAGCTGATAAACAGGTTTTACATGCAGAAGCCACACAAATGAGCCAGGTATCTACTCTAAAAAGAATCTAGTGACAGATAGTGGGGAAGATCTCTACCTAAAATATTGGGAAGCTATTGCAGGTCAGATTTTTGTTTGCCTTAGGCTTGATTTAGAGAACTGAAGAGTTCCAGTCAGCCATTCTTTCTGAACACATGAGAGGTAAAAGCCTAGTCCCAACATTCTTATTTTCCCTGATCTTGCACAGCAAGAATGAGTGGAACCAGGATGGATGGATGGATGGATGGATAGATGGATGGATGGATGGATGGATGGATGGATGGATGGATTTATTCATTCATTCATTCATTCATTCATTCATTCATTCGTACATACATACATTCATACATTCATACATACATACATACATACAATTTATAAGGCTGCCCATCTCCCAGAAGTGACTCCTGGTGGCCTATAACAGTTTAACAACTGCGCGAGGCCATAAACACAATTCAACTCATAAAGAATAACCTAATCACATTAAGTTCAGCAGAGCTCAACTTACCACACAGTCCAAATGCCTTGGGAAACAGCCAGGTCTTTAATACCTCATGAAATGCTAACAGGATGAAGAATATTGAGATTGGGGGCTGTCATAACTACCCAGGTAATTGGGGTATTCATTAGTTGCTTAGAAAACCTGCTAAATGATACAATTAATAAGAACACTGAAGGCAGAAATCTTGTTGAAACCACTTTGTTTTATTTATTAAATGGGTTATAAATTAATTTCTCTGGGATTCTTCACTTTTTGTTGTTTTGATATGATTTCTCCCTCCCCTCTGGAGCCATTTGTACTTGATTATTTAGCTTGCAGTGAAGCTTGTTCTAAGGTGAATGTTGGAAAACATTTACAATCTGTTTCAGAACTGGAACACTCCAGGCTTTGGACAACACTGCAGTAAATGATACTGTGTAAAACAGATCAGATCTTTCAGAATTAAATGACAGGATGACAGTACTTTACTTACAGTTCAGATTAGTATAATATAAAATGTAATGAGCCATGTCATTATTTTTCACTTTAGAATTTTAAGATTGTGTTTTCTATGGCTTTTAAAATATGCATAAAACACTGTACTAAAAAAACTCACTGAGTTAAATATGCATAATGTGATTACAAGCTGTAAAAATCAGAAGTTGACAAAATGAAAGGGTATCATTTAATTCTTTAAATCTTCAGTGATGATGAGAAAAGAAAAGTATAATGTCTCTCTCAAATCAGCTTCATAGACACATCCATGTTATTTTGTTGATAATCATCATTTCCCATAGTCTTTTTCCAGAAAATTTTTCTCTTTCCCAGTCTTGTAATTTTCTGTTAGTTTCCACTGAAGTATGAAGTTTCCACCGAGTATGACTATTATTTTTTTTGAACTTTGCCAAAGTTGGCTAGAGGCTTCCATCAGTTAGGATAAAAACAAAAAACTTTGGTATATTTAAATATACGAAGTATAATTGTATTCCAGAGATAATAATTTGATTTCTCATACTGCTGTTATAATTTTATTTATTTATGTATCAAATTTATATAGCAACCTATCTCACAGATGTTACAATCCAAATAGTAATTTTCTTACCAGTAAAGACAGAGTGCATTAGTTGAGATAGGGATGTACAAAATGTGTGTTTTTGTTTGGTATTCAGACAAAAAATGTGGGTTGCTTTGCTCCAAATGCACACGGGACCATAGTTATTTCAAGCAGACCTTATTTAGAGTTGGGCAAGATATCAGAAGTGCTAGCTCAAGGGGGGCAGAGGAAACAAGCAAGAGATGCAAAGGAATATACTGGGAAGATCCTGAATAGTTGGGATAAGGGATGCTAGGGAAAAAAGGGAGGGGAAAGTACTGGGAGATTGGGGAAAGAAAGACTGGTGGGATATATCATACTAGGAACTCCTGGACAATGGACATTCTTGTAACATTATTTCAGGATGAGCAAAGAAATATTAGAGAAGGGAACTGGTGATAAGAAGAAGAAAATAGATGATTACAAAGGCAGTGTTTTCTACCTTCTGCACTACTTGTGTCTGTTGTGTCCAATGGGAGGCAAACAAGTTCGAGAAAATGAGGGATACTGAACTCAGATTCTGTCTGTCTTATATGCTGCATTATATTAATTATATCTTGAACAATGACTAATTAATAAAAAAGCAAAAAAAAAAAAGAGAGCAAAGATAATAAAACTCATGCCTGGGAATCCAAAATGGCAAGTACATTACTGAACAATTAGAGAAGCTAGTACAGAGTATAGTCAAGCACCAGGATGAGGCAAAACAATTCATGTAAGAAAGATAGTTAGAGTCTAGATATATAAGTGAAGCCGAAAACAGATAACCTGTATGAGAAGGCAGACTCTTGTTTATGGTTCTCAGATGGTCCTAACTATACAAGCCTTACCCAGAGGCAGGTCCACTGCCTCCCAAAGATGATGTAGTCTATAACTTCTCTTTCTTATTCTCCAAGCTGCTGGTTAATGTGCAATATACTTTCTTTTTTATGCTCACACATTTCCCAATACCTGTTGAAGGATAAATATCTGCTGTATATATATGCCCTGAATGGAAAACCTGCACTACACTTTCCAAATTGTGCTCAGTTAACTTCCTGAACTCTTTCACTCAAAGTTCTGCTCCAGACATTACCATGTTCACTGAAAAACACTAAGCTTCCTGCAGTTTGGCATTTTCCCTGATGTTCCATATATATAAGGGAATGATAATGGTATTCTACCAGTCATCAGGTTCACACACATAATAAATAAGGCACATCGTTATTGCTGAATAAACCATATTCCTTATTTCTTCAATTCCATTACAGTAGTCTTCATCTGCAGCCTTTCAATTTTTCAAAAATTCTCACAGTATTTATGGCTTTCTTTTCATGAGTTTTTTCTTGGAAACAAACATTTATAGGATTCATTTCAGTTCCACACTTTAACAGAGCAGTATCATTTTTGTACATATCTTTGAAATACCCTTTCCATAATTAACTTCAGTTTCATCCCATTTCATTACTTTTAAAAAAAAATGTCCTCTTTGTTCACTCCAGAAAAATTTTTATTTCCATACAAGAGACTTGAATTTTCCCAGGATCCACTTTAATACTATGAAGTAATGGTCACCTCAACATTTAGAACTTCTAAACATCACTCTTGTATTCTTAACTGAGCCAACCTTTTACCATGTATCACCTGAGTAGTCTTAAACTATGTATTCTAAACAAAAGACATTTTCCTATGCAGTTAACCATCAAGAATAACCATTTGTATTCATTCATTGTTGTTCAAAGGACCAAATTACTTTTTGTCCACTTAATGCCACCTGTTTCATTCATGTAACCCAACAGAATATGCTTTTCTCCTGGATTGCATTCATTCAGCATGTGGCATTTTTCATCCCCAAATTCATCCTGTTTGGTTCATTATCATGATTCACTTGAGCATAACACTCAACCAATCTGTGAATTCCTACTTACATACGGTTTCAGGCAAATGCATTACTTTTGTTTTTTACAAAGGAGCAACTGATACAGATAATTATAAAATTTGATGCATTACTTCTCTTACATTGGGGGACTTTGGCTTTCAACAGGTAGAAATGTATGGTTAAAGAGAAAGAATAGTTTTTTGGAGAAGCCTCTAATACTACTGTAGATCTTATTTCATGGCCATATCTTATAAAAACTGGTTGTGCATATTTATTCTCCAGTGTTTAAAAGCATGTGTTATTTGTTCAGTGAATACCTTGCAACTCAGTAAAATATTTATAAATTCCTAATTGTCATTCAAATATTTTGACCTAACACAAAACAATTGACAATTCTGTGGAGAATGGACTCCACTTCCCATCTGAACACAGTATAGCTTTTAGAATTGCTCAGAACAGATATTATTGTCCATGTGCTGGCTACCTCTTCTGACCAGATTTTCTATAATACACTGGCATTAATGCTGTGTTTTTATATCCTGGGTGAGCATACAGAAGACTTTTTTCCCTTTATTTATGGAAAGTAAAGCGTTAAAAGGTTGAATAACTGTCTTGTCTTAGCGTCTGAAACAGATACAAAGGTTTGGCTGATTATTGATTGATGAGAAATGGATTTGTATGTTAAGCATTTATCTTAGTACAGACTGAAGAATTTCCTAAGAATAGAATCGTTCTGAACTTGCATCTAAAAGAAAGGAGCAGATACTTTATATTCAAAATATGTTCTTATTTTCAAAGTAGCCGGGCAACCTCATGCATACAATAGCTAATAAATCTGTTCTGTGTTGCTAAAATAAGATTTCAAGGAATAGTTCAAGAGACAGAGCTTCAAACTGAAGGTCACTTCTAATGTTGCTATTTTGGTACTGGAAACATTTTAGAAAAAGGTGAAATGAAACATAAACAACAGTTTTCCAGACTCCGTTAGATCATTAATTTTCTTCCATGATGCATGTGTTGTTTTAAACAGCTAGGGCCTATACCCACCTATTAGGCTGCATCTCTTAGAGTAGAAAACAAGAGAACTCTAGATAATTTAATGACAAAAAAATCTGTATTTTATTTTCCTGGAATTAATACTATTGGCTGAAAAGAATAGCAGAGGTTGTCTCTACCATATTTATTTTAATAGCTGGTTGAGAAATGTCATTATTTTGTGAACGAATGAGATTTGATTAAAATCAAACATGCAGGAAAATAATTTTTAAGGTATCTATGATGCATTAGGCCTGTAGAAATGAGCTATGATTCAGTACGGATTCAAAATTTGAAAAGGGTATTTTTTGATTTGTGATTTGACATGCCAGGACAACCCAGTTTGATGAAAACTGCTTCAAGATTTGAGATTCAGTCTGAAAAAGGAAAGTCCATTGTTTATTATGGGGAAACAGCAAAATGCCTGAAACTGCTTCATTTCTTTTGATGAGGCAAAATGTGATGAAATTTTATTATTTGTAAGAACTCCAGAAGCAATCAAATAGCCATGTGAAGTGCTTTGAAAACCGTCTAATTCAATTTTCTTTTTTGAAGCAGATTTCTGCTTCAGTTCTGAATTCTGTTCATAAAGTTTATTTCACAGAAACTTTATTGAAATACTCCCTCAAAACCTTACACAACAATATGGTTTGTGCTGAGATGACTTTAGTTTTGGTTCTAAAGGCGCTTGCATGAAAAAAGTAGAACAAACAGTTGAAAAAAGTTCTTTATTACATTCTTATCCTACCCTTCTTCCAAGGAGTTCATTTTTTCTGACAGTAAGGCTGAAAGAGGGGATGCGGTGGCACTGTGGGTTAAACCGCTGAGCTTGCGGATTGGAAGGTCGGTGGTTCGAATCCATGTGATGGGGTGAGCTCCCATTGCTAGTCCCAGCTCCTGCCAACCTAGCAGTTTGAAAACATGCAAATGTGAGTAGATTAATAGGTACCGCTTCGGCGGGCAGGTAACGGCGTTCCATGTAGTCATGCTGGCCACATGACCACGGAAGTGCCTACGGACAAATGCCGGCTCTTCGGCTTTGAAATGGAGATGAGCATTGTCCCCTAGAGTTGGACACGACTGGACTTAATGTCAAGGGAAACCTTTACCTTTATCTTTAAGGCTAAAAGAGGAAGGTTGGCTTATGGACTTTGGACATGACTGGAGATTTTAACCTGGGTCTTCTTAGCTATAACTGTTACACTGCCTAGTCACTTTGTGCTAGTTTTGATGCCCTGTGAGTTTTGACATCTGGCTCCTACTGTATATAACTGGCTACTTCAAGTGCATCCTACCTAGTCATTGTGTATGTCCTGGATAGAGTCTTCTCCCAAATGATATTCAGGGGACAGCAAGAAAATTATGTTCTTCTGTAGTAGAACTTACAGCTCCCCACCAGAAATCCATATGGCTCAATTATACTAATCCTTTAGGAAAGCTGTTAAAAATGGATTATTGAGAAGGGTTTTTTGTTACCTTGTCAGGTCAGTATAACATCTTTATTCAATGAGCTACATTGGTTATCAGTAGGCTTCTGGGTACAATTCAAGGTGCTGATTATCCCTTCATAGCATAGGGCCTGGTTATGTAAAGGACTGACTTTCTTTCATGGATTGTGCCCAACCTGTACTATTGGGTAGAGTTGACATGGTCTGGATTCCATCTATTAAGCAATGTTACCTGATGGGGCATATGTGTAACTTGTCTGTTGCAGCACCTGCCCTCCGGAATACCATCCCTCCTGAGATATGATTGGCTATATCCTGGCTATGTTTTAAAAGCCTTAAAAACCTGGCTTTTTCCCCAGGCCTTGGGTTACAATGGCTCGTCGATCCTCTCTGTGTAACTGTTTTTCAGCAGCTGTTTTCTTACACACATTAGTATGTTCTAATTGTATTTAAAGAATTATTGTTCAGTGTTGTGGCTGTATCAATTTAAAAAAATAAAAAATACACAAATCACATTATTTTTTCGCCATGGAGTATATACCTAATGGAAATCTGAGCAGTAAATTCTCATTACAAATTTCTTTCAGGGCAGGCTAGTCGGCTTGCTGTATTTAATTGTTATGCTTTTATCCACTTAATAACAAGAGTTCTTCTGGGAAGGTTACAGAAATGTCAAAGAATCTAAATAGATAGATAGATAGATAGATAGATAGATAGATAGATAGATAGATAGATAGATAACGTACAAATATACCTAGACATGCTAATAAACCAGTATTTAAGACAATGATGGCTGATAAGTAAACCATTTGGGTAGAACATCTTAAATTAGCAACCTAATTTAAATGATACTTTTATTACACTTCTGTAGCAAGCATTGGGGTTCATTCTACTAGTATCCACAATCTTGTCTCTCAGGTAGAGTACTTGCAGCCAATAAGAGGACAAGGTTTAGAAATTGGAGGGATTATATGGTGGATTTCACACTCACATCATGTCAAAGTTATGACGGCTGAGAAGAAAATTAAATAATGAAATAGAACATTTAATCTGGAAAAACAATAACTGGAGGGAGAAGGAAAGGTGAGGACTGGAAGAAGAGAGCAAGAGAAAGAATACAGAAGAAGAAAAGTAGCATCAGAGTTTTATCAATTGGCATGCAGTGAGTATGAATGTGTTGCCAAGATTTCTGCAGTGTGATACTTAATATGTTGAATTTTAATAGTAGTGTATCATGATAGAAACATTAAATCTTACTACACCAAATTTCCTTCCTTCTTCTTTCATCACAACTCAAAATACAAAAAAATGCTTTCAATTCCATTTTAGTTTACAGATAAACCCTAAACTGTGACTAATTTCAGCAGTAGTTAATTGGAGTAGGCTAGCTTCATAAACCACAGTTTGAAGTTGCCTTATTTCAAACAAGCATAGTTAAGATTAACTTCAGTTTAATGAGTCTGGGCAGTATAGCCATATGTGGATTAAAGTCCACTTGGCAGGTGCACCGGAATAAAGGGGAGAATTAGGAGAACTAAAGGGCCATGGTAAAACATATTGTCATGAGTACTGATGATGAGCAGGAGGGGGCCTCTATCCAGGGGGGAAAACGCATGCGTAGTACTGAGGAGTTAAGCAGCCATTCAAAGAGACACAGATCAGACCCGCCTTGACTTTTGGGGTTTATCTGTCTGGGTTTTTCCCACGCTTCTTCAGTTTGTTAGGATTCTGTCTTATGTAGCAGCAATAAACACTAGAGACCTATTCCTTGTCTCAGCGTGGTTCCTGGCTGTTAGGACACATATGAGGGAAAGACCATGCTAATTTCCTTCATATTGTACCAAGGTCTATCACATAATGGCTGGAAAAAACATAAACACTTACTTTGCCCCATAGCATGAAATCAGGAATGCCATCATATTTGCTGAGATCTGATATTTTGTTGGATTTTATCTCTTCACATTAATGATGTGTTACTATGGCACACTATACAACTGAGGACTCTGGGGTGACTGAGGACAGATTGCTAAAGGTCATAAGTTTGGAACCAAATGTTATAATAGTTAAAAATGTTGAAGCCAGTTATTCCTGTGGATAATTAGCATTAATCTCTCTCTCTCTCTCTCTCTCTCACACTCTCTTTCTGTCTCTGTATATAAATATAGAAAATTGGTATCATTTTTAAACAAAATCCTTTACTTGAGTTTGTCCAGAGGGAAAGCAGTTTCTTTTTTCTTTTTTTTTTCAGGTTCCAGTTTCTGGGTAATTGCATGAGAAACTGGAAACAAATGCATTTAAAATCAGCTGCACATATTGCCATGCATAGTGCTGGAGTAAAAATAAATAAATAAATACCTACATCCATCCATACTTTATTATTATTATTGTTAGTGAGGGAAACAGCTGTCTTCTCACAGCCTCCCAGTTGTGCTAGCTTAGGGAAGAGCAGCCCACATACAGCATGGGAGAGAATTAGCTGATTGTAATTCTGATATTTTCTTGGCTGCCTGTTTGACTATTTGTTTAAAGCTGCAACCACTGTATCTATTCTTAGGGAACAATTTGTGTCATGGCTCAATTTCCTTTTTTGGACATCTCTACAAATACGTCCTGTGTGTTTGGCACTGTATCACCGTATTTGAATGAAGAGCAGAAATTTTTCTGCATAGACATGGGACATTTTAGAGAAACATGCATTCTTAGACAATTTATGATTGAGACTGACTAATGTTACATTGTTGAGGTGTTTACCAGTTGGTAAACCATATATTTTACATTTGTGATGGCTTAAAATAGGAGATATTTCCATGCAGATGGGATTCTGAGAAGTGAAATATAAATTTATCCTAACTTCTGCCTTTTAGTTTTGGAACACTAGCTGTTTTGAGTCATACAAAATGAGTTTCTGTAAACATACTGTAGATGTGTACAATAATTGCCTACTGTAAAATATAACATAGATGAATGTAAGTGCAGTAAATTTTTGTCCCCATAGGCAGCACACAATACAACAGTCTGACATTTGTTTTTTAGTTTGACAGTTGTGATACATGCTTTAATTTTCCACTTTAAATAATTTAAAAGATACCCATTACTATAAAGAATTTACACACTCTTTAATTATTTCTTTGGTATAATTTAAGTCTCCTTTAATTCTTGTCTTAGGTTATAATGGTTGGAAAGGATCTTGGAGATTATCTAGTCCAACCTTCTGCCTAACTCAGGAAAATGTTAGCATAGCCTTCCTAACAGATGACTAACCAGCCTCTTTCTAAACACTTACAGTAAAGCAGAGTTTCACTTCCTGATCTGTTTCACTGCTGAAGAGCTTTTACTTTAGAAATTCTTTGTGGGGTTCAAAATCTACTTCCTTGTAATTTAAACCTATTGAATTATTTTGGAAAAACACTTTACAAAGATACCCTGTTTTCTGAATGTCAGTGCTTCAGATATTGGAGAATAGCTATACTGTTTATATTTTTCCAGCAGTCTCGTCCAGGCTGAACATACCCAACACCTCCAACTATTCCCTATAGGTTCCTTCCAGGCCCTTTAACAGTTTGGTTGTTTTCCTCTGGACACATTCCAATTTGTCAATGTTCTTCCTAAAATGCAGTACCCAGAAGTGGACACAATATTTGGGGGATAGATCATCCTTGAGAAAATTGATCTATATGCTTTCTAAGAGTCAAAACCAATTTGATGGCACATAATAAAAAGGAATGATAAAAAGGTTTCTTTTGATATAAATACTATGCCTAGAATTCCTTTTTTTTGGCTGCTACATCACACTGTTGACTTGTGAGCCACCAGAACACCCAGATCCTTTTTTTTTTGCATGTCATGCTGCCCCATATGATCTTCCCCATTCTATACTCGTGCCTTTCATTTTTTTTTCCTATCAAAATGAAGACTTTGCCTTTGTCACTGTTTAAATTTATCTTGAGGTTTCTGTCATTTACTCCACTTTGTCACAACCCTTCTGAAGTGTTCCCTCTCTCCCTCCCTCCCTCCTTCCTTTCTTCCTTTTATTTCAATCAATTTATATGGCCACCCATCTTGGAAACTCTGGGCAGCTAACAAATTTTTTTAAAAAAACTAAATACAAAGACAACAACATATTATGGCAACCAACAAAACCAGCAGCCAATATAACTGGGTTCAGCTAACTTCCTGACCAGACATGGGAAAACAGCCAGGTCGTAACAGCTTTCTGAAAGACCAACAGGTTAGGGCTAAGCTAATTTTAAGCGGTATGGTATTCCAGAGGGCAGGTGCTATGACAGAAAAGGCACACTTCCTGGGTCCCACAAGATGGCACTCTAATTGACTGGAACTGGAGCATGTCCTTCTCCCACATTTGATGGGATCGGCAGAAACAATTGGAGAAAGGCAGTATCTCCAGTAACCTGGCCCCATGGCATGAAGACAATTGTGAATTGTGACCAGAAGCCTAATAGGAATCAGTACAACTCACGAAGCAAAGGTGTAACATAGGCATATCTAGATGCACCCATAATTGCTTGTACCACCACGTTCTATACTTCTGCATTCCAGAATGCAGCTTCTGGAAGTTCTTTGAGGGCAACCCCATATTCTGTGCTCTGTAGTTCACATGGGACGTGACCAAAGTATGACTTCTGATGTAAAGCTGTGCAAAAGCAACCCCATGTACAGTGGATATAAAAATTCTACACAGCACTGTTAAAATGCCAGGTTTTTGAGATGTAAAAAAATCAGACCAAGATAAATCACTTCAGGATTTTTTCCACCTCTAATATAACATACAAGCTGTACAATTCAATTAAAAAACAAACTGAAATCTTTTAGGGGGAAATATCTGGCATTTTAACAGGGGTGTGTAGACTTTTTATATCCACTGTAGATAAGAGCAGGGAGAGTGTCAAACCTCACACAAATGGGGATATGGGTTGGACCCGTTTTTCCTCTCCCATCAACTGGAATTAACTCCAAAGGAACAAGAACCAGTACAAGACCATTCTCTCAATTCTCAACCCCCAGAGCTGGTCCAGAAGGATATCATAATCAGTAGTATTGAAAGCCACTGAGAGATCAAGGAGAGCAAATATGGATGCCCTACACTTAGCCCATTCCCACCAGAGGTTATCTGCAAGTATAATCAATGTTCTCTCAGTCCCATACTCAGGCTTGAAACCTGATTGAACCAGATGATCCTCTTTGTCCAAGGCTGTCTGCATCTATAGCATACCATATTCTCAACCACCTTCTCTAAAAAGGGAATGCCAAGCTCATAGCTCTGAGAACCTTACTTCCTTGTGGCTATCAGGATCAAGCTCTGCCCAGACCAAGGTGGATTCAGCTTTAGACAACTTGATGGGAATGTATCAAAGCCAGATCCAACTTGGACCAAATCCAAGTGACTCATTTGCCAGGTACGTAGAATTTTCCTTGCAGCAACCCTATAAATGAGTATCTACCTTCCTTCTTTTCCAGAAGAGACTGGGTCATTTGAAACAGGGCCACTGGATGGAAAAGTATAAGGCCTTAACAGGACAACACACTAGCTCATGTGTTGCCTGCAAATTTGATAATAGTTTTTTCTAGCCCTTTATTCAAATCATTTATAGATATGTTGAACAGTACAGGGCCTAAACTGAAGCTCTGCAGTATGCCACAATACCTCCTTCCAGCATAATGCAGCACCATTGTCATAAATTCACTGGGCATGATTGTTCAGCCAGCTGTGTATCCTAATCATCTAATCCATGCATCCTTGCCACCCAGTCACTTGGTTGAGATGGGTGGCTATAGAAATGTAAATAAATAATGGTACCATAGTCCACCCCCCCATTTGCCACTTTCTCTACTAGAAATTCATGGGACACTTTGTTAAATGCATTATAAGAAGTAAAGGTATGCTATGTCTATCACATTCCCATGATCATCTAAGCAGTTCCTATAAAAAAGGAGATCAAGTGGGTTTCACGTGATTTTATAGTGATAAGGCATGCTAGTAAGCAATGCATTCTTTTCTAAATGTTCAAAAACCAAATGCTTAAGAATCTGTCCTAGATTTTTCCCTGTCAATCTGACTTGATCCATAATTAAAGAGGCCATCTTTTCCCTATTTCTAAAAATAAAAACAATATTTGTCCTTTCTCAAGTATTAGGTATGTTCTCCATGATATCTCAAACAGAAAGAGATTCTGAGTTGACATTTACAAGCTCCATGAAGACTCTGGGATGTAACTGATCTGGTTCTGGAGACATAAACTCATTCATAGTAGTCACACGTGTCCTAACTATTTCTTTACTTATTTGGGTTCCCAGCCTCACTTTGTGTCAGTTGCCATGCTTATCTGAATTCAGTTTCCTTTTGGGAGGAGGCTTAAGCAAAGGAAGAGCTTCATGGACCCTAACCCTCTCTCCTTTCCTCCCTCCCTCCCTCTCTTTTTTGGTGTCCAAGTCAGTCTTGTTTCCTGGCTACTGCCTGGACTAGACCCTGCAGTTTTCTTTGCAAGACTGTTGGAAGTGGTTTGTCACTGCCCTCTTCCTAGGGCTGAGAGATAGTGACTGATTCTAGGTCACCCAGCTGGTTTTGTGCCTAAGGTGGCACTAGAACTCACACTCTCCCAGTTTCTAGCCTGGTGCCCCAACTACTACACCAAACTAGCTTTCAAACTTAGATCTATATCGGTTCAAAACATTGTAGGCTCATAACTATTCACCAGTAAAACTGCTTTAAATCTACAGTTGTCTGGATAAAATTATAGATTAATTTTATGTTCTATGCATTCTATGGTTTTTGAGTTACTCTGAGTTATTCTGAGTAAAACTTTGTGCCTGGTTTTTCTACAGGAAGTATCTGATAACAAGGCTATTCTTGTAGGAAGATAGAAATCACTTGTTAGATATATTGTCCTTATCTATCAAATTGTTTCCTTCATGGTACACAATAGTGGAAGGATAGCCTGCTATCCTACTTTTCATCTCTGTTTTGCTGCCCTTATGTACATAGAAAGGTTAAAGCTGGAATAATCAAAGGCCACTTCCTTTGGGATTGTCCATGCTAATTGCCCATACTACTGTTTCCAGACCTCTGGAAAGTTCTGTGCTTTTTGATATGGACATATAGTGATAATGTAAATCTTTGCCTGTTGTGCATGTCTCTCTCCCTGCTTTTGTTAGTTATTTTTTTATTTACTTACTGTAATTTTTTATTTACTTACTCCCTGCTTTTGTTAGTTAATTTTTTATTTACATTTAACTTACTAAATAAATATCAAGCTATATATTTGTTAGCTGCACTGAATGGCGTGTGCCCTACTCTGATCTGGATATACAAAATGACTGGGAATATGCTGGGTGCAAATTAAACTGGAAATTTCCCATAATAATTTTCCAATATCACCTGGCCTGTGTTTTTATTATTGCATATTATAGTGTTTAACTCTTATTTACTGTAATTTTATATAATCTATATATTTCTTACTTCGTTATTATAGCTTTGATACTGGTTTGGGATGGACTGATTGATACCAAGGCTCAGTCATAAATGTGAGTTATTACTGGATTACAGTATCATTAACTTGCACTTGTGGGAGAAGACAGAAGTTTCATATATTCAGTTAAAATGTTTTTAATGAAATAAATTACCAAAATTCACCAGTAGCTGAAGGGACAGCAGTAAAATGAAGAAATATATAATGTATGTGTGCACTGTTCAAAATCTTATTCTCTGAAAAAGGCCTGTTGATGTTACAATAATCATTTTTAGGGTATCAAAACAGTAGTCAATACATTACACAAATATGTAACTTCTCTCTTCATGATTGGGTAGGACGGGTTGATGTAATGGTTGATGTAACTTACTAGAAAGTGCCCACTATGCAAACTAAAATAAGCATTTATTGATTTAATATTGTTTTGTTAGTATTTTAAGGAGGTTTCTTTAATGAACCTTACTTAAATCAAAATGCTAATTCCCTTTTCTCACTTTGCTTCAGTGTGTACTCTTAGGTGTTTTCTGATAAAAAGTCTTATATGGGCGTATATCATAATACATTTCCTGTGAAATTAGGCCAGTTTAGGTTAAATTGTCAGTCCAGCATTGTGTGTCACAGGGTGGTCACTCAGGAAGCTTACAAGTATGGGCAGGGGGTGAAATTGATAACCCAATCCTCCATGAATGTGTCCACTCTTTTTAAAACCATCATCATTGATGACCAGCACTACATCTAATGGTAGCAAATTCCAATTCATTAAAAAAAACAAAAAACTTTTTATCAGTCCCAAATCTCCTTGTATTTAGTTTTAATGGATGATCCTGTGCTGTAATATAACAATTGAGGGGTTTTTCTTTCTATACATATTTTCCTTACTGTGCATGATTATAAAATGTCATTATCTCTCTCAACATTGTGCTTTTCCTCTAAGATTAAAAAAAAAGTTTAATCACTGTAGCTCTTCCTTAGAGAAGACTTGTGCTAATTCTTTTATTAGTTCTAAATTTTTTTTGGAAAAAATATGGTGATCATACAATGCACATATTTGCAAGTGTGGTCTCACTATAGACTTACATAAATTTCTTGCACTTTTTGGTCCTACCAGTGTTTTTTGGTTTGATGAAAGTAGATGATTTTGGACAAACTATGTGGATAATTTCTCTTTTCCTTGGAGAGAAGCAATGAAATGTCTATGTCCACAGTTCTAAAAACATGTCCCATTGACTTCCATTGATAATAATTAAGCTGCAGGAACAATTCATTATAGTTGCTGTTGTCTCCTATAGATTTCTGGGTTAGAAATAGTTTGGTATAGTTTTGCACTTTCCCTCATCTTTAGCCCAGCCACTTAGGTCTGCACTTATCATGGGCCCAGGCAATTGACTCTGTCCATCTAGAGTCTATATCTTGTCCCTGCCTATATACAGGGACAATATAGACCTTATTCTCTGTGCCTTGAAGATTTTATTGGCTCCAAGTCACATTTCCCGTCACCACTGACTCCAGAGAACTTCAGCTAATATGGTTCCTTCTGCCTGAGAATTACTTAATTCACTGCTTCTCCTGAAAACTGGCTCACCAAATTAATGTGGCTGCTTCCAGTCTCCATTTTGCTTACATCTCTCTTCTTCTCTCTTCCATGAATTCATTCTTCTTTATTGTCCCAGGTCATCTGCTTTTTTCACATCTCTCAGATATTTGTCAGTCCATTATCTGAAGACAATTGTTTTACTAGCAAGGAAAGGACAGACTTGAGCAATCTTGGTCCAATTTGTCACCCTCCCCACCCCATACCTTGAGCCTTGGATTTTGCAGGCAATATGACCTTTGAGGATTGTGCATTGGCTGTCTGATTGAAAGAAGAGGAGAAAGGGTTTGCTTTGCGTCCTCTTATCTCATGACCTTTGAGTTTTCACAGAAGCCTTTGGGCATGGTCTATCATGGCTTTCATACAAAGTCCACGGGATCACCCAGCATCTTGCTGATACTTAAAAAAAATTGGAAAGTTAGTGAATCAAAAGTCATCTTTGCAGAAAAGAATGTTAGTTGCTTTCCAGCAAATGTTTTCTGTTACATTGCCTAAACGACACAACTATTTTGTCATGTTTATTTGTTCTTTTGAATATGTAGAATTTTCTCTTATTAACATCCTTCTCTATATAATTAACATGACAGGCCATCTTTAATTTACTTTAGTTTTCTTGAATCATAAAACATAAATTTGGTAATTTTATCTACTGCACAGTACCTACTGGAAACGATCAACCTTGGGGAACCTCTTTGTGTGTATATATACGTCTGTGTGGTGGGAGAGAGATTCAGGATAAATATATATATTCGTATCATTCAGTTTCCAGAAAATAAGTCTTGTTCCAGGAACCAAAAACGACAGCAATATGTTAACAGAAGAGCAGTTTATTTCTATAAAATACAGAGTCAAAATCTGGAAAGAATATCAGATGTGACACATTTCAGTTTGTCTTACAATTTCATTTAAATGCAAAATTTATACCAAGATCATTCAATATCCCTTAATTAATCTGAATAAATCTACAGGATTCGAACCTCAAAATACCCTTTACTTCATCAAAAGGGAAGAGAACTAATTGTTATTGAAATGGTTTAAAACAGAATTTACTGTAACACATTATAATGTCACATAATTCTATTTATTAATGATCACTACTAATACAAACTTCAGCAAAGGATCATTACCTTGTCGTGGTGCTGGAGCTTGAGCCCCTCAATGATGCCATGAGCTAAACCGTGAAGGGCCACCCAAGACGGGAAGGTCATGACAGAGAGGTCAGACTAAATGCGATCCCTGGGGAAGGTAATGGCAACCCACCCCAGTATTCTTGCCGTGAAAACTAAATGGATCAGTACAACCAGAGATATGTCGGTATACCATCGGAAGATGAGACCCCCACATCGGAAGATGGTCAAAATGCTACTGGGGAGGAACAGAGGATGAGCTCAACTAGCCCCAGACGTGATGATGTAGCTAGCTCAAAGCTGAAAGGATGGCTAGCGGCCGACGGTGCTGGTGGTGAACGGCAAATCCGATGTTCTAAGGATCAACACACCATTGGAACTTGGAATGTAAGATCTATGAGCCAGGGCAAATTGGATGTGGTTATTGGTGAGATGTCAAGATTAAAGATAGACATTTTGGGCGTCAGTGAACTGAAATGGACTGGAATGGGCCACTTCACATCAAATGACCACCAGATCTACTACTGTGGACAAGAGGACCACAGAAGAAATGAATTTTGCCAAGACAACTCACTCAGCATAACAAACACTCTCTTCCAACAACCTAAGAGACGGCTTTATACATGGACTTCACCAGATGGACAACACCGAAACCAGATTGATTACATCCTTTGCAGCCAAAGGTGGCGGACATCTGTACAGTCGGTAAAAACAAGGCCTGGAGCTGACTGTAGTTCAGATCACGAACTTCTTCTTGCACAATTTAGGATCAGACTAAAGAGATTAGGGAAGACCCACAGATCAGCTAGATATGAGCTCACTAATATTCCTAAGGAATATGCAGTGGAGGTGAAGAATAGATTTAAGGGACTGGACTTAGTAGATAGGGTCCCGGAAGAACTCTGGACAGAAGTTGGCAGCATTGTTCAGGAGGCGGCAACAAAATACATCCCAAAGAAAGAGAAAACCAAGAAGGCAAAATGGCTGTCTGCTGAGACACTAGAAGTAGCCCAAGAAAGAAGGAAAGCAAAAGGCAACAGTGATAGGGGGAGATATGCCCAATTAAATGCAAAATTCCAGAGGTTAGCCAGAAGAGATAAGGAATTATTTTTAAACAACAATGCGCAGAAGTGGAAGAAGACAATAGAATAGGAAGGACAAGAGACCTCTTCCAGAAAATTAGAAACATTGGAGGTAAATTCCAGGCAAAAATGGGTATGATCAAAAACAAAGATGGCAAGGACCTAACAGAAGAAGAAGAGATCAAGAAAAGGAGGCAAGAATATACAGAAGACCTGTATAGGAAGGATAACAATATCGGGGATAGCTTTGACAGTGTGGCCAGTGAGCTAGAGCCAGACATCCTGAAGAGTGAGGTTGAGTGGGCCTTAAGAAGCATTGCTAATAACAAGGCAGCAGAAGACGACGGCATCCCAGCTGAACTGTTCAAAATCTTGCAAGATGATGCTGTCAAGGTAATGCATGCTATATGCCAGCAAATTTGGAAAACACAAGAATGGCCATCAGACTGGAAAAAATCAACTTATATCCCCATACCAAAAAAGGGAAACACTAAAGAATGTTCAAACTATCGAACAGTGGCACTCATTTCACATGCCAGTAAGGTAATGCTCAAGATCCTGCAAGGTAGACTTCAGCAGTTCATGGAGTGAGAATTGCCAGATGTACAAGCTGGGTTTAGAAAAGGCAGAGGAACTAGAGACCAAATTGCCAATATCCGCTGGATAATGGAAAAAGCCAGGGAGTTTCAGAAAAATATCTATTTCTGTTTTATTGACTATTCCAAAGCCTTTGACTGTGTGGACCATAACAAATTGTGGCAAGTTCTTAGTGGTATGGGGATACCAAGTATAACGACCAAGTAGCAACAGTAAGAACAGACCACGGAACAACGGACTGGTTTAAGATTGGGAAAGGAGTACGGCAGGGCTGTATACTCTCACCCTACCTATTCAACTTGTATGCAGAACACATCATGCGACAAGCTGGCCTTGAGGAATCCAAGGCTGGAATTAAAATCTCTGGAAGAAACATTAACAATCTCAGATATGCAGATGATACCACTTTGATGGCTGAAAGTGAAGAGGAACTGAGGAGCCTTATGATGAAGGTGAAAGAAGAAAGTGCAAAAGCTGGCTTGCAGCTAAACCTCAAAAAAACCAAGATTATGGCAACCAGCTTGACTGATAACTGGCAAATAGAGGGAGAAAATGTAGAAGCGGTGAAAGACTTTGTATTCCTAGGTGCAAAGATTACTGCAGATGCTGACTGCAGTCAGGAAATCAGAAGACGCTTAATCCTTGGGAGAAGAGCAATGACAAATCTCGATAAAATAGTGAAGAGCAGAGACATCACACTGACAACAAAGGCCCGCATAGTTAAAGCAATGGTGTTCCCTGTAGTAACATATGGCTGCGAGAGCTGGACCATAAGGAAAGCTGAGCGAAGGAAGATCAATGCTTTTGAACTGTGGTATTGGAGGAAAATTCTGAGAGTGCCTTGGACTGCAAGAAGATCAAACCAGTCCATCCTCCAGGAAATAAAGCCAGACTGCTCACTTGAGGGAATGATATTAAAGGCAAAACTGAAATACTTTGGCCACCTAATGAGA
This sequence comes from Candoia aspera, assembly GCF_035149785.1. Taxonomy (NCBI): domain Eukaryota; kingdom Metazoa; phylum Chordata; class Lepidosauria; order Squamata; family Candoiidae; genus Candoia; species Candoia aspera. The sequence continues at coordinate 53,275,468 of NC_086157.1, read as the reverse complement.
AGACAGGACACCCTGGAGAAGATGCTGATGATAGGGAGAGTGGAAGGCAAAAGGAAGAGGGGCCGACCAAGGGCAAGATGGATGGATGATATTCTAGAGGTGACGGACCCGTCCCTGGGGGAGCTGGGGGTGTTGACGACCGAGAGGCAGCTCTGGCGTGGGCTGGTCCATGAAGTCACAAAGAGTCGGAAGCGACTAAATGAATAAACAACAAAAACTAATACAAAAGACACTAACATATACCTGTGTATAATAGGAATTCATTTGACAGGCAGAATTTTTCCCATAAGGACCAACAAAATTCTAGCAAATGCAGTTAAATGTATTTAGGGGGGATGGATGTACGTAAATAAGCATTTTAACTTTTCAGATACTTAATGTCCTGCATGTATTTGAGCCTGCAACGCTACATGTTGAGGCCCAAGAATAGAATATATACATGGCATTATAAAAATTGTTCCAATTTTTAAGTAAAGTGGGGCTATTCATGGCTACCAGATTGAATACATTCCCATCAATTAGCACTGGTATAGTGTACAACCTAAAAATAGTAAATTTAAAAATACATAAAATAGGTTAATGAACATGCAGTCATAATTTCATGTTCTTTGCACAAAGAATTGCCTGTCAAGATGCTTTTTCAAAATAGTGCAGATTTCTGAAAAATTGAAGATGCTATGAAGAGTTTGATGGGAGCTCAGATAAATGGAATTTCAAAAATTGCTCAGAGATTTTGCTTAGTGAAATTCTTTAGGTACAGAATTAATTAATTAGTTAATGTATATGTCTGTCCATCTCATATACATGACTGGATGGCTGACAGTTAAAACAGAATAAAAACACAAACAATAATTATAAACATTGCTGTTTATTCGTTTAGTCGCTTCCAACTCTTCGTGACTTCATGGACCAGCCCATGCCAGAGCTTCCTGTCAGCCGTCAACACCCCCAGCTCCCCCAGGGATGAATCCGTCACCTCTAGAATATCATCCATCCACCTTGCCCTTGGTCGGCCCCTCTTCCTTTTGCGCTCCAATCTCCCTATCATCAGCATCTTCTCCAGGGTGTTCTGTCTTCTCATTATGTGGCCAAAGTATTTCAGTTTTGCCTTTAATATTGTTCCCTCAAGTGAGCAGTCTGGCTTTATTTCCTGGAGGATGGACTGGTTTGATCTTCTTGTAGTCCAAGGCACTCTCAGAATTTTCCTCCAACACCACAGTTCCAAAGCATCGATCTTCCTTCTCTCAGCCTTCCTTATGGTCCAGCTCTCGCAGCCATATGTTACTACGGGGAACACCATTGCTTTAACTATGTGGGCCTTTGTTGTCAGTGTGATGTCTCTGCTCTTCACTATTTTATCGAGATTTGTCATTGCTCTTCTCCCAAGGATTAAGCGTCTTCTGATTTCCTGACTGCAGTCAGCATCTGCAGTAATCTTTGCACCTAGGAATACAAAGTCTTTCACTGCTTCTACATTTTCTCCCTCTATTTGCCAGTTATCAATCAAGCTGGTTGCCATAATCTGGGTTTTTTTGAGGTTTAGCTGCAAGCCAGCTTTTGCACTTTCTTCTTTCACCTTCATCATAAGGCTCCTCAGTTCCTCTTTGCTTTCAGCCATCAAAGTGGTATCATCTGCAATTATAAACATAAATTATATGAAATAGCAGCCAAGAATTCTCACAGTATAGCCAAGAAACAGGCTTACCCACACTATCAGGGCCCCAGACTTAACAACAGAACCAAGTTTTCAATGCCTTGCAAAAGGCCAGTAGGGTTAGGGCAAGCCTGATCTCAAGGGGTATAATGTTCCTAAGGGCAGGTGCCATGGCAGAAAAGGCAGTGTTCCTGATCTTCCACCAGATGGCACTGCTTGTGGGACCGAGATCATACCTCTCCTGCTGAATCTAACAGGATAGGTAGACACCACTGAGGAGACACGGTTTTATAAATAACCTGGGAATAATTTGCAGAATATGTAGAAGGAATTAATAAGGGAGGTATATTAATGTTTCTCTTACCTTAATTTTTGTTGAGATGATTATTTTGGAATCATTGGTGAGTTTGGACTAAAGGGTAGTACTTTGTCACCATTTTGTGACAAAGTACTCATCTTTCCTATCGAGCCTGAAACAAGTTGCAGGTGAGGGTGTAGGCTCTAATCTATCTATTTTCTAATATTAGCCAAACTTTCCCTTCTGTAATGCTAGAATGGTAGTTGCACTTTTTTTACCCTGTCTAAAATAATCAAAGCAACTGGGATTAGTGCTTTCCTCCTGATCCTAATGGCAGAGAATGGAAGTAGAAAGAAGTTATTCTTTAAAAAAGTTTCATTCAGCACTTGCATTATCACTTTTGATTTCCGTGTGATGGAATCCCATCTTAGTAACTGCCATAGCTGAAAGATTTTGTTTGTTTGTTTGTTTACAAAATGTATTTATTGGTGATTTGCACTGATTTGATTGTACAAGAGATGAATATTAAAGTTGGGCCTTCACCTGTATCATCCTATCTGAATATATTTGCATGTTTTCAAGACCAGTTAGTCTGGCAAGTACAATGAGAAAACCTTTGTGGAGTGAACAAACTGGAGGTGAGATTCTACTGTGGGAATATAGAATCAACTGCCCAATGCTCTGAAAGTTTATCAGGTTATTATTTTGCTTTTTCATGATTTTTTTATTGTATTGGTCATGATACATAGTAGAATTATGTGGCATATGTTAGTACTATTAAGACACAGATATTTTTTGTTATTATGGGATATTTAATCTATTAAACTTTGCTATTTTATTATTATATTTAAGTATGCAAACTGTTTTGAGAAGGGGCATTTGCCCTTAAAAATAATCTCTAAATATTGGAAGAAAAATAATATTTGTCTATTTGTATTAGAGAAAATTTTCCTATGTTCAGCTATGTTACTTCAGTAAGCTCACAGGACTATTATACATTTTGCTTATCTGTACCGTGCATTAAAGTGGCCTGAAAAAGAATACATTTCTGGTAATTCACACAGTTCTAGGAGGAAGCATATTCTAATTGATTCAGTACCTCAGCAGATGAGTTCTGGGAATACAATTAATCTCTTGTTGTTCTTACATTATATGAATTTAATTGCACATGATGGTCCTAGGTGTATGTTAATTTACTGGGTTGTCTACCCATTTCCTTTACCTTGAACCTTTGTTAATAATCACCTGATTAAAACAGAAGTCTAAAATTTAGAAAATTGTGAGTTAATAAGCTGGTAAATGTAAGGAACAGATTTACAAATGAGACACAGTGAGTTGATATATGACTCTTTCTTTTAGGAAGTAGCCAATAAAAGCAAGACAAAACAACACCAATGCCAAATAGACCAAAAAAAAAACACCATGATACCAACATTCCTTTCTATTGTGGCATTAACTGAAAATCTTAACCAAAATTCAGAGAGGGAGAATTATACTTAATATGGTTTCATGCAATGTGTGATACAGTTTGTTTATCTGGAACATTTTTGAGTTGCTTTTCTAATAGCAATTGTTCAAACTGACAAGTAAGAATGATATATATTAATGTGGCATGCATAAAATGTTTGTAAAACTGATATGGAATTGTTTCTAATTTTTGAAAGGGTAAATTCCATATAGTTATTGCAGTCAGGTCAACTTAAATATTGAGAAAATGATCTTGATTAATATTTCCAAATCAGTTAGTAAACTGATATCTATATGCTTATCTTTAAACAATATTTTAATTAACCAGAAGGCTATATGTATTTGAGGTTCAGCTTGCATACTTCCCACTTCAATTTGCCATATAGCCTTCTGGTTAATTAAATGCCCTCCAACTTCTTCCCCAATTTTTTGATATAAATACTGTTGTTTGGAGAATAAGTGTAAACTGACACCAGCTGTTTGCCACAGTCTACCCAAGTCCTTGAAAAGGCAATTGATTCCATTAATTTTTGGAAACACAACATGCCAATTCATTGAAGGAAAGCTTGTTAATAAAATTAAGCCTTGAAGAAAGTTTTTGTTGAAGAGCAGAAATTGACATTGCAAAATACAAATCAATGTTTTTAATCTACAGAAGCACAGAGTTACATTACACAGAAAAGATTTGGGTGGGTATATATCTGGGAATGGAGAGTACACAAATTAAACAGCAATCTTTGGACTCACATATTTCTGTTTTGACAACCAAACCACACACATTAGGAGAATTCACTGAATATAAGATTGTTCAGACTTTTATTTGACACTTCAAAAACACACTCCTTAAATGAAGATTGAATCAAAAGCGTAGTGCTTCAACCTGATACTTACTCCAAGGCAAAATTTGTACTTCCTGCTGATTTGTATGGGCAAATGTTAAAGACCACTGTTTTATTTATTTATGTATCAGATTTGTCACTGCCCATCTCCTCCCACCAGAGGGACTTTGGGTGGTTTACAACAAAGTAATCAATAAAACAATAGACATACAATATAATTACAATATATAAAAATAACGATATATAAAAATGCAATTACACGTAGACAATAAATATAAAATAAAAATAAAATCCAAATGGCAGATGATCTAACTCAGACCTTGTGTGCAACGAGCACTCTAAAGGACTAGCCATCCCCAGGCATGGCTACTCCCCTCCCCACCCCAAGCCAGGTGGAAGAGCCAGGTCCTCAGATTCCTCCAGAAGGCCAGAAGTGATGGGGCTAACCTGACCTCCAGGGGCAGGATGTTCCAGAGGGTGGGGATACTGCAGAGAAGGCCCGCCTCCTGGACGCTGCCAAACAGAATTCTGTTACCGACATGTCCTCTCTTCATGATTGGGTAGGACGGGTTGATGTAATGGGGGTGAGACAGTCCCTCAGGTAGCCTGGCCCCATGCCATGTAGGGCTTTAAAGGTGATAACCAATACCTTGAATTGGATCCAGAAGCAAACTGGTACCCAGTGCAGCTTGTGTAGTAGAGGTGTTATATGCACTCTTATAGGGGCACCAAAAATAGCCTGCGCAGTTGCCTTTTGGACCAGCTGTAGCTTCTGGATACTCTTCAAGGGTAGCCCTATGTAGAGCCCATTGCAATAGTCTATGTGGGAGATAACAAGGGCATGAGTGACTGTTCGGAGAGTTTCCCGATCTAGGAAAGGCCATAACTGGCACACAACAGAAAGCTGCGCAAAGGCTTTCCTGGCCACAGCTGCCACCTGCTCTTTGAGCAGGAGCCGTGAGTCCAGGAGAACCCCCAAGTTATGTACCAGGTCTGTCTGGAGCATGCAACCCCATCCAGAACCAAAGAGGGTAAGTTCCTGGATACCAAGAAACCTCCAACCCACAGCTACTCCGTTTTACCAGGGTTCAGCTGAAGCCTGTTGTTCCCGATCCAGACCCCCACAGCCTCCAGGCACTGAGAGAGGGTGGCCACAGCTTCATTTAAGTCACCTCGGATGGAGATGTATAATTGGCTATCATCAACATATTGATACCTCACTCCCTGGTGATGGATGATCTCACCCCGCGGTTTCATGTAGATGTTAAAGAGGAGAGGAGAGAGTACCAAACCCTGTGGCAACCCACAGAGGAGGGGCTGCGGGCCTGATCTCTCACTCCCTATTACCACCGATTGGGACCGGCCCTGGAAGAAGGAGGCGAACAAGTGCAAAACCATGCCACCCACCCCCAACTCCCTGAGCCACCCCAAAAGGATACCATGGTATCGAAAGCCGCTGAGTGGTCAAGAAGAGCAAATATGGATGCACTGCCACCATTCTGCTCCTGCCAGAGATCATCCGTAAGTGCAACCGTTGCCGTTTCCATCCCATATCTGGGCCTGAAACCTGACTAGAAGGGGTCTAGATAATTCATTTCATTCAGAACCCTCTGGAGTTACAATGCCACCACTTTCTCAACCACCTTCCCCAAATAGGGGAGGCGGGAGACTGGATGAAAATTGTCCAGTACAGTAGGGTCTAGCAATGGTTTCTTGAGGAGGGGGTGTACCAGCGACTCCTTAAAGGCAGTTGGAAACACCCCCTCCCTCAAGGATATATTAACCATCGCCTGGACCCCACCACATTTCACCTCCCGAGCTGCTTTCACCAGCCAGGAGGGACATGGGTCTAGATGACAAGTGGTGGCATTTACTGTCTGGAGGATCCTGTCCACTTCCTCGGGTCCAACAGGATCAAATTGTTCCCAGATAACTAGGTAAGTACGCTCCCTTGGTATTTCCATGGGCCATGCCTCAAGCTTGGAATCTTACTTGGAATGGATCCAAATGATTTTATCCTGCAGATGCTCAGAAAACTCCTCTGCACAGCCCTGGGCCCACCTTCCCTAAAAGGGATTGAGTAATTTTAAACAGGGCCATCGTGTGGCCCTGTTTAAAATGCGATAAGAGTAGAGAATATGCAATAAGAGCAGAGAAGTATTGTGGCTTCTCCACTCTTATTGCCACAAGGTAGGCCTCAACAGCAGCTCTAGCTTGTGTTTGGACAGATTTGGTCTTTGTCTTCCTTCAGTGGCACTCTAGTTAACCCTCTTCAGAACCCTCAGCTCCTCTGTAAACCAACTGGAGTGTCAGGTTTGATGGGGCAAGGGAGGTCACACAGGCACGATCCTATCCAAGGCCCTGGCTGTCTCTCTATTCCAGGCAGTGGCCAGGGCTTCCACTGGACCATGCAGCAGATCCTCGGGTATAACCCCCAGCTCCCTCTGAAACCCCTCTGGATCCATTAGTCACTGGGGGGAGACCAATCGAATGGGTCCAGCCTCCCTGCGGAGGGAGCTGGGGTAAGAGAATCTCAGGGCCACCAGGGCGTGATCTGACCGTGACATGTATTTAGCATGTATTTTGTTTTAGCATGTATTTTGATTTGAGAAAGTTTCCTAAAGCCTAATAACTTAAACTTTCCAATTAGAAGTATTTTGATTTGAGTTGATCTACAAAGATTGTGCTGAGTATTGCAGTTGGTGTCTTTCATAGCTGCCCATTTACTGTTGTCCTGATTAGTATTTAGCATTGCTGCTTTGATGGAATGTGTTCCTAAAAGGGGCGGGGGGTGATGTGGCAGATTTCAGAGCTGGTGCTTCTTTCCAAGAGGGAGGAGGCACATTCCAGAGAGATAAAAGATTGCACAGTCCAGGTTCTGCTGGTGGGAAAGTTAAGAGGTTCAAGGTAATTCCGCCTTAGAGCCATTGCTGAATATTTACCCATAGTAAATATTAGTTAGAATACCTTTAGTCTGGCAAGATTCTGTTTTATGGCATAAGCAATAAAGAACTAGAGTTGGAAATTCGGCTCAGCGTGGTTCTTCGCCTGTTCCCCTGACAGCTGCCTACAATATCCAGTATGCATGCTTATGACTATACAAGGATGAACTGAGGCCATGAATGAATGGGTATCTTGGGTAATTTCCAGGTGAGGGAACTTGGGAGATGATGGTTGTCTGTGCTCTAAACATGAATCATGTCCAACAGATAATCCATGCTTGTTCAAATAAACTTTTAGGATTTCTGGTATTACTTCAGATTGATCTGCATATGTTGAACATACAACAGAACTCAATTAAGAAATCAATGGGTCTTGTTCAAATGAGTTTAGAGGCAGTTTTTAGATTCTATCAAATGGCATGAGTTTTTAAAAATACTTTTTAAATTATATCTGCTTAAACTTTTTTTTATAAAATGTTCCTTATCTTACAATACTTTTTATTTTTTTTCTTCAGTTTAACATGGATAAAATCATATGTTTGCAGTTAAAAAGTTACATATTAACATGTTTGAAAGATAATTTTAGGTTTGTTTTTTTCCTAGTAGTATAATTGTCAAGAAATTCAGTTTCATAAGTATAGCAGGCAAAGTAGACAGATTGTAATGTTATATGTATTTCAAGAAAAAGAATGCTATGTATAGCACAGTGGCTAAAGGACCAAAAGTCAAACTCATGCCATAGGAGATTTGTGAATAAGATATCTCATGTTGTCTTTTAAAAAAAACAGATGGGAATCTCTGTTTATTTACTGATTTATGCACTCAAAAGGCTAATTTTCCAAAATAAATCCCTACCTTCCACCCAGCTTTTTACTGAAAGCAGGTAGCTCAGTGTGTCTGTAGAGAGTCAGCTTTGATGATTAAGTCACTCCATTTGCAAAGATTTTATCATAGAAGATGCATCTCCTTCAGTGTGGAATTTTCTGAGGCCGAGTTTCTTGTATGAGAAAATTTATTTATTTATGAGAAAATTTATGTATTTATTTATCAATTAAAAGTTGTTTCACATACAGTGTGAGAACAGTGCATTTTTTTAGCAACTCTATGATATATATCAAGCATGGATTCTGAATGAATAGTTTACTTAGCAGAGGTGAGGTTTGAGTTTGGAAATCCTTGATCTCAGCTACAATGCCATTTGCTATACTGTATCAATAAAATAATGTCCTTGTAATTAGAGGTTTGCTAAATGCATTTGTATGGTTTCCAATGCATTTCAGTTGACTGAATCTATTGTATTTTAATTTCTGTTATAAAACTCCAAAACAAAGGTTCAGATTCTATATATTATTTTAATTTGTGTTGCTTTTAATTATGTCTGTTTTATGGAGATTCATTTTATAGCTTTAATCTCAGCATATTTTAGTAATTATTTCCCTTTGTGTAAATCATACTTATATCTTCAGCACCACCATTTTTGTGACCATTTTTACATAGATAATGTCAACTTTGCAGGCTTTGTTAACCTCATTTAGACATCAGTTTGATGTGCCAAACCCTACTAAAGACTTGAACCGAATAATTTATCATTCAGTATAGCATGCCTTGTAATGTCTCATTAGACTTGAACTAACAGAATTTGTCTTTCTACTAACCAGGTCTTCACAGATTTAATGTGACAGTCTTTTGCTTCTCTTAACTTTATACTCATTGTGATCCTGGGTAAGTTAAAAAAAGAAGTCAGTGTAGACTTTTTCACATTTATGTAATTATGAAGAGTATGCTTGGATTTAGTTCCACTTCAGAATTGTTTTTATCAGTGAAAAGTACTTACTTCTGTTGTTTCAAGTCTTTCCCAGCACAATTTCCCCCTTTACAAAAAAAATAGGAGATGGGAGAAATGGGAGAAATATTGTTTTTCAAAATATTTGTTCTACAGTTGAATTGTAACCAATATCTCTGGAAAGCTAACTGAATATTTGAACTAGAAAGCCCATATATCATATTTTAAAAGTATTATAAATGGTTCTTTTTGCCAAACTACATGGATATGTCCATGTAAATCACTAGGACTTGAGTGAACCATAAGAAAGGAAATCTTAGGTATCAGGTTGGAGAGAAGGTTAGAGGGGGATCCAGATCACCTACTCATTATATCTCAATTGGATATTGTGACATGTGTCCTTTTCCTTTCCAGGTGTACAAATTATGCCAACATTTTCACTGATATATATAAATTACATTAAACAACCTTAATTAAGCAACTCTGGAGACCTATTTTCTGTTTTCTCTGTGGTGAGTTTATAGAGAATAATTATTTATTTTGTTTCTGAGCCTGGCTATTCCATAAGAGTTGCTGCACCCAAAAATGTATAGCATAAATCATTTTTGTACCATTATATTATGAACAGCTTGGCTGATTACCACTTAATAAATCAAGTGGTAATCACTTATAAATAAATCACTGATGATGATTACCATATTACCACTTAAATAAAAGAGTAATGTAATATATAACATTATATATTTTTATTAGCTTGCTAGACATTTTGATTAGCTTGCTAGGTAAATGATATATTTCAGAGTTGGTTGTTGTATCTTAACAGTTGTCATGTATTGGTGCTAAACTATGGAGCACATAAGGTAACAGTGATGAGATTTCCAGTACTCTCAATTCCATGGAGAAACTACTCGAAGCATGTAGGAGATAGTGACATGTTGCTCTTATGTGAAGGAACACATTGTTGGCTTTCCCATTGCAAAATTATATATTCCACTAGATCAGCTTCTGGGATACAGTTTAAATCAATAAGAGGGAAAACCACTATTGGACTTAGCCATTTCTAACCTAGCTAAATTCTTATTAGCCAAAATAACTGTACCTCCATCTTTCCATCTTATAAGGAATAGGCATTTTTGTGATGTTCTCTGATTCTGAAATGCCTTCTCCTAGATGTACAATTGGCACCCATATTATAACATTTCTGATATCTGAAAACATTTTTATATCTCCAAAGGTATTTGAAAGGATGTTTCAGTCTATGTCTGCTTTGTAGATTATGTTGTAATTGTTCTGAGGAAGTTACCATATGTTTCTATTTTGTTTAAATACCTCCACTGTAGCCTAGATTATATTAGATGAATATTTGAAATTAATATCTACAAGCACAGCAAATAAGGGCCTACTTCTCTCCTTAGTGTTTGGAAAGTTCATATGCCAGTTTAACTCTTCAGATTCAAGGGCTATGAAGCCTAAGCAATAATTCCATCAGGGTTAGATAGATGTGATTTAATGGACAAACACAGCTGTCATGATATTAAGCACCATAAAACATATTAATCCAAAATTCAGAAAAAAAGAAACATTTCCCTTATGTTTCAGTTCAAGCTTTGAGCTTGGACAGGGTCCTTATGGCTGTGAATTCAGCCACCTGCTCTTTAGATCCATGCCCCTTTTGGCTGGTTAAGGTGGCCTGTGGAGTGTCGTGTGAGTGGGTTCTAGCAATGGTTAATGCTTACTTGAGTGAGGAGATTGTTCCTTCACCTCTTAAGGAGGCTTTGTTCTGCCTCGTCCTCAAGAAGCCATCGCCAGACCACACTATACTGGATAATTTCTGTCCAGTATCTATGCTCCCCTTTTGGGGGAAAGTGATTGAGAAGGTGGTTGTGCTGCAGCTTCAGAGGACCTTGGATGAAGCGGATTATCTGGCTTCTTTTCAGCTGGGATTCAGGTCTGGGTATGGCATGGAAACAGCATTGGTTGTACTTTTGGATGATCTCTGGCAAGGGCAGTATAGGAATTATGTATCCGTCCTTATCCTACTTGACCTTTCTGTGGCTTTTGATACCATCGACCATGGTATCCTTCTGGACTGGCTCAGAGAATTTGCGTTGGGTGGCATGGTGTTGTGCTGGTTCACTCCGTCTTTCCAGCCAGTGGTGGTTGGGGAGGAGAGATCCTGCCCTCAGCCCCTGCTATGGGTTCAATACTCTCCCTTCTCCTATTTAACATCTACATGAGGCCGCTTGGTGAGCTCATCTGTCACAATGGAGTGAGGTATCATTGGTATGCTGATGATACCCAATTATACATCTCTGCCCTGGGCAAATTAAGCAATGCTGTGGCTGTCTTATCCTGGTGCCTGGAAGCTGTGAGGGTCTGGATGGGAAGCAACAGGCTTCAGCTGAACCCTGGCAAGGCTGCATAGCTTTGGGTTTTGGGGCCTTCTGGTTCTAGGACTATGCCATCTTTGGTGCTGGATGGGGTGGCATTGCCCCAGATAGATCTTGTGTGCAATCTGGTGGTCCTTCTGGACTCATGACTCCTGCTCAAAGAGCAGGTGGCAGTTGTAGCTAGGAAGGCCTTTGCACAGCTTTGTGTTGTGTGCCAGTTGCACCCGTTCCTAGATCGGGGGGCTCTGCTCACTGTCACTCATGTCCTAATCACCTCCTGTTTGAATTTCTGTAATGCACTCTACATGGGACTGCCCTTGAAAAGTATCTGGAAACTTCAGCTGATGCACCGGCACAGGCAATTATGTGTGCCCCTAAAATGGTACACATTACACATCTGCTTGGCAAGCTTCATTGGTTGCTGGTTTGCTTCTGGGTCCAATCCAAGGTGCAGTTTTTGACCTTTAAAGCTCTTCATGGCATGGGAAAGGTTATCTAAGGGACCATTTCTCCCCGATTATATCTGCTCGCCCCATCAGGTCTGGCAGAGAAGGCATACTGTGGGTCCCGTCTGCCAGTGAATTACATTTGGCAGATCACAGGAAGACTGTGTAAAGCAATAAAAATCCTAAGGGCTGCTGAATCCAAAACAAGGTAGCTTTCTTATTGGAAAATCATACATTAAAAAAAGAACTTTATTCCTCATCTTAGTAATGATGCAGGTTAGCTCAAAACTAAATTCCACCGAATAACATGATTACTTGCAAAAAATCCTTGCTGTTTGCCAATTGTCCAGTTACCAATTGTTCATTAACAATAATTTAAATGATTATTAACTACAATGTGGTTGAGAATACAGGTAATTTTTTACCATTTGAAAATAGTGCTAATATGGAATTAGTTGACCTGTTAATTATTATACACAAATATTTTCTTTCCCATGGCTATTCCATCTAGACAGTAGTTTAAAGTGAGATTTCTTTAACTTCCTTGTTGTGTTAGTCCCTATATCCTCAGATAATTTTAACTATTTCAGGAATACTAGCCTGCTTCACTGCACCTATGGGAAGGAATAAAAATATGGCATTTTGAAAATAGACTTGATAACTCCAGATTTTCTTAGATAAGACTGATTCTCTAGATTAAAGCTATGATTTCAATCTGGTCTTAAGGCAGATTCTGGACGTAATAATCTTGGTTTGCCTTAGTAGATGAATTATGCCACAAACTAGATAATACATTCCTGTAATCAACACCAGTATTCTTCTGGTCTATCTGTTAGCTAATAGGAGAACCATTTTTGTGGTGTTACTGTTCAAGCCGTTCTGAATGAGAGAATTAGTGTTTGGTTTTTTGTCTAAGAGTTAAGAATAAATACAAAACAAAGTCCTAAAGCATGCCTGGGAAAGTCTTAGGCAAAATTCTGATTGAAAGCATAAAAGAAGTAAAAAGGAGAAAACTTTGGGAAGTGCTGTGCATATTTATGTTGGGCAGTACATGTACAAACCAGAATTTTGCTGTTCAATGAATCAGTGAAAAATGTGTGAATCTGAAAGGAAGTTGTTTGCAGGTTTGTTGATTTAAAGAAAATGTATGATAAATTGGTTAAATTTGAATTATGGGACATTCTGTATAAATACAGAGTGCAATATCAGTTACTAGGAGCAATATAATGGAAATAAAGCATGTGTGAGAATAAATTGAATGCTTAGTGGATACTGAGCAAGAAATAAGACAATGATGTGTTAGATTGTTTAATGTATTTATGGATACATTTAGAAGGAATGCTTATGGTGAGTGTGTTGGTTTAGAGCTTGAATGTGCAAATATATTTATTGGGAAATGTTTAACAAAGACCAAGGTAGTTATGTTTGAATGGAGAAATGAAGCAAACATTTGCAAGTTATACATAAATGGTGAAAAATTAGGACAAATAGATGTATTTGTATCTTTTGGTGGAATGTTTACAAAAGACAGGAAATGAATGAACAAAAAAATTAAGATGTACACATTTTACTTTTAGAAAGGTAATGGATACTATATAGTCTATTGTGATGAATGAACATAAGAGTTGGTTCCCAAACTAATGGAGATTCAAACAACAACCAGTTGCAATCTTCCCCATTATCAGTGAAAAGACACTTTTACCTCACTGGTCCATGAGAAAGGTTTTGAGAATCAGAAAATCTCCACCCTAATCTACCCGGGGATATTTTGGTTCAAATCATGCCATCCAACTAAATAAATCTTGCTAAAGAAAATTCTATAATAACTCTGCTTGGAAAGGCATCACTTTTAAGTTTTTAAGTTTTTAAGGGTTTAAGCAGTTGCCAATGTGCCTGAAATGCCAGATATCTGGCAAAATGCCAAATCTCTGGTGAAATAAGTGAAAATGACTGTATGATTCTGCCCACTTTCTTATATGTATATGACAGTTGAGAATGTCAGGGGAAACAAATCAGTTAGAAGACTGGTGTGGAAATGGGTTGCATATGCAACATAAATGTGTGCAAAAATAAAAATAGAGTGAAGAAAAATTGGTGGTAAATGAATGGGAACTGGATAAGAAAGTTAACAGTACAAGAGGAATATGTTGAAGTGATGTGTTCATAATGATGGAATGAAAGAGCATTGAATCACAACAAATAAATAAAGAAGAGTGTATGGGTTCAGAGGGAGAAGAAACCTGAGAAAGTTGTAGTGAATGAAGTTGATGAAATCTTCAAAAACAGAGACATGAGAAGTTAAAACAAAATAAAAGGCACAGTATGGATCAACATAGACATGATGGAAGCAAGGACTGTTTTCAAGACAGAAAGTTATGGATACGTATAGTGAATAGTGTTGGTATAAACTAAATTTAGTTAGATTTCCTTTTCTAATCTCTTGTATCCATTTTCTATTACTCACTACTCCTTTTCTCTACTTACCTCAAAAGATAATAGCATTATTATATCTATGGAACTATGTATGTCTGTGAGAATTCTTAGGGCCTTATTTATCCTCCATGTCTTTCATCAACTGTATGAGATTTCTAAGATGGATAAGTGCGTCAGTAGGGCAGTGTAATGTATAGGTTTCAACTCCCAGAGTTCTGTGGCCAGCATCACAATTGCTGAAAATTCTAGAAGTTGAAATCTAGAGGGGACATTTCAGCTTGGAGAATGTTGCCTTTCACTTTGCTCCAGAGGCAGCACATATTTTGTTATTTATTCAGCATCATGGTGTAAAACTATTCTTATTTTATTGATTTATTTAAGTTGCAAAAAAATGATTTGGGGTGGCTAATGGAACATTTTAAACAAGCATCAATAAAAATACAATAGAGTTACAATCCAGTAATCATCCACATCAAACTATCTCCCAAGGCAGGCTTATCTAACATCCTGGCGCAAATGCTGGATGGTGGTGGTAGAGGATCAGGTTTTTAATACCTTACAAAAGGCCAGCAAAGCCTAATCCAATCCCAATCCAATCTTGGAAACTAAAGCATGCCCAACCTGGAAGACTGTGTGTGATGGGATTTTATAACTGGAGATAGGCAATGCCAAAAACAACCTGCTCTTATGCCATGTAGTACTGTATAGGTGGTAATCAGCACCTTGAAATGTGTAGAGAGTAAGGAAGATGATGCTGATGGAGGTAAACAAGAGGAAAAGAGGTAAAATAATGTTAAACCCAGAAAGACTTCCAAGATTGTTGTCAGCACCACTAGGTAGAGCAGATCAAGAAGATTGGTTGATCTGATCTACCTCCACAGGAAGGCTAAAACTACTTTTATTGAGATTGGCTATAATAACAGAATCTTGCTAGTCTGATTGCTGTACCTTCTCCCCTTCTTATACTTTAATGAATTAGGGAAGGGTCTGTCGGAGCCACTTCCAAACTTTATCTTGGTGTTCTGGACTTAAAACATATTTTGCCCCTTGTTGCCTTGGCAATGGAGCTTGCATATCTCCATCAAGGTCATCTTTCTTACTCTCTCCAAATGCTCCCAGAAGCCCATTGACAGTCAGTGCAGCTCATGAAGTAGTGGTGATACACAGGCATACCATGGTGCTACATTCTGGACAACTGCAGCTTTTGAAAACTCTTCAAGGGCAATCCCACATAAAACATATTGCAGTAAGTCAACAGTAGGTAATTAGGTATGCACAACTATAAGTAGAGTCTCCTTGTCTAGAAATGGGTGTAATCGATGCCCCAGTGTAAGTTTTGCTAGGGCTTCCTGTCTAAAGCTGCTATTGCTCCTTGAGAAGGGACTCTGAGTCCATGAGGATCCCCCAATTGTACATCAGGGATTTGAGTAGGGGATTGCAACCCATCCCACAGCCAACGATGGAAAATCTCCAGTTCCAGGATCATATGATTCTGGAGCCACAGCTGCTCAGTCTTGCTGAGATTGAGTCAAAGCCTGTTCTTCCCCATCAAGATGCCAGAGCCTCCAGAGATAGGAACTGTCCCTCAATAGCAACATTTGCTCAGAGGTGTAGAAATGATTATAATCAGTATTTGTTACCTCATACTTTATCTAATGCTGACAGATGAACTCTCTAGGCAGTTCATGTAGATGTTAAGCAGAAGTTTGGAGACAGTAAAGCCCTGAAATATCCTGCAAAGTAGACTTTATTCCTTGTGCAAACAAGGAAATTATTTTTCTAATTCTATTTCCTTTATTTTTATAAAACCAGTACATATTTTCATGAGATACCATGTTAAAGGAAGGAGTTTCCTGAATCTGAAATCTATTCAACACAAGTTCTGCTCATATTGTCACAGTGATACTGTTAAATATTTTGAGTTGTTTTGGGGTGGCAGTTTAAAATCATTATTCTAGTGCATGTCACAAGTGCCAACACTTTTCTGAAACATCTTAAGACAGTTTACAGGTATTCAGTAGCAATATGAGGCAGTTATTATTTACAGGTTCAACATGCATGAATTCAGTGCATATGTACAGATGTGTATGTGTAATCATGCACTTTTTGGTTTGTTTGTTTGTTTTTTCATTTTCTTAGGTTCTTCTCATTTTTCAGGGAATCTTTCTGTACAAGAAATAGTTTCTGAATGGTAAGATTAGCTTTGAAGTCTCTTCTAGTTCTGGCACTGTTATGTCTGCTAAATATGAATACAGCTAATGGGGGGATTAGTAATGGAAGCTGAAATCCAAAAATAAAATGCTGCAGAGGAAGCAGAAAAAACAGTAAAATACATGGCCACATCTATGAAATCCCAAATGAATGCAAAGTAGGAGCTGATAATTTGAAATCTATAATTATTACCAGAATAAGATTGCTGTTTTCCTCCTCAGTCCCTGTGTGCATAAACTTCTCATCTTCCAGCTAAATACAATCTGTCCTGCAGAGCATGCTGAGTAAGTTACAGGAACAGCAGTGCTGAGTGCACTTCAGAGTTGTTTTGAATACTATCTTGAGAGCTGCTACACATCACTTAAATCCATTAAGCAAGCCATTCTGAAAACAGAGCCTTATATGTAGAACACATCAGTTGCCCTATTATGGGAAGCCCACTTGTTTAGAAGGAAGCATGTGTTAGTGATTCTGCGCAGATCCTGGAATTTGAAATATCTTGGGGCCTCAACAGAGCCCTGGCATCAGTTACAGTGTCAGCTTAGTCGAAGTTGGAATCATGTTTTTCCCCTTGCTGGATCTGTATCTGAGAGGAAGCTGCCTCTGTGTTGAATTCAGTAAGGGAATACTAAGGAGATAAGTAGATTTTTGTTCATAATGCTGAGACTGGTGGAGTAGCAGTTTCATTCTGCAACAGCCAGCACTGTTGTTGTTGTTTTAAATGGCACTGGAACCTTGGATGATAGCATTCTGAGAAAGTCTTCATTGGGCATCTGCTTTGGACTTCTTATGCTTACATGCTGTGGTATGAGGAAGACAAAGAATGTAAGTACAAACAGTCTGAAATACATTATTATGGAGCTGAGTTCTAACAGTTTTGTTGGAGAGGACCAGAAAAATATTTTAACAGCATTCTTGAATATTTTATTTCCAATGAGTCAGAGGTAGAGTGTCTGGAAGGCAACAACTAGTACCTGGATTTTATTTGTGATCAAATCCATTATGTTGAAATACAGAAAGCAACAGAAATAGATTGTTCTTGTCTCGGATCACAAATGCAATTTCTAAAGATTCTTAGGGGAGGAAAAGTGATGCGTATAAAATTTATTTTTCATTATTGTTTTTAACATTCTATCCAGAATTCAAAGGACTAATCAGCAGCTTTGAAGTATAATGGCATATGCTGCTTTGCTGCTCTGACTGATGGGATTTTGATGATTATTTGTATCAAAATAGTTGAGCTGTCACCACACCTTTTTTTTACATCCTCCCCATACCTGAAATCTAGCATTGCCTGTATATAATGTTCCTCTCTGTGCTTATAACTTTGTCACTGGGCTTAAAAAAGAATAAAAGTCAAGATAGGTTCAACAATTTGTAGAAAGAAAATAGGTTTGATTTCATACTTAGATTGAATGTAGTCTCTTTATGCTACAAGAGGGAAAAAATGGTACCCGGCAAAAGCATAGGATTTTTACATATATCTCCCCTTTCCCCTCTTTTTTCAGCAGCCCTGCAGAAATTCAGTTTACTATTCATTGTACTAAAAATAAATCAGGGTTTATGCTTGGGACACTTTGTTTTTTGAAAAACTGAAATGGACTTTAAGTTCATGGGATGAACAGGCTTCCTTTGAAATTTTTAACAAGGTTTTTCTTCTAACTTGGTCTTTGTCTTTTGTTTCTCATTCCACAAAAGCACTTGGCATGGTGCATCAGTTTCAGTAATTATAACCTAAAATATTTCAGTGTGGCTTTGGAGGATTAAAGATGAAATTACTAATATCTAAATAACATTCCTGCCTTATATGTTCAGTAATAAGTATAAAGTTAAACAAAATTGAAATATAAGTGATTCATTTTGTATAAGCAAGTTCTAATCCTGATGATGCCTTAATGCCCATCTTTTCATGCATGAAAGATTGCCCATCAGTAAGATTCACTATTTGAATGTGAAGGCTGGGGGGGAGGGGGGAGAGATGTGATATGTGATCTCAGTTCCCTTGTATTTGTTAATACTACCAGACTTTAACATCTGAACAGAGGTAATGTGGAACTTCTTGCTTTTACTACGATATTTTATGAAGTATTAATTGTTATTATTGCTGTAGACTTTCCCTCTGGACTACTTAAGGCAGGTGAGCTTTTGGGTTGGACAGATGTCATTTCTGGTAGAAGGTACCTGACACTTGGTCTTATTAGTAATTATAATTAAAATTAAGTACTCACTTTCTCTGAACATTGTTTTACACTGCTAAACTTTTTTGAGTTGGTTGAATTTTAGCATATAGCTTTTCTTGTATCATCTATCTCTGGTTATATTTTATATTATTTTGTCTTTGGCTATGACTTGTATTTGTATTTTAGGACTGGTTTTTATCATGGTGTATTGCATTGTTATGTTACTATTAAGTTGTATACAACTTTGTAAACTTAAAAAGAAAGCATTTTATATGTTTTTAAAATAAATAGATGGCGGGGAATTGGGGATCAGGGATTGCAGTTATTCCCTATGCATCAGAATGTCCAAGGTTACTGATCCATACGTGCTCTACTGACTGCCTAAGTCAGTGTCTACTCTATAGCGACAGGTGCCTGGGACTATTAAACTCTATTTGTGACTAGGATCAGAGGATTTTAAATTTTTTATCCAAAAATATTTTATGCCTGTGTGTTTATTGATCTCCACCCCTTCCTTGATCCTATATGAGTGTAATCCAGAAATCAAATTTATTCACTGTAACTTTCCTTTACTTTACAAAATGTGATCAGGCACAGGCATACAAACAAAAACTGTTTCAGGCCCCGGGATTTAATCTTAAAAATAAGTAAAACCTTATTTTATAGCACAATGATTAATTTGGAAAGAAAGTATTAAGACATAACTAGTAGAATTAATATATACATTTTAATATAAACTATATATGTGTGAAGTATTGCAATTAAAAAACCCCTGCATTAAAAATGCAGTTCAATATACGACTACTTAGAAATACAATTAAATTCGAAGGGGTTTACACTATGTTTGGTATGCTTTATAGCAGTTTTCAGGGAACTGAAAACAGGAATTCAACACTCTTACCCTTTAGTTTTAAATTCTGAAATAAGCTTTGATTAAACTGCTGGGGAAAATCAGCTAATGGAGGCAATGTTGCTATTTCACAGCATTGAATAAGCCATCTGAAGGCAAGCCAAAGCACAAAGAGAAGGAATAATGATGACCTTGGTTTATTTTTTGCTCAGTATATTCAGCTTTTGAATGGATTCTGAACAAAGTAACAGTTTACTCTCTCAGAAAGCATGGCCATAGCCTTTGGAGACTTCATATTCTTATCATAGCAGTTGGTTTATAGTGGAGTATTTTCTTGTGAAGGTCATGGGCTTCAGTGTGGGGGAAAAAAAGATTTCCTTACTGAACCTAACCAAGTATATGCTTTTCATGAGAACATTTCTGCAGAGACCTATTAGCCTGTTGACCTGCCTAGCACATTGCTGATTATAAATAAAAAGCCTTCTACTGCAGAGAAGGTTGTTTGATGTTGTTGTGGGTCTTTCCCCCCTGCGCCTTTGTTTGAGGTTACAGCTCCTAATGGATGTATGTTATTCAAAAGAAGAATGCGATTGGTAGAACACTGACATTTTTAAAAGTTACAACATGTTATTTAAAAAAAATCTAAATGGTGAAAATACAGAGCAGTGATTACCTAATATATTATTTAGAAGCATATGGCCATTGTGATTACTTGGAAAATAACTTCTTTCCAATGCCTTTTAGTAGTTGTAAACTTCTCATGTGCAGCAGTATAGAACATGAACTTAATACATTTGCAGGATCAGATTTGTAACAAATATGAATGGGATACAAACCATTTCACACACCAGCATATATCTTTGTTTATCAAGTATTGAAAAGGTGTTGATAAATGTTTTACAAACACAGAATCATAAAGTTGGAAACAGTCACTTAGACCATCAAGTCCTATTCAATAAATTCTTCATTAAAAAAATGTATAAACCTGGGATATTGGCATGCTGAAATATTCAAATATTTTATGTAAACTGAAGTATTTCTAGTTTCCATAAAAAATATAAATGATTTATATAAATAAATATGTGATTGTAGCCTAAAAGAAATATTGATA
Source organism: Candoia aspera (assembly GCF_035149785.1). NCBI lineage: Eukaryota > Metazoa > Chordata > Lepidosauria > Squamata > Candoiidae > Candoia > Candoia aspera. Next base: position 53,254,864 of record NC_086157.1, on the reverse strand, counting down.
GAATTTCATATTACACTTGTAATTTGCTTAAAAACTGTTCATATAATTGGTAAATTATAAATGGGATATTAATATAAATGGCATTATATTAAAATTTGAAAGGTTAACTGAAAATGGTATCTCAAAACTCTCCATAGTATTTTGTGAAATAATGATTTGCTAAATTTTCTTGGAAATAATTGTAAGATTCTAAAAATTAAAGGGAGAAATTAAAAAAATCTTTAAAAATATATTCTTGCCAAGTTTTTTAAAAAAAATAGACAATGAAAATATTATGTAAAATAGTTAATTGAAATAATCATTGTTCATGCTTTCCTGTGTTTTCTTTGTATTAGCCTTGTATGAAGGTTTATAAGTAGATGAAAACAACTAGAAAATACTGTATATGAAGTTTCCATCCTATAAAACAGCCTTATAAAGTATTAAACAAATTCAAATGCATTCTATTATCTTCTTTATGTGTTATATTTAGGAATAATTATAATTAAAGTATAATTTATTTATATCTATCAGATGTGTTAATAAAAAAAAAATATCAAAACTTGAAAATCACAAACATCATTAAGAACTTAAAGCACACAGATTCACATTCATTATTTCACCTTAATCTTATATAGAAATAATACGAATCTGGTATTAGAAAGTGATAAATTCTTAGGAGATAGTAGAATGACAGATATGCAATGCAGTACTCTTTAATAAAATGCAATGATAATTGCAGTCTAAATGATCTGAGGTTAATTCTCTATTTGCCATTCTATGAATAACTGTTAACTGGTTTCTCCATTTCTCACTGTGCAAATAACTGTGTTTAGAAGTGTTATTTTTAGCTTAATTTATCTATTTTTCTACTTTTTCACTATGTGCAATATAAAGAAGATCACATTAAAAAAAGATAAATCATTATAAAATTATATGAAACAGATGCGGGATAATTAGATAGAAAGCATCAAAACTATAGGTTCTATTTTTGTGTAAAATATATTTGTTGCATCACACTAAAAAACAAAGTATTGGATACATAAGACAGTTGACATAATATAACTTTAGTATTTACAAAATCCTGGAAAAATTGTCCAGTTGCTTGAAAATCTTCCTTACCCTTTCATCAGGAAGTGGAGAGGAGAGTGTCAGATCACAAATATCACCAGTTCATTGCTACAAATAAGATACAGATTTGTCCTTCCAATTACTGTATAATAATCATTTTGGTCATATCTAATTTACCAAAAAAATCAACAGTTCTTGATGTCTTGATACATTCCAAATATTGAGGATATATAAATTTTAGAACTAAAGTGAATAGTGTTTTTATCCACTTTTCTGATTTTCTAATTGAGACAAGTTATTTAGATATAAATAAATAGAACTTAAATTTAGAGTTCTTAGGAGCTGTATTGTTGTACAATATGTTTTAAAATAATATGTAATATTTTTTTAATTATTATATTCAGATACAACTTATTTTAATAGAACTTGTATCCAAAATGGTAAATTTTATTCATTCTTCTCCAAAGGAGAACATGGTATAGGAAAAGATAAGTTCATGCCTATCTCTTCTGCCCAGCTGGTGTTTTTTTAGTGTGTGTGTGAGATAGTACCAGTGAGATAGTACCAAAATACATCAGATCTGTCAGCATTTAATATTATTGTTATTTGATTCTTTCAGTAAGCTTGATGTTTTAAACATTTTTCAAATACTAGCATTTTAGCAAATGTTAGAAAATGAGCTATGGTAATTTTATTTCATGTTCTCAGAAATTCAGTGCTTATTAAAGGCATTACCTGAGTTCTTTGGGAAACATTAGCAAATTGACAAAGTCTACTCTTTCAAGAAATATAGCAAAAGGTTATAAACTATTAACTTAATAGATAAAAAGGTGTTCCTGTAGTAATAGGACAACATGTTTGGAAGTTTTAATTTTGAAGATAGCATTTTCATAAATGCTGAATGAAACGTATGTATAATAAGTGAATTAAATGGCTTATGAGCCAAAATTTGCTCTATGCATTAATTGATCATCTTATTGATAATTATTAATATTTTCATATAGCTTTACTTGATGTCCATGTAAGTACCATGAACTAAACCAATTCAGGTGGTAAGTGCAAATTTGATATCTATATTGAACTTAGATATGTTCTGGCTTGCAGGTAATTTACAGAAAACAGATAATTTACAGAAAATACTTAGCAAATGATTCCATTTGCAGTGTTTCCAGGCTAGGACCAACAATTACTGTTTTACCTATTCATCCTTTCTGCTCTGTTTATCTATTCATTTCTTAGCTATCAAATACCTTCTGATGCCACTCCCTTCCTTAGTTATGGAGTCAAAAAAGTTAGGAAGGTGCTGTGATCATGAGATCAAAACCCTCATCCATTTACATATGTGCTGTAGCCATCTTGACTTTTTTGATAGACACCTGTTCTCCAGCCCTTATGGCCAATGGCAAAGGATTCAGACACTTCACCTCTGTCTTGACTTTATAAATTAATAAACTGAATTAATATCAAAAGCAAACTTTCAATTACATTTTTGTATGGCTTTGCCAGCTTATAAGAATGTAATATAGTGCCTGTAATCATTTAAAGCAAATAAATAAAGCAAAGCAAGCATTCACTAGAACTTTAATGTACCCTCAACAATAAAGTACATATATCCTATATCTACCTGCACTGTATGTTTAGCATGGTCTCAACAGATGTAATTTTTGTTGTATTAAATTAGGAAGCATGTTTATGCATAGAGGATTTATAGTATATATAAGCTATGAGTTCCTGTTCTTTTTTCCATAAATCCTTTTCCTGTACATATGTTCCTTAGTTGCTTTGTTCCAGTGTAGTTCTATGATCTGTTTAGTTGAGAGGAAATATTAGAATTTGGAAACAGTCATGGGAGATGCTATGTAAATTATATATAAATATGCTATTTTAATTATATATAAACATACAGACATATATAAACATATATATGACTGAAATCAAAGAGCCACAAAAGTATATAAAACAATGTATAAAAATAAAGTTATTTTTCTTTTGAAGAGCAATTTATTTTATTCCTTATATATACCTAAATCCAAACAGTTTATAAATTGGGGTTATCCAGAAAGGCTAGGCAACTTTAATAGCTACTCTTGCCAATTGTGTTTTGACTATAAAAGGCAATTCCTTGGTGTTAGTGAAGGTACAGTTCATTGATCTTTTGAAAATTGATACAATACACTCATGCTTTTAAGTAATAGAATGTTTGCCTTTGTACCAAATGTATTATATTTCCTTAAAGCCACTAGAAAAAATTAGTATGAATTGGCATTCCATTTTAAGTCTCAATATGTCAAAATACTACTAAAAATTGTAGCTGGAAGAAAAGTGAGGACTTTACATATACTGGATGAACTATAAAAGTATATAATATATAATATAATTATATAATATATAATTATATTATAATATAATATAATTATAGTATAACCTAACCTAACCTAACCTAATATAATATAATACAATACAATACAATACAATAATGAGAGCCAGTTTGGTCTAGTGGTTAGGGCAATGGGCTAGAAACCAGGAGACTGAGAGTTCTAGTCCTGCCTTAGGCATGAAAGCCAACTGGGTGATCTTGGGCCACTCACTCTCTCTCAGCCCAACCCACTTCACAGGGTTGTTGTGAGGAAAATAGGAGGAGGGAGGAGTATTTGGTATGTTCCCCGCCTTGAGTTATTTATAAAAATAATAAAGGTGGGTAAATAGATAGATAGATAGATAGATAGATAGATAGATAGATAGATAGACCCAAAATTTCCATGCTGAATTCCTTGTATATGAATTAAGCTGTGTTATATTACAATATATTGGTTTTGTGAGAAATGGGAAATATTATATCTGTAATTCCAACATGACAAAATGTGTGTTATAAGTTCCTTTCTTTTGTTCTTGCATCATAATGCATGTTACCACCCTTCCCCGTCCCTGTGAATGCCTATGGTTGAGCTTCCTCTGTTGGCATCCTGATTCTTCAAAATGTAATCCTTGCTAAAGGATCCTAAGATCTTTGCTTTTGAAAAAAGCCTTGAAAACATATATTTTTAGACAGGTTTTTAACTGTTGATAATTTTTATTCATTTTTAACTTTCTTTCATTAATGTAGTTTTATGCTCTTACATTTTCATTACAAACCACTAGAAGATGTCAGTAGTCAGCGATATATAAAGTCTAATAAATAAACAAATAATATGAAAAAGGCTTAATTGCAATTTTAAACTACCATTTTGTTTCTTTAAATTAAGAAGTTAATTTAAAATGTATATAGAATCAGTCTTCTTGAAATACCGTTTTTTGCCATTGAATATAATTTTTACAGCAGATGGAAATTCGTCAGTGATACAAGTTTACTATTTAAAATTAAGAAGTGTAAGGATTTATACAGTACATCTTCCTTATTTTATGTGCAACCAATTCAATTGTACTTTTAAGGTGTAAAATTAATGCAATGCATATGAAAACTATCACATATAATGGCAATGGCAATTTCATTAAATAGAATGAGGAAAATGGAAGTTGCAGTGGAAGGGTCATAAAAATTTACTTTTTCAAAACAAACCTTCATTGAATACTGAGGCAAAAAGGTATATCATATAGGCATTACACACATTCCATGCATTGTGTAAATAGATATATTATAGAAGTGCTGTATTCAGGGTTGCTTTTAGAGGCAAGATAGCTTAGGAAATAAATAAGGTAAGGCAAGAAGAAAAGCCAAGGTAAGTCTGTTCTTTGTATCACAAAATGCAGTAAGAACATTAATAGAAAAAGAGATTTCAGAGACATGTAGAAGTCTAACTGTGCAGTTATCTTCTTATGGAAAGTGTATCTAGCAGTCATATAGTGAGTTGTCTTAATGTATCATCAGACCCTGGAGATCACAAGAGGCAAAACATTTCCATAAATTTTGAAGGTACAGAATTTTCTCCCATTTTACACTTTACTCATCTAAGTTTACTTTGTTTGTTGTTTTAAGAAATACAATCATGTGGTTAGCATGCTTGTCATATTTATTACATATAAAGGTATAATTCTATGAAACAATAATTACCCTTACTATTTGAATAAAAGTTATGTTACTAGTTGTATGCTGATCTATGACTGAAATAAAGTTGATTGATTAAATAAACTTTAAAATGTTTTTAAAACTTGCTTTTGGTGTTTCTTTATGTTTTTTCTTTCTTTAGAGGTCCAGTAAAGAGTAAACTCAGATAAAAATCAGCAACAGACAATTCACAAACAAATCAGGCATTGCTTTCATTCTTTATGTACAAGCAGCTCTAGGGCAGAATTCTATCTTGCTTTTGCATTTGAGAATTATATGATACTGCTTATCCTCTGTGTTGTAACTGAAAGGGCTCTGATGTTCTAGTTAAGTGTTTCTATTACAAATTAATAGAAAATAGTTTGGGGAATAAAATATAGCAATATAAGAGGACTTCTTTATATTAAATTTTAGTCCCGTTTTTTTTTTTTCACTTCGTGTCTTGAATTTCATTAGTAGAACTTGCAGATTCTTTGCAGAGTAGTGTCATCAGCATGGCACAGGTAACTGATGTTTCTTCCTCCAGTTGTAAAACCATGCTCATCTTTTTCCAATCAAGTCCCCCTCACAGATTCAGCTTTTAAATAAGGGAAGAGTATGCAGCCTTGTCTCACTCCTTTGGAACATGGAACCAGTCATTTAACCATGTTCTGTCCATATTGTAGCTTCCTGACTGATATATAGGTTTCACATGACAACAGCAAGATGTTTTCTGATTTCCATTTTTCTAAACACATTTCACAGCTCTAATTTTATAGCATTATAGAAGGCCTTTCTATAATCATTGAAGTACATACTGTTTTCTATCCATGTGATTTTCTTGATAAAATACAGCAGTGCTTTACCATTGCCTTCTTCCATACAGTATTAAATATTGTGTCTGCTGTTTCCTCTAAAGTGATAATGTGCCTTCAGCATCTTTCTATATTGCTGCTGCCTGATAAAGATGCCTGCTTGCTTTAGCTGGCTGTTGGGATGGCCTTAATGCCTTTGGGACCCTTCTGAAATATATACTTTTGGCAAACTCCTCCAGTATTCTTCATCCCTCACAGAAACCCACTCCCACCCTACCATGATGGGGCAGCAAAGCATGACTTGGGGGAGGGGAAGTTTGTGGCATACTTCCAAATGTATATCAGGAAGGAATGTTGCATGAGGCATGAGTGTGACTAAGGTTGGTGTTCACGTATTACTAAAAAATGATATGTGAAAGCCTTGACTGACCAAAGCCTGAGAGCCCATATGATAACCACCATGGCATATGAGGATTGTGGTTTGAAATATAAGATGTGTAAGCAGTAAGGACCATGAACTAACAAACTGTCAGCTGTGTGAGGTAGACTGGATCAAGAAACAGACACCACATAGGCCAAAAGCTACTTTTATACATTGGCTAATAAAAGAATCTTGCAAGTCTGAATGTACTTTCCATCCTCCTCTTTTATCTTTCTGAGAATTAGGGAGGTGCCTGTCTGACAAGTGTTTGTAAGCTTCTCTTTTCATATGGGCTTAAGCCACCTTTATCTGTTTGTTGCCTTGGAAACAGATCTTCTCTCTCTCAGTCAAGGTCATCCTCTATACTGTTTACACAAATGCCCTGAAAGAAAGAAAAATGTGTATGTTCTCTGTCTATGAAACTAAGATAAAGAGGAAGAATGTAGTAAATCCTAATAATTGTGTCTGATCTTGTGGGGTGAAACTGATGAATGTAAGGAAGTGATGGTGTATATTTCATTATGAATAAAAAGACTAAAATGTATGTCAGAAAGTAAGGTGTTATTTAGATTGTTGGTGTTGTGTATGGAAGTAGGAATTCACAATAGATTTTTAGTTGCATTTTTTTTTACTCCAATGAAAGATAATAACAGAAGAGTCAGGGGTAAGTTCTGGGAAAAATCATACAACATACTGAATAACTGTTTGCCAAGAAGAATATATATCTTCTGCTAGAAGAAGGATACAAGGATAATTAAAGGTCCTGAATTTGGACAGACCATTTTTTAATAGTGTCAGGAATAGATCTTGAGGAAAAAAAAGTAATATAGTAAAAGGAAAGAAGTCAAAGAAACAAGAGTGAAAGTAGAATGACTACTGCAGGAGACATGGACTCCCAAGATAATGTATTGAAAATCAACTTACAGAAAGACAAAGCTGCTTGTGAGATGCTGTGGGAACTAGTTTGGAGGTTTAAGTGAGTGAGAAAAGAAATAGCCAATCACACTGGTGGTTATTGTGGGAAAGCAATGTTTCAAAGAGGTTCTGTGTCAGTTAGCTTGTTTTAAGTCTGCCTGGGAATTTACAATTACAGTTTTCAAGATTATGTTTATACTGTACCTTTGACTAGTATTAACTCAAAAAACTAACAAAAAGTATTAAATATGCCTTTCTTAAAGTTCTTGTTGTTGAGTTTGCCAGCTACTGTATGTGATGCTTGAAACTACTTGGATCAAAGTGAAAGGAATTATGTTACAGAGTGCCACAGAAGTTTATGGAGGTAAACTAATGAGAAGTAGGAAAAAAGGATGCTTGGTGAAAGAATATGTAGATAAGAAAAATGCATGTAAAAGAATAATTGCTGCAAAAATGAATATGAAGGAAATATATTGTGCAATGTGCATAATGAAAAAAAATATAGTTGGAAAGAATGTAGTCAAAGAGATCAAGGAAGAGTTAAAATGGAATAAAACGTAAAAACGCAGAACAATTTTAATGGAAATTTTAAAAAAAATGTTTCGGAAGAAGGAACAGTGGCTAAACATGCAGCCTCCAGCAGAATCAAGTTAATAACAAAAGTGATAAAATGATTTGGGGTGAACATTGGGAAGAGTATGTTGCATATTATTATGGAAATTAGAAGGATAGAGCAAAGAAAGACACAGAAACAAACGCAATAAATGTTAGTGTGTAAGGGAAAAAATGATGTAGGGGGCCATGAATGCTGTAGGAACATTGAAAAATGGTAAGATTATAGATGTAGGAAATGTAACTGAAAAACATTAAAATGAGGGGATGTCCTTATGGGCTAGATGGGAGTGTGAATGAACTAGAACTATTCTGTACTTGTTGATTAGAGTAATATTTTTACTGTTCCCCTATTCAGAACAAAAGACAGCAAGAGGGAATGCAAAAACATATTAAGTGTGCCTGGAAAGGTAGTTGGCTAAGACATTGTTTTCCGTGTCATCATTTAATGAATATTTTAATGCATTTCTCATAAAATCCAAATTTATAAACTATTTTCTTTCAAAGTACATATTTCTACACATACTCATTCAGATTCATATTTTTATATGTTTTGTAGTATGCTTGTTACATCATAAAATGTTGAGAATTACAGAATTTTATATGAAAACTGTGTTCTAGCTTCATTCATTTGCAAGTGAAGGTCATGTTAATCCACATAGGAAAGTAACAAAAAACAAACAAATTGTCAAGCATCCCTATTATTATATGAGGTGAACCTTTCCTGGAAAAAGCATATTACCACTATGAAACACATTTCATCTGGATTTCAGTAATCACCAAAGAATAACTGGTCATCATATTCACCATATTGGTTCCCTTGGAAATTCTAGAATCTACTAATGTAAAACATTTCAGTCCATCTAGCTGTGATACATTATATGTAATGATTGCCTATTCAAAATCACTGTCAGACTCACACAAAGCTTTTATGGATATCTGATTTAATAATGAATAGTATGCAGGATCACAAGCAAAGCTGAGGATAGTAAAGCACAGAATTTCTCCCAGTAAAAACCCAAGCAGTTCCCAGTCCCTCCCCCCAGAGTCAGTACAATTCCATTCCCTGCAGGTGCCCCTAATGGTTCCTGCCAGTCTTTGGGAAATGTCCTTGACCAGTCAAGATAACCCAAACATGCATTCTTCACTCCTCGCATCGCAGCCTGGTACAAGGGAACAGGAGCAGCCCCCTCCCGTACAGCAACCCTTGTCAGCACCAGCATGGCATGGGAACACGTTACAATGTTTTCCAGGAACATTGGAACAGGAAACATGACATTATTATTGTTAAGTCCCTGCCAAATCTTCCTATTTGTTCAGAACATAATTAACTGGTCAATGAATCCCCCAAACCTTTTAGGCTGAGGGTTTATACTTCTTAGATCCCTGTCCCCTGACTTTTAATTTTTGATTTTTAAATTAAATCTTGGTCTCAATTTATTAATATCACAAGAAGAAATTAATGAAATATGAATATGCCCTGATTTTTTGGCTGCTTTTTTCAGTTTCGCAGCACTATTGTTTTTTTTAAGGGCTTTATTTATGGCTATTTTAATAACATTACTTTATATATGCTTTATTGTTGAGATTTGTAATATTAGATCACTACAGTGTAATTAATGTTGTTACTGTTGTTATTTACAGTCAGAAGACTTCTGTCCAAGATACTTAAGCAGATCAATTATGCTATGAAATCTTTATTTAACATATTTCTGTCCCAATTTGTGTGGCTCAACATAGAACAACAGCAGAATAATACAAAGGACCATAAATACCACAACAATATCACTGGCTGAAAGCACAGAATTAGGTGTAATTGTGCATCACAGTACTAGATGTATTATGATAAGGCTGGAATATAAATTATGTAAATAAATAAATAAACGAATGACAGCTGACATTATGAGATTAATTTACAGTAGGAATGAACATGATTTAACGCTTGGAGAATTTTTCTCTAGGGCAGAAGGGTTACTAGCTGAATTGTGTTTGGTCTTCTTCCAGCTGTATGCCTACAGATGAATGAAAGGGACAGATTCTGTGATATTCAGGAATGAAGAGGTATTATATGTGCTAGTGAATGATCAATTAAGAATAATACCACAACTTTTTGTGTTGCTTGCTTTTAGTTTTACATTCTCTGATTACATGTAAAAACCTCATTTAGTGAAACTTTACTTTCTGTTTGATTGTTACATACAATTTCTTAAAGAATATTTTAAAATAATTCAATCCTGATTTCTTAAATTTTCTGCACCATAGTTAAATAACTGATAGCCCCTTGCTTTCTTCTTTTTTGTCCCAAACTTGTTTCTGAATGTCTGTCAACTTTTCACAGAATATTATTGGGTTTGAAAAGTGAATCAGTAATGGTGTTAAGAGGTGGCTGGATAGAAGACAGAAAAAGTTAGAAGAGATGGATGACAGATTTAGTGGGCCAAAAGACAAGGGGACAAGTTAAGGGAGATACTAGCTGAGGTCACAGGTAGGCAAACTGATGCCTTTCTGATGCTCTGGACTTAGGCCCTTACCAGTTTCAGTAGCTAGTGGCAAGAAGCTATGAATGGGCATTGCATTCAAAATTATCAGAACACACGAATTCCCGATACCTGATTTATGATATTATAATCGTTATTTCAAAGTTTTTATATAATACGACTTACCCTGATGTTATGTTCTGGAAATGTATGTTTAAAGTTTTACTATCAATGTTCTGATCTACATAAATTCTGAAGTCAGCAAATAACATTACATATGCTTGGTTTAATGTACTCAATTATATAAAAGCAACACTTTTCAGTGATAACCTAAAGTTTGAGAACCCTGTTGAATTTTCAATGTTTTAGCATAAATATGACCTAAAATATGATCTGCTCTTCACACAAGTTCTAAAACAAGGTAAAGAGAACCCAGTTAAACAAATTAGTCAAAAACATTATATTTGTTCATTTATGTATTGAGAAAAATTATCCAAAGCTTATATTTTAGAGCACTTGGGATATTTGTAAATCATAAACAAAAACAGAAATTAGGAGATGTAGCTGAGTGTGAATAAGATGTATATATCTTCATGTGCTGTAGCTGAATAGTGTTTTTCTTAGGGAGGAAATGGAGAAGGAGGTCTCAATAACATTGCTGTTGCTAGATTTTAGGAATGGAATGCAACCAGCAAGATGTACTGCTAATTCCTAAGGGGAGAATGGAACAGAAAATATTGAGCTATTAAAAGAATGCCAGAAAATTGTAAATACAGAGGGTAGCATCTTTGTAAGTGACCCCTGGTTTTGCTTATGATTTTTTGAAGTCCTTTTTCTTGACTAATGGAGCAATGTTGTCTCTAATACTTCCACATCTGATGGAAGAGAGTTGTTTAAATGGTTATTTTTTTTAATTTCCTCTTGCTGGTGCAGGTCTTTTTGGTATTTAAAAAAACCAAACCCAAAAAGTCTTTGATTTTTGATTCTGCATAAATGCCATGTAAAATATGGGTTGTATTTACAAATGATTAGGAATGTGTTTGTATCATTGACATGGATTTGGCTAATCCAAAGCAAATGATGCCTATTTGCACTGCAACTGAAGACAAATTAAATCCAACTATATTTGTCTGACAAATCCACTTAGTAAAGTTTGATGAGGACAAAGAAGTACTTAATAACAAACTACAAAAAAAATTTTTTTTTAAGAAAATCCTCCTTTGCAAGGTATTTGTTTTCAGTGAAGCACCCAGATTGTAAACGCCTGCGTGGAATTCATAGGCAGAAGCACTGCTGTGTCTTGTTCACTATCTCAAGTTCCAAATACTGTACCAGTGTCATTTTTACACTTATTGCAGTGTTCAGCATATATAACACTTATAAAAGGTGGTTCAGAGTAATAAAAGAAAAACAGTCACAAAAAATGATCAAACCTTGTTATCTGAAAGGTAATGTCTCTATAATAGCCTATTTATTCCCAAATATGAAGAATTACAAAATGTTCAAGAAAAATAATGCAAGATGATTGTTTAGTACTTTAAGTATTTGATGTATTTGTCATTCTGTTCCATCTAAAATATAAAAGTATTGAATAGAAGGGTGAGGTTTTTTAGACCACATTATTATGCCTACAGAGTCTAGGCTTCAGCAACCTGAAACTAATTTAATATCATAAAATATATTTAATTTATTGAGATTATAGTTTTTTCCCCTTTACAACTAAGATAATATGAATTCAGATTTTAATTCTGCTGGTGAATATGTTATTTGGTTTGCAGTGGAATAAATATTTCTGTTTTGGCAAATTGAAATACAGAATATTGTGCTTCTAGTTTTGCTTCAAGAATACTTTGATACTAATTCTGCCTGAAGGGACACTCATCATAAAATGGTAGAATATATGATAACTAGGTGAAACTAAAAAACAATTTAGAACCCCAGGAAGATCGATCGATCGATCGATCTATCTATCTATCTATCTATCTATCTACATTTCAATTCCTTTCAGTTCTTGCAGATGAAACAATTATATTAAACCATCAAGGGCTTTCATCCTAAGATGTATATATAAAGTTAAATTTAATGAAAGGGATTCAAAATACAAGGAATCCAGAGTCTCTCTATTTTTATGGAAGAACAAAGTTCTCTCTATTTCCTTCTACAGCACAAAAGGAAGTATATAATTGTCTTAGGGGAAAAAAAACTGTTCAGTGCACAGTGATATTGAGGTCCTGCTGAATCAACTGAATTAATACAATTGACATTACTGAGTTCTGGATTGGGATCTGACATTTTAGAAATGACATTTGACAAATACTCTTAGGGAAAGGGCAAGTCTTTCCTGCTCATTCAGAACAGAGATTCACATTTTAACCCACTTTTCATACATTCAGTTTTGCTGAACTCTGCTTATCTAATAAATTATAGAGCACAAACTAGGTTAACTCACTTGAGATTTAGTACTGGGGCTGTATCTATTAATGTCAGAGATACTCACTGTTCATTTAGAAATACAACTTAGAAATCAAGGAGCACAATTATCAATATTTGGGATTAGTTGCTTCATTTCTTACTCTCTGTTGAAAATACTTCTGATTTCATGTTGCTGTGTGAAGTGGAAGATGTTTGTATGAGTGGTCTTATACCCCCCCTTCCCCACAAAAGCTCCACCCTTTGGCTTTATGGCACTATTTATTACAAGTGTCTATGGTAACTGGAATACTTTAAAATGGTCCCAAGTCATCCATAGTGTGTAATGGCCCACAAATCAAATGATAAATTGCATGGAACAGTTACAAGCATTTACATGTTGGTAACAGTAGGTAGTCTTTCAGAACTGGGATCTCACTTCCATCCCCAAAAAATAATTTAGCAGAGCTCATTGACTATCAGATTTAACTTTAATTCAACTTTTATTGGTCTGTGGCTAAGAGACATTAGGGCCTATGTATATAAAGGATATGATGTACACCTCTAAAAAACAAAACATACATGATAGGTTATCAAGGCTGATTTATGAAATAGTCAGAAATTGTATAAATACTGAGAAAATAAATTCCAGAAATTATTGTTTATGGTAGCTATGTGCAAATTAACATAAAAGAAACAAAATGGAGAAGGGGCAGAAAGAACATGATGCTAGTGTGCCAGTAAAAACAGAAGGAAAATGGAAGAGTGGCTAGGAGAATGGAGAGGCTTCCTAAGCAATTTCTCAAAAAACAGGAAAGAAACAGTGAAACGATATGAATATTTTCCACACTGGGAGAGGCAAGGGCAAAACAAAGCTTTTGTAGAGAAAAATAATGGATGGGATTAGGCTGGGAATTTGGATTTGATGTAATCCCAAACTCTTTATTTAAATCAAAAAACATCCAGAGCAGAAAATAGAGTTAGCAATAACAAACAATTAAATATAAAAGAGAGATGAGTAAATTTTCTACTTTCATGAGTACTAATTCAGGTTGCAGCTCAGCTGTCCAGACCCAATGGTGGGTTTTTTTAAATAGTTATTTTATTAAAGATTATAATTGCAACAGTGAAAACCAATACAAACTGAAAAATAGAATAAGAAGAAAGAGTAGAAGGTGCAGAAAAGAAAGAAAAAAAGAAAAGAGAAAGAGAAAATAAAGAAAAATAAGAATATAGTAAAGAAAAATAAAAGAAATATATAAAGAAGTGACTTCCCAACTTCATCACGACAGGTATAAACAATTTTAGTAACTTATCACCTTTTCTTAAAATACAGTAAATGATCTCTTCTTCTCTATCCCATTTCTTATCTATAAACAAATCCTTAACGCCTTGACTTGTTTCAGTCCTGATCAGTAAAAATGCATTAAGGCTTAGCGGAGATAACATAAGTATGTTAACCTTGAACAAATAAACCAAATTTATGTTCCTTCCTTTTACTTCTAACAGTTTTAATCTTTAGTCCACTCAAATAATGTTGTAAAACTTGATTTCATTTTTTTCTTTGCTCCTTCTCAAAAGATTTTTCAAAACTTTAACAAGCCTATTTTGTAAATCCAATATAGGAAAATTTTCCAGGTCACTATTTTGGTTTGTTGTCTGTATATCCCTTTTAATTATTAAGACATCATCAGGTTTCTTTTGTATGTTCAATGTAACATCTTTTTCCATGTCATTCTTGTAACCTGGCATTTGTAAATCCACTTTCAACTCAGTCTCAATCTTGTCAAGTAAAACTTGTTCCTCTTCCATAACATTTTTAGACACAGTCTCTCCATATAGGCAGATGTTTCTGTTGACACTATTAAAATTAACTTCTAAGTCCATTGTTCAAAAATATCCTTCAATATGTCCAGTGTTAGAATATTTTGCTTCATTCTGTAATTGTAAGTTGAGTTTATGTCTCTTCTTCTTTAATTGTAACCTTTAGTTCCCTCTAGTGTCCAATTTTTAGAATCTTATTATTATTTAATTCAAAACAAAAGCATTTTCCCATGGGAAGGATTTTTTATAATTAATTTGAAAATCTTATTTCAAATTTATATGGACCCTTAGTCCATTTGTAACTTTCTAAAATCAAAATTTTAATCACCCTTTTGCTGCTTATTCCCTCCCACCATTTTTTTTAAGTTCTTAAACGTGTAGTTAGAACATTCTTTCTCTAAGGATTGAAGGGACACTCATCCAGTACTGTCAAACTTGTCAGTCCAAAGGTTTCTAATAGCTGAAAAGGAGTTAACAAGCAATTTCTGAATGTGAGTAGAAAAGGAAGTATACAAATTTAGTGCCCTTTCAAAGGTGCCAACTGCGGTTAGAGCAAGATGACTATTCCCTTGGATGACTATTCCCTTGTCTCCCAGAGCTCTAAACCCACCAGAGACTGCTGTCTTGGAGTCTCCTCATGAGAAGCAGATGTGTGGAGCACTTGTGGCCTATCTCAAGTCCTCTCATTGTCTGGAGAAGAATTATCAAAGAGCAGGTCTACTTGCCAGCCCTTCATTCTGCTGCGGTCATCAGCTCCGCTTTTTGGAGCCATCTTCAGTCTGCCATTTCTTCCTCCAGAAGTCACCCAATGGTGGATTTTGAAGTTATCACTGTAGCAAAATAATTTTTCCCTTCATTCTAGAAAAATAAGTGGATATGTGAATGATGCTATAAAAACATCAGACTTGGATTCTGGCTGTGCAGGTCCTATGCAATTAATTGGGGCATGATCTTGCTTGATTATCTGGTGGGAGGGGGAAACTGAGCCATGTGGTTGCTAAGGAAGTGAACAGATTCCTTGGCTTTTGAGTCCTGGCACCTGTGTTTTAGATCCATTTTCCTCTTGATTAGTTAAGGCTTCCCATGAAATAACATGTTATTGTATCCAGCTGGTAGTGAATGCATCTTTGTGAGAAGGACTAGTTATGCCTCCGCTAAAGGAAGTGTTAGTTTGTCTTCTCCTTGAGAGGCTATCCTAAAGAGGCTATCCTATATATTCAGTCTCCAACTTTTCCTTTCCAGGGAAGCTTGTTGAGCAGATGGTGGGCTTGGAGTTCAAAAAGGCCAGGAGGAAATGGATTATAGATCCTTTTCAGTCTGGATTCAGCCAGGGATATAATAAAAAGATGGGACTGATGGTGCCTTTGGATGACCTCAAGTAGACCTATATTCTAGCCTTCCCTGATCTCTGAGTGGCTTTAGATATCATTAATCATGGTATCCTTCTAGAAAGATTTATGGAGTTGGGAGTAGGGGCACTCTTCAGTAGTTGTTCTTCCTCCAAGGCCAGTTGCAGTTGATATTAATAGTGCTTTTTAATAAGCAGAATGAACCATACTATTTAACTTTCTGTCTGTCTGCTTAAAAATACAAAACAAAACAGAAATCTTGTATCTCACTTAGACTCAGATACAGTTTCGTATTTATTTTTTTGTCCTGTGTATATAGTATATCTCTAGCCAAGGGCTTCTTTTAGCATTTTCTCTTATTTGACAGTTTTCCTTCCTTTCCTCCCAGTTCCAAGGCACTTAAGATAACATGTAAATTACATGCCAAGAAGGGAAATATTTGCACGCCATAACTTATTTGGGAAAGTCATAGATTTCTGAACTGTGTTTCTTTGGAGTTTCTATCCATCAGTTCATTGTTCAGTTTAGTCTTACCTGCAGTATGAATATTGGAGATCTTCAGATGCACCTTGGAATAATATTGTGTTGTGTTGCCAACATACTGTATCTTGTATATGTGGTAATCTTTTTCTCACAGTTCCTGCCATCTTGTTTGCTTAAGCAGTACTGCTGTCAGACAATAATTCTATTGAACTGTTGAACACACTTTTAAAATGAGAGGTTGTTGCTTGTGATTCAAGAGCTGAATAAATTTTGCAGGGATTGTATTTAACCCACCTTAGGCATGAAAGCTGGCTGGGTGACCTTGGGCCAGTCACTCTCTCTCAGCCCAACTCACCTTGCAGGGTTGTTGTTGTGGGGAAAACAGGAGGAGGAAGGAGTATTAGTATGTTCCCGCCTTGAGTCATTTATAAAAATAATAAAACAAATAAAATAAATAAAATAAATAAAAATTGGTGTGATGGCTGTCTTACCTGTGCTGTTCTTACCATTACCCACCTCCTATTATGTATATTGAGATATAAGAAATATTAATTCTTATCTATAGTGGCTTGGCTATGGATGAGCTCATTGTCACCAATTTTAAACATTACTTATCAGAATTAATAAAAATGATATTATTGTTCTTGTGATTATAGAGACAGGGCACTTTTTAACATCATACACTATTTTAACTACTTACAAGTTCAGTTCGTATTGAGTCACAGCATATTTTAGCCTAGTTAAACGCTGTACAGTTTGGTTATTTTGTGATTGTGCGTATTGAATATACAAACCCAAAAGGTTTTTATTTCTTTTTGCTAGAGCACTCACTGAAGACACTGCTGAATTTTAGGTGACAATTTCCAAAGTTTCATACCACAATTTCCAGACAATAGTTTGTTTTACAGAAAAAACTAAGTTAGTTGGAAGATGGAATAATTATGTTAAAATGTTACTTATACAAGTTCAAAGTACAAAAATAGTATTCATAATGTAACTGTTATTTTGCTGCATAAATATGCTGTGGCAAATTGAGGACAAAAATTAAAGTTCATGCAGTATCAATATAATGAAGATATATTGGAATATATTATGTAGTTTTAACAGTTTTTTTAAAACATTTTTACTAACTGAAACTGATTGGACTACATTTGTTAAAGTTTTTTAAAAATAATTCAGGGTTAGTTTCTGACTATGGGTGGTGTTTATTTCTGCATAGCATCTCCTTATCTAAACACCAAGCAGGACAATAACCATAATCTCAGTATCATATTTCCTCAATATCTTTTCTAACTAAGGAAAGGGGAGATGTGTTATAGGTCAAGTGTTATTCTTGTTACCCACTACTATTTTTCTTTTTAAAAAACTTTAATCGATTTTTTAACTGACAGTAAAAAGCAGACAAAAATTAGTGTTAGAATTCAGTAATAACTGATTTTATCTAGAAGTAAGTGTTGTTATCACCTACAAGTGTCATTGGTACTGATGGTGAGCAGGAGGGGGCCCCTATCCAGGGGGGAAAACGCATGCGTAGTACTGAGGAGTTAAGCAGCCATTCAAAGAGACACAGATCAGACCCGCCTTGACTTTTGGGGTTTATCTGTCTGGGTTTTTCCCACGCTTCTTCTGTTTGTTAGGATTTTTTGTCTAATGTAGCAGTAATAAAACACTAGAGACCTATTCCTTGTCTCAGCATGGTTCCTGACTGTTAGGACATCACTCCTACACTATTCCTTGAAATATTGAAAAAAAATGTTCAAATGCAAGATTCTGTTAATGTAACCTTACAATAAGTTAGAATTAGCTCATCTGGTCATGTCTCCTTGTCTGGTCTACCTCATAAAGCAGATATCAGTCTTGCAAGTCTGAAAGTACTTCTCTCCCCCGTCCCCTTTACATCCCAAAAACTAGGGAGGGTGTCTTCTGAGCTTCTTGCCTCACTGACATTCCTGCTACTGCGGGCTCAGCTGTCTTTTATCTGATTGTTCCATGGGTTGTGTCTCATTGCCCTGTCTCCCAAGGTCATTCCCAAATACCTTTACATCTGTACAAGCTGCCTTTTATCTGATATCATTATACTACACATCAGTTCTGATCTTATTTCCATATTCTGGTATATTTTCTGGAAAGGCACTTTTGTTTCAATTTAACATTATAGAAATGTTAATCCAGCCTTTTCCAACTTTTTTATTTAGACAATTATGCAAGTCCACTAAAACTGTAATCCTAAAACTACTTACCTGGAAACAGGTCCAGTTGAACGTAGTGGAGTTTGTTTTTAATTCCTGAGCTGTAGTTTATGGTTCTTCAAGACTACTTTAGGGAAATACATGCTACTGAATAATACTGTCACAATTTGGATAGATTCCTGAGTCCTGAGAAGTGACTTCCAATTAGAAATCCTATAAATTGTGAGATTATTGTTCTTCAGTGGTATAGCTTTCACTTGAAGGTGTTTTTGAAGAATCTAATGAAATTGAGATTCTGCTATGCTATTGTCTGTGCTAATTTGAGACCTAAATCATGAGAAACTTTATCTTCTCAGAAGAAGATCAATCTGAGTAATCCCCCTGTTCCTTCTCCCTCCCTATTCCTCCTGCCACATATAAAATGAACAATTTTGTGAGAAACAATTTCTGCACTGATCATACACATACCTTTATATTCAAGTACATTTTGTAGTGGAAGCTAAAATCATATATACAATATGTATCAATACTGAAACTGGCAGTATGTTTATCATAAATGAAAGTGGAAAGAAAATGCTTGGTGAGCTTTGTTTTCCAGAGTTGCCTTTGCAGTATTTAAATAATGCTTTGAGACACTCAGCAGGATTCTGAAGGATTTAATGGAGTTGGAACAAACCTGGTAGCACAGGATTAGCCTTAGTCAAAAACACATAAGCTTAGGTGGTAAATTACAATGTTTATGTTACAGTTTGAATATACAAGTGTGTTCAAATGGTGGTGTCCCTTCCCCCCAGCTGTGATCACGTCCTTGCATAACACTGCTAGCTTGAAGCTGCGTTCTCCTTAAAAAAACTCACATGGCAGTTACAGAGAAAACAAAGATTACTGATTAGCAAAGAACATAATCAGGTAGATTGACACTGTGCAGGAAGCAACCATTTGCCTGGAACAGTTGGAGTGACACAAGCATTTGAAGGGCAAAGTAGTGTTACTGGATACAACAGCAGCAGTGAATATAGGCAGCTACAGGGATTGTGCTATTTTCTCTGTCTTGAAAATTGTACCGAGTGTATGTACAGACATTATCTTTACTGTGTTAGAGAAGAACCTGTTGGGAAGTTAAAAGAAAAGTTTTTTTATGGAACTAGCAAGAAATGTCTGGTGATTTGTCTGGTAAGTAAAAAAAAAAAAAACAGCAACAAAACATTGAAGATAAAGATGACACATTTTAACAATCATTGCCTAATTTGGGTAACTTTGAATCCGCTTCAGATATGTTTGTATTCTGCTGTGTTTTAACCATAAAAGGTAGCATTTTAACAACTTTTAAGGGACGGCAAGGATGAAAGTTGAAAGCAACTGCCGCTTGAGCGTAATGGCAATGAACCTTTCAGTGCTTCAGTGCATAATTTTGATATTAATATTTATTTAATTATAAAGGGGGAAAGTATGACTAAAGTAATTCAGAATATTCACTCTGATTTCTCATGATTTTAATCTGATAAGTTTTCATGAATTTAACTTTTGTGAGATTCTCTGAAGAATAATAGATTGGTGTAGCAATAAGATAGATTTGAGGCATCAGTATTCTTTTATACTATGGAATTGATTATTAGCAATGAGGCTGCCATAAGATGAAATACACAGATACTCAGCCTGTTACTATTCATACTTCCTTAGATGTAAATCCCATACTTGTTTTCAAATAAATATGCATTACAGCCTTGGCTTAGGAGGCTTGTTGACACTAGTTAGGAAACTGGGTGACTGAGTTAAACATCTCTTTTGGTATGGCTTATAGATACTTTTAAATGATGAAAAGCTCTATATGAATTAGCCTGATTATGTATATTGCTTATTCATATGATCCACCCCCTTTTTATACAAGAGCAAGCATGTCTAACATAAGCCAGCTGGGTGACTTTAGGCCAGTCACTCTCTCTCAGCCCAACTCACCTCACAAGGTTGTTGTTGGAGGAAAAATAGGAAGAGGAAGGAGTACTAGGTATGTTCACCACCTTCTTTATAAAAAAATAAATAAAGGTGGAATAAAAATTTAAAAAAATGTTATACATTTGTTATTGTGCAATACACATACGACAATTATTCAAATATTTTCAAATGGAATACTTATTTCTTGGTATGAAACTTACTGCATTCTACATAAGTAGGACAGCATTTAGTGATTTAGTTCAATAATGTATCACTTCTCTGGAGGAAAAAAATGGAAAAATTTAGCCTAATTTTTATTTTTAAAAATTCTACTTTTTAGTGCTGGATTGTGCCTGGATGTTATCATTTTCTGAAGTGGCTATATTGTAGGTTTTTTCCATTACTATAATGATTTCATAAATGTATAACATGAACAATACATATGTTACATTTTTGTAATAAATATCCATATTTTAAGTAGTATATAAATGATCTGTTTTATTTCTAAAATACTTTGCTTCTCATGGCTCTCTGTGTAATTCTCTGGAAAACTAGGACTGACAGTTAATGACTTCTGAGTTCATGTGGAGATGAATATAACTAGACTATGGCCTTGTATGACACTGTTGATTTGAAATGCTTTCCACATTTGAAAAACCACATAATATTGGTTGTAAAAGCTGAGTTTTATCTCTGCAACCACAATTGGGACCGGCAACTCCATTCCTAAGCACTGCAGTCGCTAAGCAAAACATCACATGACTATAACTTATTTATTTTTTTATTTTATTTATAAATGTATTCACCGCCCATCTCTCCCTACGGGGGGATTCTGGTGGCTTACAATGAAGCAAGATTAAAATTCAAAACCCTTATAATACAAAATACAGTAAAAGTACAAATATAATAAAATCTACATGGCAGAATGATCTTAATCAGTCCTTGAGTGTAATAGGCTCCTCATAATCACTTTATGGCACTAGCCATCCCCAGGTGTAATTATTCCCCCTCCCATTCCAAGCCTGGAGACAAAATCAGGTCTTTACTCTTTTGCGAAAGTCCAGGAGCGAGGGGGCTTGTCTCACCTCTGGGGGAAGGATGTTCCAAAGGGTGGGAGCTACAGCAGAGAAGGCACACTTCCGAGACCCCGCTAGATGAAATTCTTTTATAGATGGGGTCTGTAACATGCCCTCCCTGCATGACTGGGTGGGGTGGGTTGATGTGATAGGAATGAAACGGTCCCTCAGATATCCTGGTTCCATGCCATGTAGGGCTTTAAAGGTAATAACCAACACCTTGGATTGGACTCGGAAGCAAGCTGGGACCCAGTGCAGCTCATGCAACAAAGGTGTTATGTGTGCAAACCGTGGAACACCCAAGATTGTCCACGTGGCTGCATTCTGGACCAGCGGAAGCTTCCAGTTACTCTTCAAGGGTAGCCCCATGTAGAGTGCATTACAGTAATCTATATGGGAGATGACCAGGGCATGAGTGACCATTCGAAGGGTCTCTCAGTCCAGGAAAGGGCATAACTGGTGCACAACATGAAGTTGCACAAAGTCTCTCCTGGCCATGACTTCCACCTGCTCTTCAAGCAGGAGTCATGAGTCCAAGAGGACTCCCAAGTTACGCACTGGGTCTGTCTGGGGCAGTGCAACCCCATCCAGAACTAAAGATGACAAATTCCTAGCACGCGAGGTGCCGTTAATCCACAGCCACCCCATCTTACTAGGGTTCAGTCAAAGCCTGTTGTTACCCATACAGGTCCCCACAGCCCCCAGACACTCAGAGAGGACAGTCACAGCATCACTTACTTTACCCGGGATGGAGATATACAATTGAGTATCATCAGCATATTAATGATACCTCATCCCATGGTCACGGATGCCCCAGAACCATAAGTCTGGGGAACTCCGCAGAGTCCCAGCAGTGTCGAAGCCCAGCACGGCCCAGCAAGGTCCTCCCCTTCATTCGGGGGCCCCAGCAGCAGCAGCCCTGGTTATGGTTCCAGCCACCGTAGTTCTCAGCCAGAAGATTCCAGCTTCCGCTCCAGCTCCCACTCCAGTCCTGGGTCATTCTGGCTCCGTGCCCCACCAGGACCTACTAGCTTCTACTGCCACTTCATCCAGGGGGCTCCCCCCACACCAGCCCATCAGGTAAGGGGGATTACACACCCCACACCCTCGACAGGCAGGCTGGGGTAAAAGTTTAAAATGTTTAAAAATTAAATTTGGAGCTCACACCTCAGAGCGTTTTGCTCGGCGTTCACTTGTGGCCGCCATTTTGATGTTAAATATCAAGCAAACTTATGATTTTACTTCCTTCTCTGTTAACTCTGCCTGTCTGCCTGAGCTATTTTTTAAAAAAATAAAACATTTGGAACATGTACTGTACTTGGAAGCAAGTAAAAAGAACTAAATAAGAAGCCTGCAATGGAATGAATGGAATTCAAAATTAAAGGAATGAAATGATTTGGGATGAAAATTTAGTTAGGAAATGCCAGCAAACTTATTCTGAAAATTTGCATGGGAGTGAAAGTTGATAGGTTGAAAAGTGGAAAAGAAATGAATGCTATAAGTGTTCATGATTAAGGGGAAAAAATGATGAAAAAGAAGCAATAAAGGCTGTAATAATGTTGAAAAATGCTAAGGCTGCAAGTGTAGACAATAAGATCAGAGAAATGCTAAATACTGATGTATTATTATGGTTGGTTGCACAGTGAACCAGATGTTTAGACTGTATTTGGTATTTTTGTCCACCTATTGAGTCCTTCCCAAGGACCTGGATTAGGCAGATGATGTTTAATAATATTAAAGGCATCGTCGCAGGATGTAAGCTGTTTCAAGTAAAGCTGCCTTATGCAATTGACTGATGGCAATTTTATCAATGCCGATAGTGTTTAAGTGGTGCTCCAGATGTTTTGAAATTGCCCCCAAGGTGCTTATTGCTATTGGTACGATCTTTGCTTTCTTTTGCCACAGTCATTCTACTTCTGTTTGCAGGTCTTTATATTTTGTGATTTTCTCCTGTTCATTGTTGTTGTTTCATCCTATTTATTGATTGTATTTTTATTTTGTATTTTGGTCAAAGACCATAATAAAAGGACTCCATTCAATTGTAATTCTAAGTGCAATTAATATAGTCATCCCTCTTAGAATAAATGTAAATAGTGAAAAAAAAATATTTATGGCCACAGTATTTATTCTTACCCCTAGAGTCACAGGTATTTTAATCATTTATTAATTTCACCATTAATCTGTGTTATTTAATATGAAATACTCAGATATACTAAGTCATATATTAATAGAATTTGAACATGATAAACCCACAGGTTTGCATATTTGCCTAGAAACTTCTTGTTTATTTTACCCAAACTAATGCTCATATTGTTGTAATATTTCCATGTATATAGTTTTATAACTTTGATAATCTTTAAAAAGGTCCAATATATTATCCATATATAGCAACATCTTGTTTTCAATCCCTGCCACCGGTACATTTTGATTATGTCAGGAGCATTTAGTAAGACAAGCCACAATTTGCACTATTAAATTATGTATATGAGGTCCACAATATAGCTTAATTGGAAAGGAACTAATCTCATTAGAAATTACTTGAGCAGAAAAAGTAGAATTATTTTTAATCCAATAAATAACATTAGTTGGAAATCTGCTTTTCATAACTGGTTCCAAAATTTTAAATTGAATCATTACAATGTCACTAAAGCCATTTTATTAATCTCAGAATGTATTGCTAAAACATCTATCAATAATCTGATATTATCAGAAGGATAGCATCGCTTTAATAAAGGAGATTGTGCAAGATAAATCATTGAAGATAGTTGTTGCAGATGAAGATTTTAAATTTACGTTTAACAAATATATTGGGGGATAACTCTTAATAATTTTAGGGTTATTTTCTGCTTTCCAAATATTATACGAACCTCATAGAATGATAAAGAAGAACCCCCTTTTTCTAAAAGAATATTATATCCTTAGGATAAAAACCTTTCATAGAGTATTATGTTCTGCAATACTATGACTGTTGAATTAATGTAGTGCCTTTGTCTGTAGGAATTCAAAGGCTGTGAGAAAACAGGAACTGCTGGGCAAGCTTTAAGCAATGCCTGTGCTATTGGTAAATATAAGAACCTGGACACCTTATAGTAAAAGTGCATGTGCTGGGCAGAATGTTTGTGTCATGAGGAAGAATACATAGAATTTTCCAGACCACCAACAAACCACAGGTACAAACAAACAAACAGACCACCAACAAACAAATCCTATCAGGTCAGAGGTATGTGTAACTATAGACCACCCAAAACCAGTCTTAGACTGAGTTTTGAAAAAGGAAGATAAGTGAACTACACATGCCCAACGTGCATATGTGATTTAGCTTGTGGACACATCAAATGATGTAATTAGGGTGAAAAGACCAAACCATATAAATAGAGAAGCCAGTCTTACAAACCTCATGCTGTATAAAATTGTCTGACTCCTGGTGTCAAGTAAAGAAGGCTGCGGTGATTCTCTGTGGTTGTGTGTATTCATGTCTGGAAGAAAATTCCACAATATGGGAGCTAAGCTATATGTATTTTTATATACTATTCTTTTTGGGAAACCCAATTGTGTAAAATAGCCAGTTTGGTCTAGTGCTTAAGGTGCTGGGATAGAACCCAGGAGAACATGAGTTTAGTCCCACCTTAGGCATGAAAGCCGGCTGGGTGACCTTGGACCAGTCACTCTCCCTCAGCCCAACTCACCTCACAGGGTTGCTGTTGTGGGGAAAATAGGAGGAGGAAGGAGTATTAGATATGTTCGTCACCTTGAGTTATTTATAAAAAATAATAAAGGCAAGATAAAAATTAAATAAACAAATAAATGTTTCCTGAACTTTAGAGGTATGTTTAATTCATTTGAATAAACATGAAGAATTTTAAGAAGGCTTATTCCATTTAAAAGCTAGTGATCTGCTCAACAAGTATCTTCACATTTGTGCTGTAAAGATAATTTCTGCATTATAAAAATGAAGAAATTAAAAATAAATTGCACTTTAATCCTTATTTATTGTCCCTGTTGAGTCTTTTGTTACGGGAATTACATTATGCTGTTTCAGCTAAGAATCCAACAGTTTACATGGCTTTCCATTTCCAGTAAATCTGCCTAATACACTCTAATGAATGTTGCATATCAAAAGTATACAATTTATCAGTTGTCAATTTAACAGAGCTAAAGACATTAGCACTCCAAAGTATGATATTTACTTTCACATTCAAAGCTTCATTTATGTTCTTTTCTGAATTGCTAAAGTAAAGTTATTTTACTTCCTTCTTATTTTTGCAGCATACACCGTAGTCTTATTCCATATAAAAATCTTAAACACAACTGAAATTTTGCTTTCATTTGTTGATCATCTATTTATGTAAAAATAAAAATCAACATTTCATTGTTGATCAAGAGACAGGATTATTAATAATGATGTACTAAAAACCATGCTGCACCAACTTGACATTTCTCCCCAAACACTATTGACAGTATTACTGGAGTAAGATTGGAAACCGTAATAGAACTTACAGTATAGTTCTTATCTAAGTAAAATATAGATTGAGGCATTTATTTAAAAAAAATCAAAAAGAGAATATATGCTATGAAGAGTTGAAATGAAATTATATTCTTGGTAATTCAGTTGCCTCCATATATCAATTAAATTCATGAATATAAACATGGAGAATGCTTCATTATTAAAACCATTTTTCTTGAAAATATTGTTTTGATTATTAATGGATCTAAAACTAAATTAAATTCTCCAGCCACAATTATATGGTTCACCATTGACGTTTTTGAAGTTAATTATGCAAAATATCTGTTAATCTTTGACTGGGCCATAAAAAAAATATCAGAGTCTATTACCATTATTAACAAGTATTACATAATAATTATCAGTGTCCAGAATGTCTTGTTCAACTATATAATTTGAAGATTTGTTAATTACTAAATCCACTCCCCTGAATATTTTTGAATTCTCAGTAATATCAATCTGATCAGTCTAGTTCCTTGTATAAATGGTTTTCATCAGGGAGAATGAGTTTCTTCCAACAAATCTACTTAGCCTTCAAAGTCTGATTCTTAAAAAACAAAAGCAAAAGCCTACTTTCTGATTGATTGACAGATAGATAGATAGATACTTCGACAGTCCACAATAATAATATTAGTTTAAAGAAAAAGAAAGTTGTATAGTTTTATTTTTGAAAGGTATAACATGATCCTACTCAAGGTCACAACAAAAGCATCCTAATATTGAAGAATTAAGTATTTTTTATTTATCAAAATAATAATTTTAAATGAGAATAGTCCCATGTTTATCTAAAACAAAGATAGCTTTAAAGATAAACATACCAAACATACATCAATTATAGAAGAATACATGGTCATATAAAAGGAAAACAGAAGGGAAAAAAAAGTAA